>NC_049224.1:27668881-27978684 GCF_011100685.1 Canis lupus familiaris | reverse complement strand
CTGGCTTGGTCAATAGAGCCTGTAACTCTTGATCTCAGGGTTGTCAGTTTGAGCCCCATGTTGGGTGTAGAGATAAGTTAAAAAATATTTTTTTAACAAGGGGTAGTGGAAAGGGAGGTGGGCGGGGGTTGGAGTGATGGGGTGACAGGCACTGAGGGGGGCACTTGATGGGATGAGCACTGGGTGATATGCTATATGTTGGCAAATTGAACTCCAATAAAAAAATAATTTAATGAAAATATTTTTTTAATCTTTAAAAAAAATAAGATAGTATACAGGTCAATGAATTCTCACAAAGTGAACACACCCATGTAAGTTCCACCCAGATCAAGAAACAGGATGTTGGTGTTGCATTTTGTCTCATTTCTTCTTTCCTTTCCTTTACCTTTCACACAGCCCAGTCCTTAGTGTTTGCGCAGTATTTACCATATGCAACTGAATTGCATTCACCTTTTCATACTGAGCATTTTACACTGTATACTACATTCTTAAACCATTCTTAAGCAATGCTTTCCAACCAGGCTTATATATCTCAAACCAATGTGAATGCTTTAGAAAATAAAAATAGTCATATTATGTTTCAAAAAAATAAGAACCTACGTAGGTTCAGCCAATGAGAGGCACTGAAAAATTGGAATGTGGGAGGAAGAGAGAAGCCTGGGTGTTTCTTCCCTTCTTTAGGCTTTGGGTAGCATCTTCAACAGTACAGTTGAGTCTCTGTGGTTCCAGCTCCTGCTGGCAGCCCCTTCCCAAATGGTCCTAGTGTTGGCTTGGCGGCCCCCCATCACAGCATTCCATACTAGTTCTCCACATGAAGTTCCCTCGTAGGGACGCCTGGGTGGCTCAGTGGTTGAGCGTCTGCTTTCAGCTCAGGGGGTGACCCCGGGGTCCCGGGATTGAGTCCCTCACCGAGCTCCCTGCATGGAGCCTGCTTCTCCCTCTGCCTCTCTCTGTGCGTCTCTCATGAATAAATAAATAAAAGCTTTAAAAAAAAAAATGAAGTTCCCTCCTATGAACTACCGGGCAAGTTACTCAGCTGGAGAGGCCACGTGGAGGGAGATGCCCTGCCAGCCCCAGCTTGACAGTCCTCCTTGCAGAGCTGCTAGACATGGCGTGAAGAAGCCCTCCTGAATAACCAACCAGTGAGAATCATTTTTTTAAAAAAGACCCTACCTCTTTTTATAGGACACAATTATTATTTTTTTTTTTGGTAATAATCACAAGATAAAGAATAACCAGAAAAGAAACACAAAGAGTGAAAATGTCCTATTAAACTTTGTTTCATGCCAGTAATAGTAATAAGAAGAATAGAAATTAAATAAACATAATTGTATGGGAAAGGGGTCCATATTTTTAAGTTATATTAATGTATCTTTGAAAAATGAAAGTATTAAAAAAAAGAAAAAGGAAAGTATTTATACGTACATATTGATCTCTTGTAATAAAATGGTCTGTTGTCTGTGAATAATGAAGTCATCTTTTCTGTTTTAAACCTTAAGCTTTGCAGTGACTTCACTGAAATTAATTTTCTTCACATATTAAAATTTAATTGACAGGGTAGCCAGATTTGGCCAGTTACCTTTGCACATAGTTGACTGAAGAACATATTTTAAGCTCTTAAATTTCAAAAGTTTGTTTTTACATGAGCAACAGATGTATAATAATTAGGAAAAGACTTTAACATAATAAGTTTGGCAGAGATTCATAAAAATCCCCTTCATAATAAACCACAGAAATTGCAATACTGTTTCTTTTGGAACAAGTATAGTGCCTTTATATCTCCACAGTTGAAAATTTTCCACTAAAATATCTTCATCAGAAAATTCTTCAGGGGGGGCCTGGGTGGCTAAGTTGGTTAAGCAGTTAAGTGTCTGCCTTCAGCTCAAGTCCATGATCTAGGGGTCCTGGGATGGAGCCCCACATCAGGGCCCCTTGCTTTGGCGGGGAGTCTGCTTCTCCCCTCTCAACTCTGTGCCCCTCCCGCCCTCCTGCCCCTACTAGTGTTCTCCTATCTCTCCTCTCAAATAAATAAAATCTTAAAAAGATTTTTGTTGTGTATTTTTATTATATAGGGTTTTTCTTCATCTGCTAAAATCAGAGAAAATGGATGAATGATAACGGTGTGCCAATATTTGATCTACTGCTTTACAAGTGCCCAACCATTGGTGAGAAATATCAAGGCACTCAAATAACTGCTCTGCTGATTCCTTCCAGCAGTGTAAGACCAGCACATTTTGTTGTTTTCTCCCGCGTTTTTGAAGTTGGATTGTTCATTCTGAATAAATGACCATTTCCTATATTTGTTATTGCATGATTAATAACCTCCTCCACAATTTCTATGTATTGCTCCTTTGATTGGAGTACTGATATATTTTATGTAAATAGTTGTCCAGTAACTAACAAGGTACTGAAAAGTCACAACTTAGGTAGTGATTAAACTATGCCATTGATGATTACATTTCTTAACATTCTTTCTTAGTTTCATACAAAACATTTAAAAAGAATAAATATGAATTTTAGAGATACTGTTTCAAAACCAGTAAGCTATTTCATGTATGAACTAAAATCTGCACTTACTGAGCACGATGTTTATACCTCAAAAAACTTGCCCTCTGTTTCATAATAAACATCAATAGAAACTCTAAGTGATCACATAGAATGACAGGATTGAGCTCACGTCTGCTTCTTCATATTTACAATTGCTCAATACTGTTTCATTGTGAGCTACTAGCTCCGCAGGGATTGAAGACCCAAAATTATGCATGAAGTAGCTTGAATGATTCCAGCAGTTAAAGAACTTGCTCTTGAAATGAATGCATAAAGCTGAGCCTGCTAGTGGTAAGGGCCGGTGGTATCACCCAGGGCCTCTCTAAATTGATTTCCCATATGGAGCACAATATTTAATAAGGTTAGCAATAAAGATGGTGCTAATTTGAAGTAGATAGATGGTCGAAACATCAACAATGCAACACAAATTATTTAAACTAACAAAGTGTTTTTACAGGCATGAGAGGAGGATTTGACATAATGAAATAAAGAGACAGAGATACTTGATGGCATCATTGAATCTACCTCCAGATTGAGTAATTGCTTAAATTGCTGTTGATGGGATATTTTCTTACCCCGCAGCTGAAAGCTTCCTAACTGCTACCCTCTAGCTTAGTAGGAAGCTGCTCCCGGACAGTTAGAGTCTATGTTCCCTGTCTCCAACTCCTTACTTCCTAGTCGTTTTTCAGTAGGGCCCTGCCTTTGCGCCCTCCCCAGTTCCCTGGAAGAGCCCATGCCCATTGCGCCCACAACACTCAGGTGCTTCACCTCAGAGGCACTGCTCAGCCCTTAGTCTTACGTGACATCTCTTAACTTTGGACACAGTTTACCATCCTCTCATTCTCAAGAACATTCTCTCCCCTTGGTTTACATGACACTTCACTTTGTAATGAAATATACTCCACTTTTTTTTTCATTAAATGCTTGACTACTCTGGGACCCCTGAGTGGCTCAGTGGTTGAGCATCTCCCTTGGGCTCAGGTCGTGATCCTGGGGTCCTGGGATCGAGTCCCACTTCGGGCTCCCCATAGGGAGCCTGCTTCTTCCCTCTGCCTGGTCTCTTTTTCATGAATAAGTAAATAAAGTCTTTTTAAAAAAAAAAGCTTGATCTCTCTGGTCTATAAACTCCACAAACTCAGGGAACATGTCTGTTCACTGCTTTTCCAGTGCCTAGACTGTTGGAAGTACTCAAGGAACATGTGTAGACTAACAAACATTCCAGTAATGAAAGCTATTACTCAGAGAACTTTAAACACAGGAAAGGCTTTAGTGGATGATTATGTAGTCCATTCTTGGCTGGCAGCAGAGCTGGGAAAAGCAAGTCTTCTGGCTTTCTTTCCGGTAGCTTTTTACTACCCTGTCACTCCTATGCTTCATGCTAATACTCCCAAAATGTATACTTGAAGGAAATATAATTGAGTAATGTGTAAGCCTTTTATAATTCATAAGGTTGCTTCTATAAACTACTGAACTATCCTGGGGATTCATTAATGGCAGACAGATAAGCAAAGGCAGGGGGATTTTCACCTTGATATGATGAAAGAGTAAGACACAGGTTAGAGGTGAACATCAGCAACATAATTACATAAATGTTTCAATAATATGTAGACTAGAAAGTGTTTTTGCAGTTCTAAGAAGATTTCCTAACTCAAGAAAGTACCCAGCATTCACCATCACATTCTTGAGAACGTTTTTCCTAAGCCAAAGACACGGGCTTCTGCGCCTCAGTAGAGTACTTCTAGACATACTGGTTGTTTGCTCTTCATGGCTGACACTAATCCTGAGCCCCATCCCTGTGTGGCCTCTCTCCAGCCTGGTGGTTTTAGGGAGGCTCTTTTGAGTCAAGCTTTTCAGCTAACAACTGGCTTATAGGCCATGGGGAACTGAAAGCTTCAAGAACTGGTCTTTCTCTCAAGGCTTCTCCCTACTTGTCAGGAGTTCTTGTTACCCCAAGGCTTCTCTTCCATCTTTTGTCCATCTTCTCAGCTTCAGTTTTGGGGCTCATCAGTCAGTTTACTCTGATATTTCACAGTTCACATTCCCATGGGATGAAGTCTGGTTAACTTGGTCCATCTTTTATTGGCTAAGTTGTATAATAGGTCATTAGTCAGCCTCTGCATTGGCTGATGCCAAACTTCGTACCTAGGCCAGGTTCACTGGCTGGGAGGGCATGGGAATGCCAGGGTGATTAATAGCACCCAACAAAGCACAAAAGGAGGAATGAGTACAACTTCTTAAGGAAATTAAGAAGTATATGTCCTTCATACTACGGGTAGGACTTCTTTAATAGTCATCTAAATGTTCTATGTGTTTTATTGATCTGTTGTAGTGCTCTATTAAATGGAGGAGACGAATTCAATGTTGTGCTTTCATTATTGATTTCGGTATCAAAAAACCTGGAATTGTCTATGTTGCAGATAAAGAATTCAGAAATGGTAAATAAGTATCTCAACAGTTATAGGGCTACAGAGAGGCAGAGAATGAGAAATGGGGCCTCCAGGCAAAGGCTTGAACCAGCACCTACCTGAAATGAAATAGTAGATATGGAGGATTCTTTTATTAAGGGAGGTAGAACTGATTTATAACATTATATTAGTTGCAGGTATATAATTAATGATTCCCTGGTGTAAAATGATCCCACCAGTCTAGCTACCAATCATTACCATATGAAGTTACATTTTTTTCCTTGTGATGAGAACTCTTAAGATTTACGCTTAAAAACTTTGAAATATTCCATACTATATTAACTATATTCGCCATGATATATATTAGGTCCCCAAAGTGTATTTATACCTGGAAGTTTGTACGTTTTCACCTCCTTCACCCATTTTGCCCACCCACCAACACCGCTCCACCCTGGCAATCACCAATTTGTTCTCTGTATATGAGTTTTATAGTGTTTGTTCATTTTGTTTCTTTGATTCTACATATAAGTGAAATCATATGCCATTTGTATTTCTCTAATTTCACCTAGTATAATGCCCTCTAGTTCTACCCACGTTGTCACAAATGGCATGATTTTTGAATTAATGCTTTGTTTCCTTCAGATAAATACCTAGAAATGGAATTGCTGGATCAGATGGCACTTCTATTTTTACTTTTTTTGAGGAACCTCCATACTGTTTTCCATAGTGACTACACCAAGATAATATTCTTGATAATTAGGAAATTATCAAGATGATCAAATTTTATTACCAAGATTTTGCTCTTTTCTCATACAAAAAGATACATTAAAGAGAAATGAAGGGCCTGCTGGAATTCTAATATATGATTGCTTTAATGAAGTATTTTATTTTTTTAATGAAGTATTTTAAATATAAACTTGGTACCTTTGTAAAACATACAAGAAATTATTTTAAAATTCTGTAATTAGAATACATTTTATGTTTCACATTCAACTTTAATACCTAGGAAAGATTCAATAAATGTTTAACAAATGTGTATATAACAAATTTTAAGTGATAAGCCACCTTTTACCAAAGGAAAAAAAAAACATTTGATTTGTTCAGTCAACTAAATTCAATTTTGAAAAATTATCAGAGAATTACTTCTAAATAATTTTTTTTCTTGCTGTACACAGTACTAAGGGCAATCCTGTCAGCTCTTAAGCTTGTTTGACCTGCTTTGTCAAATGCTTTGTGAAATGATATTCAGAACGGCACATGTGATGTCAACTTGCATTAATTCTTTCCCAAAGAGAGGTGTTCAGTATTCAAACTGTGTTTTTACTGGCACAATCTATGTTTCAGCTTCATTTCAAAAGGTCTGCAAGCACTGCTTCCTTTGGAAGACTGTTCTTTTTTGCAATTACTCTTCTAAAACAACCTTTCAAAGGACAATAATGATGCTCCATAATACTGCATTCAGGGAATTCATTAGGAAAATAAGCATTTTGGAGAACTGAATAAAAATTATGTATCAATATTAAATTTTACTATTTTCACTGTATATATATTATAAAAATATTAAAACTATCCCTTGTTCAACTACTGCTTCTCAATGAAACAAATCCATCAATAGTACTGCATTTATTTTTATGTAAAACAATTTGTTTTCAGGTCACAAGAACCATATATTCCTAAAATTACACAATGTCCTCTAATTGAGTTATAATAGTGATTATATACTAGCAAACACCTAAATGTTTTGCTGAGTTTCATTAACAATATAGGTTAATAAAAACATTCATTTCCAACGTCTACATTTTAAAGAACAATGTTAATCACTAATCCATTATTGTTTCTCACTTAGGAAAGAGCTGAGAAAGGTTTCATCAAGATTATAAATCTAGATTTTGAGGGGTTGAATGAATTCTTGATTTCTTATATTCTCCCAAAAAGCAGTTATGATTTTTAGTACAGTCATAGAGCTAACATAATTCAGTTGCCTGCTGAAGGTCTTTTTTCAAATTTTGTCCTTTCTGCTTTTCTTCCGAAGTCGGTTTCTGGTTGGTTCAGTCAATACCAAGGGCTCCTGTATGATGCTTGCTGGATAATTTCTGCCTAACAGTTCAACCTCCACCTGTTGTCCTACTTTACTTAGTTCTATAGGGACATAGGCGAACGCCAGACTCTTCTGTATGCTGTAACTGTAGGTTCCAGATGTCGTGTTGCCAACCACCTGAAAAACAAGAGCCAGTAACCCTCAACATCTTGGCCATCAGCTTTATGGTCCTCCTCTCCAGATTAAACACTTAAAACATAGGTTTGATTTACAATCTGCAAGTTTTAGGGATTATTGCCCATGGGGCTAACGCCAGGAAGTAAACTTTACTTTTGTGAATATTAGGTTTAAAAGTTATGAAAAATTATTTGGGATCCCTGGGTGGCGCAGCGGTTTGGCGCCTGCCTTTGGCCCAGGGCGCGATCCTGGAGACCCGGGATCGAATCCCACATCGGGCTCCGGTGCATGGAGCCTGCTTCTCCCTCTGCCTGTGTCTCTGCCTCTCTCTCTCTCTCTGTGACTATCATGAATAAATAAATAAAATCTTTAAAAAAAAAAAAAAAAAAAAAAAAAAAGTTATGAAAAATTATTTTCAAAATACATATCAACCCCCTCAAACTTCTCAGTTTTAAATAGCACCTATTTTTTTTTAATAGCCGGCACTATTTTGCTCACTTTCATGCCAAGAGATCAGAGAGGAAAAGACTCAAATACTTTCATTTTAAACTAAAAAAAAAAAAAAAAAAAAAATCCTCTTTCGTCATGGTAATAATAGACACCAGGGGAAAAAATTCTAAATATCCAAATGTAAATGTAGTCAACTGTTCCTGCTGGGGTTGAGGAAATGGCTTGCCAAAAGAGTGCTGAAACTATTGACATATCAATAGTCAATGTGAAGTGAACATTCTATGAATATATAGCATTTAGCAATTCCTGGCATTTGTTAGGCACTTAATGTTAACTTTACCCTCTCTAGATCTACCTCATACAAAACACCTCTCTGGACATTCTAGAGAACGAGTGAGGTTTAGTTCCTACCCTCTGGTACTTCCAACCTGGTTGAGGAATTAGCATAACATACAAGAAAATAGAGCCGGGGGTGGGGGGCAAGATGGCAGAGGAGTAGGGTCCCCAAGTCACCTGTCCCCATCAACTTACCTAGATAACTTCCAAAGCATCCTGAAAACCTATGGATTCGACTTGAGATTTAGAGAGAGAACAGCTGGAACGCTACAGAGAGAAGAGTTTGCGCTTCTAACGAGTACAACTTGTTTTTAGCCACTCTGCACTGAGCAAAATGACTAAAAAGAACTCACCACAAAAGTAAGAAGCAGAAACAGTACTCTCTGCCACAGAGTTACAGAATTTGGGTTACAATTCAATGTCAGAAAGCCAATTCAGAAGCACAATTATGAAGTTACTGGTGGTTCTGGAAAAAAGCATAAGGGATTCAGAGACTTCATGACTGCAGAATTTAGATCTAACCAGGCTGAAATAAAAAATCAATTAAATGAGATGCAATCCAAAGTGGAGGTCCTAATGACGAGAGTTAATGAGGTAGGAGAGAGTGAATGACATAAAGACAAGTTGATGGCAAGGAAGGAAGCTGAGGAAAAAAAGAGAAAAACAAAAGACCAAGAGAAAAGGTTAAGGGAAATAAATGACAGCCTCAGAAGGAAAAATCTACGTTTAATTGGGGTTCCAGAGGGCGCCAAAAGGAACAGAGGACCAGAAAGCATATTTGAACAAATCATAGCTGATAACTTCCCTAACTTGGGGAGGGACACAGGAATTCAGATCCAGGAGATAGAGGTTGCCCCCTAAAATCAATAAAAACCATTCAGCACCTCTACATTTAATAGTGAAATTTGCAAATTCCAAAGATAAAGAGAAAATCCTTAAAGCAGCAAGAGACAAGAGATCCCTAACTTCTATGGGGCGAAATATCATATTAACAGCAGCCCTCTCCACAGAGACCTGGCAGGCCAGAAAGGGCTGGCAGGATATATTCCAGGTCCTAAATGAGAAGAACATGCAGCCAAGAATACTCTATCCAGCAAGGCTCTCATTCAGAATAGAAGGAGAGATAAAGAGCTTCCAGGACAGGCAGAAACTGAAAGAATATGTGACCACCAAGCCAGCTCTGCAAGAAATATTAAGGGGGACTCTAAAAGAAACAGGAAGTCCAAAGAAATAATCCACAAAAACAGGGACTGACGAGGTATTATGATGACACTAAATTCATATCTTTCAATATTAACTCTAAACGTGAATGGGCTAAATGATCCCATCAAAAGACACAGGGTTTCACACTGGATAAAAAAGCAGGACCCATCTATTTGCTGTCTACAAGAGATTCATTTTAGATCTAAGGACACCTCCAGTCTGAAAATGGAAGGTTGGAGAACTATTTACCATTCAAATGGTCCTCAAAAGAAAGCAGGGGTAGCAATCCTCGTAGCAGATAAATTGAAGTTTATCCCAAAGACTGTAGTAAGAGACAAAGAGGGACACTGTATCATACTTAAAGGATCTATCCAACAACAGGACCTAACAATCATGAATATTTATGCCCCTAATGTGGGAGCTGCCAAGTATATCAATCAATTAATAACCACAGTAAACATACTTAGATAATAATACATTTACACCAGTAAACTTCAACACGGCGCTTTCTGCAAATGACAGATCTTCTGAGCACAACATCTCCAAAGAAACAAGAGCTTTAAATGATACACTGGACCAGATGGGTTTCACAGATATTTACAGAACTTTACATCCAAACGCAACTGAATACACATTCTTCTCAAGTGCACATGGAGCTTTCTCCAGGATAAACCACATATTGGGTCACAAATCAGGTCTCAACCACTACCAAAAGATTGGGATTGTGCCCTGCATATGTTCAGACCATAATGCTTTGAAACTTGAACTCAATCACAAGAAGAAAGTTGGAAGAAATTCAAACACGTGGAGGTTAAAGAACATCCTGCTAAAAGATGAAAGGGTCAACCAGGAAATTAGAGAAGAATTAAAAAGATTCATGGAAACTAATGAGAATGAAGGTACAACCATTCAAAATCTTTGGGATACAGCAAAAGCTGTCCTGAGAGGGAAACACATCACAATACAAGCCTCCCTCAAAAAACTCAAATACACAAGCTAACCTTACACCTAAAGGAACTAGAGAAAGAAAGGCAAATAAAACCTACACCCAGCAGAAGAAGAGAGTTAATAAAGATTCAAGCAGAATTCAATGAAATAGAGACCAGAAGAACTGTAGAACAGATCAACAAAACCAGGAGTTGATTCTTTGAAAGAATTCTTAAGATAGATAAACCAGTAGCCAGACTTATTAAAAACAAAAGAAAAAAGGCTCTAATTAAAATCACAAATGAAAGAGGACAGATCACAACCAATATCAAGGAAATTCAAACGATTTTAAAAACATATTATGAGCAGCTATATGCCAATAAATTAGGTAGAAGAAATGGACACATTTCTGGAAAACCACAAATTACCAAAACTGGAACAGGAAGAAATAGAAAACCTGAACAGGCCGATAACCAGGGAGGAAATTGAAGCAGTCATCGAAAACCTCCCAAGACACAAAAGTCCAGGGCCAGATGGCTTCCCTGGGGAACTCTATCAAACACTTAAAGAAGAAACAATACCTATTCTACTAAAGCTGTTCCAAAGATAGAAAGGGATGGAATACTTCCAAACTCATTCTATGAGGCCAGCATCACCTTAATTCCAAAACCAGACAAAGACCCCACCAAAAAGGAATTATAGACCAATATCCCTGATGAACACAGATGCAAAAATTCTCAACAAGATACTAGCCAATAGGATCCAACAGTACATTAAGAAGATTATTTACCACGACCAAGTGGGATTTATCCCCAGGATGCAAGGCTGGTTCAACACATGTAAAACAATCAACGTGATAGATCATATCAACAAGAGGAAAAACAAGAACCATATGATCCTCTCAATAGATGCAGAGAAAGCATTTGACAAAATGCAGCATCCATTCCTGATCAAAACTCTTCAGAGATAGAGTAGGGATAGAGGGAACATTCCTCAGCATCTTAAAAGCCATCTACGAAAAGCCCACAGCCAATATCATTCTCAATGGGGAAATACTGGGAGCCTTTCCCCTAAGATCAGGAACAAGACAGGGATGTCCACTCACACCACTGCTATTCAACATAGTCCTAGCCTCAGCAATCAGGCAACAAAAAGAAATAAAAGGCATTCAAATTGGCAAAGTCAAAATCTCCCTCCTTGCAGGTGACATGATACTGTACCTAGAAAACCCAAAAGCCTCCACCCCAAGATTGCTAGAACTCATACAGCAATTCAGCAGTGTTGCAGGATACAAAATCAATGCCCAGAAATCAGTGGCATTTCTATACACTAACAATGAGACTGAAGAAAGAGAAATTAAGGAGTCAATCCCATTTACAATTGCACCCAAGAGCATAAGATACCTAGGAATAAACCTAACCAAAGAGGTAAAGGATCTATACCCTAAACACTACAGAACACTTCTGAAAGAAATTGAGGAAGACACAAAGAGATGGAGAAACATTCCATGCTCATGGATTGGCAGAATACTGTAAAAATGTCAATGCTACCCAGGGCAATTTACACATTTAATGCAATCCCTATCAAAATTCCATGGACTTTCTTCAGAGAGTTGGAACAAATCATCTTAAGATTTGTGTGGAATCAGAAAAAAAAAAAAAAAAAAAAAAACAAATAGCCAGGGCAATATTGAAAAAGAAAACCAGGGATCCCTGGGTGGCGCAGCAGTTTGGCGCCTGCCTTTGGCCCAGGGCGCGATCCTGGAGACCCGGGATCGAGTCCCACGTCAGGCTCCCGGTGCATGGAGCCTGCTTCTCCCTCTGCCTGTGTCTCTGCCTCTCTCTCTCTCTCTGTGTGACTATCATAAATAAATAAAATTTAAAAAAAGAAAGAAAGAAAAAGAAAAAGAAAACCAGAGCCAGGGGCATCACAACGCCGGATTTCAAGTTGTACTATAAAGCTGTGATCATCAAGACAGTGTGGTACTGGCATAAAAACAGACACATAGATCCATGGAACAGAATAGAGAACCCAGAAATGGGCCCTCAACTCTATGGTCAACTAATATTCAACAAAGCAGAAAAGACTGGAAAAAGGACAGTCTCTTCAATAAATGGTGCTGGGAAAATTGGACCGCCAAGTGCAGAAGAATGAAACTAGACCATTCTCTTACACCACACACAAAGATAAATTCAAAAGGGATGAAAGATCTAAATGTGAGACAAGAATCCATCAAAATCCTAGAGGAGAACATAGGCAACACCCTTTTTGACCTTGGCCACAGCAACTTCTTGCAAGATACATTCATGAAGGCAAGGGAAACAAAAGCAAAAATGAATTATTGGACTTAATCAAGATAAACAGCTTCTGCACAGCAAAATAAACAGTCAGAAAAACTAAAAGACAACCTACAGAATGGGAGAAGATACTTGCAAATGACCTATCAGATAAAGGGCTAGTATCCAAGATCTATAAAGAACTTATGAAACTCAACAGCAAAGAAACAAACAATCCAATCATGAAATGGGCAGAAGACATGAACAGAAATCTCACAGAGGAAGACACAGACATGGCCAACAAGCACATGAGAAAATGCTCCGCATCACTTGCCATCAAGGAAATACAAATCAAAGCCACAGTGAGATCCCACCTCACACCAGTGAGAATGGTGAAAATTAGCAAGGCAGGAAACAGCAACTGTTGGAGAGGATGTGGAGAAAGGGGAACCCTCTTGCACTGTTGGTGGGAATGTGAACTGGTGCAGCCACTCTGGAAAACCGCGTGGAGGTTCCTCAAAGAGTTAAAAATAGAACTGTCCTACGACCCAGCAATTGCACTGCTGGGGATTTACCCCAAAGATATAGATGCAGTGAAATGGCAGGACACCCGCACCCCGATGTTTCTAGCAGCAATGTCCATAATAGCCAAACTGTGGAAGGAGCCTCGGTGTCCATCGAAAGATGAATGGATAAAGAAGCTGTGGTCTTTGTATACAATGGAATATTCCTCAGCCATCAGAAATGACAAATACCCACCATTTGCTTCAATGTGGATGGACCTGGAGGGTATTATGCTGAGTGAAGTAAGTCAATCAGAGAAGGACAAACATTATATGGTTTCACTCATATGGAGAATATAAGAAATGGTGAAAGGGAATAAAGGGAAAAGGAGAGAAAATGAGTGGGAAATATCAGAGAGGGAGACAGAACATGAGAGACTCCTAACTCTGGGAAATGAACAAGGGGTGGTGGAAAGGGAGGTGGGCAGGAGGTTGGGTGACTGGGTGATGGGTACTGTTGGGGGGGCACTGGATGGGATGAGCACTGGGTGTTCTGCTATATGTTGGCAAACTGAACTCCAATTAAAAAAAATATACAAAAAAAGAAAATAGAACCAGGAAGCCAGAATTTGTTCTACATTTGGAAGGTGGATGGAATTAGGGAGGTGGAGAAGGGGGATGAAACTTCCCAGGATGAGTGGAGACATGGAGTCAGGCATGAGCAATCAAAATTAGGGAAGATGAAACAGAATCACATGGGATGGCCAACTAGAGAAAAGTACTGAGCAAAGAAACAAAACCGAGGAGATCAAAACAAAGGCTTTATGGCAGCAAAAAATCTAATCAGTCTTGTTACAAAGATAAGAGGACGAGTTGAAACCAGATCTAAAGGAAAAGATGAAAGAGAAACAGTAAAACCGCGCACACACACACACACACACACACACGCGCGATAGAAAATGTCAAGTTAAAACACCGTACTTAAAAATTGTAAAAGGAAGACAACAAAAGCAAGATATGATATATAGCCCTACTCCTGCCGGCTTCTCCTGGCTACACAACGCTGCACTAACCCTTAGAGCCGCACTGTTTCCCACAGCAAGCAGCTTGTAGCTGGTGCTCAAAAATATTCATGGGCATGAATCTGCCTGGTGATCTTTCAGCTGCCTCAGCAAAGAGTCCCCTACAGTCAACAGTCTTATTACAGCATTTCTCATCTTTTAGAAGCCGACACATTTATAACAGTAAATATAGACTCCTGGCTCTATAGCCTCAGTTTGTAATTATCTCATTGAAACTCCACATCAGAAGCTCTCCATATCATTTCTGAACTCATTTTTTTTTTAAGATTTTATTTTTTACTCATGAGAGACACACAGAGAGAGGGAGAGACACAGGCAGAGGAAGAAGCAGGCTCCATTTAGGGAGCCCGATGCAGAACTCGAACCCAGGACCCCAGGATCCCGACCAGTGCTGGCAGACCCTCAACTCCTGAGCCACCCAGGTGCCCCGTCATTTCTGAACTTGTTATGAGGGTTTGATGAAAAAAAAAAAAAAAAAAAAAAAAACAACCACATAAATGTATTCATTAGTAGAGGCTTCTCCTCTGGCAGATTAATTACCAAAGTGTTGCTGAGACAAGGCATGTGCTTTAAAGTGGTTTATCTCCTCTAGATCATTGTTAAGGAACATAAGGCAGGGATTTGGGTCAGGAAGGTTGGAGTTTTAATCACAGCTTTTGGAAAGACTTTCTTGGTAATCTTGGTTTCATGCCTTCGTCTGTAAACCTGAGGTCTGTATTTGGAGCCCTGGAGAAGTAACCCGATTTGCTTGCGCAAGCGTCTTAAGAAAACAAGAAGAGGCCAAAGCAAGGCTCTTGGCTAAATCCCCTAACTCACTGGGTCAAAAATCTGCCATTCCTCTTCAGAGATTGTGTGAACCATTTCCCCAGGCCTTCCCATCTCTTAAAACCCTAGCAGTGATTCATCTTGCAGTTATTTTTGCATCAGTAATGTAAAGAAATAGCATATTTATTTTAGGAGTGTTATTTTTAATATATTTAATATGTTGCTTTCTGCTAAATTACTTTCATTTCTCCTTCGATTTCTCTCTAATCCAATGCTGAGTAGCCCAGAGTATTTTAGAAGGCCAGCCTTTCCTTTTATCTTATTACTAAATTTCTAAAGAAAGGTTTTCCCTAGCAACAGCCTTATATCATTCTACCTTAAAATCTTCCAGATTCAATTAAATCCATTTCTTCTTTTTGCTCTGTGAATCACAAGAACAACCTGTGCCTACCCTCTGCCTAGACGTTTTCAGATCCTGTTTTAAACACTGGCTTTCCCTTTACCAATATAAGCAATCCTCACTTGTGTTTAGCCTCTTCTCATTCCTCTCTTTATGAGAATTCAAGACCCCTCTGACTTTCGGAGCTGAGGGTAGATGGCTTTGGAGGAGAGAATGTAATTTAAGTCGGATGATATATTGTGTTTCTTTGGCTGTCCTGTTTTTGTTTCTAAGTAATAAAAAGGAGACCTTCCTCAACTCTCCAAACACATTCCCACAAAACATCTTTCAAAGTTTCCAGCAAAGCTGCTTTTCTAACAGAAGCCCTTTTCATACCCACCCTTATGCCTTGATTTTTATGAACTAAACCTTATTTAAAATTGTAATCTACCCCGGAATCACTGCCCATCTCTCCATTGGACTTTCCTTTTCCTCAGGGCACTCACCACCCTCAGATGTGCCATTTCTCTTATTTAGTATGTTCACGGTCTAGCTCTCTCTCCCCTGGAACGTAAGATACATGGAGGCAGAGATGTTCATCTGTTTGGTTGACTGCCGCACCTCCAGTGCCTAGGGTATCTTTGTCATGTTGTGGTAAGATTTGTTGAATAACAAATTTGTACCTTATAAATTTGTACCGTATCTCTGCCACTCACTGAGTATTTGCAAGAATGGAATATCAAAGGTAGTACAAATCCCAACAAAGTCAGGAAATAAAAGCACAAAGTATTTCCTATCATTCCAGAGTATATAGAGGATCCAGAAAATTCATCTGCATCATAAGATGATGATCCTACTAAGCATCAAAGAACAGACAAGCAGGTATCAGGAAATTCAGGGGTTATTTTATTTATAAAGGCAACTACAACTGGAGTAACAGCTCTGTAAGCAGATGGCATATGGGAGGAAAGATGAAAAATATAGCAGGTAAACTCAGCACACTGATACAGCAAAAGAAGGAAAAAGTAGAACTCGGGTTTTCAGCAAATCCCTTCCCATCTTTGATACAGTTGGCATGGAATGTTCTGTAAGTTTAAGATATAAGTTCCAGGCTTTTCACTTAAATTTGGGAGTCAGGTGTATACTGTGTTCATCAGGGTTGGTGTGGGGTTGCATACAGAACATGATAGCATAGGGGAGCCTGGGTGGTTCATCGATTAAGCATCAGACTCTTGATTTTGGCTCTGATTGTGACTTGAGGTCATGGATTGAGCCCTGTGTAAGGCTCTGCACCCAGCGGGGAGTGTGCTTGAGGATTCTCTCTCTCCCTCTGCCCCTGCCCATCCCCCTCCTCCTCCACCACCACCACCCCCTCCCCACGCCCCCACCCCCACCGTAGCCCCTTGGCTCACACATTCCCTCTCTCTCTCTCTCTCTATCTCTCAAGAAAAAGAAAACAAAACAAAACACAATAGCATAATGTGTCATCCCACGGCCAGAACAGAAAGCCAGTGCAAGGGCTGGCGTGGACCATATTAGAAAGCAGGATGAGAACAGAGTAAAAAAATGAGAACTAGTAGAAAGAGGAGATGGGGAAATTTGCTGACTACAGAAAAAATTAATTAGAGGTGCAAAGAACCTAAGACATGATCTCATCATTTTGTAGATGAGAAAATGAAGGCCCAGAGAGGCTAAGATCAGGTCAAGTCAAGCAGCTGGTTACTGACAGAGGTGCTTATCAGTGGCAATTGTGGGCAAAGGTGAAGTATGAGGAAAAGCCTATTAAGAAAAGAGGTCTGACCCAGGGATTTAGAACAGAAAGGAAGGGGAGACAGTGGGGTAAGAGTCAGGATGGCTCAAAGAGAATGAACTCAGCACAATTAAGGGTGAGATACTTAAGAAAGAGCTTGAAATCTGAGAAAAGTCTGTTACCGTCACGGTGTCTAATAACATCCACCTGCTTCTGGGGATGTAGAAAACTGTGGGTCTACAATTAGTGGCTGAAGAGAAGACAGTAGGACATGAACAGAGACAGGGAGGATAGCCAACATGGCTTAGAAGGAAGGTTAAGCAATTCAGTGGCCAACTATACCTGGGTCAGAAGTCAGTTCTGTCCATCACTAGCTGTGCAACCTCAAGCAAGTTACTTCACTTCTCTGAACCCCAAAGCCTCATCTCTAAAATGGGATGATCATACCTATCTGGGAAGGGGGTCATAAAATTAAATGGGTACATAACAACTATCCAGCACATAGTAGAGCCTCTGCAGATGTTAGTTCTACGTCGGGCAGATCCATGCCTCAGCCCACATAGCCATTTCTTTAGTCATCCAAAGACTGAGATGTGATGCCACTGGCCTTCCCCCACGTCCAGGGCTCTTTCTGCCACTGAAGAGAAGAGGGCAATGGAAACAAGTATCAAGTAGGCTGCAGTGTCGGAGAGAAAACCCAGGCTCCGAATCTCTGAGTCTTTGGGTAGTGGTTCCACAGGGACCAGCTGTTCAGACGAGACCTGAAGGCCACGTGCTCACCCCCAGCCTAGGCAGAAGGTGCACATCTGCCTCCAACACCAACCAAAACACAGCAAAATCGTAAGCCAAACTGGGTCTCACAAATAGTCATAAAAAGTCAAACACCCGAGGCTCTGCTGGTGAGTTATCTGGTTTTACTGGACACCGACAGGCAGACTAAGATACAACATCCCCAAAGGGGAAGAAGGCACATTTACTTTCTGAAGAACTAAATGGTTTCTACCTTTCACACCACTTTCTAAGGCTCTGCCCTCTGTTGTCATGGAGATTTTCATTTGGAATTTTTTTTTTTTCTGAAGATGTGCTAAGGTTAGAACTACTTCCTTCTCAAAGATCCCTTAAAAGCGCAACCAGAATGCCAATTTTTTTAAAAATAAAATCCATCTCCTGCATTCACAGATATCAAAGTGGTGGAAAGGAGATCATTTGATCCTCTCAATTATACCTTCCTCATTGTCCATTGTATTTTAAGCCTTGGTTTTATTTTCTTTCATCAAGGCATAGAGAAGTTTATGTTTTTAAAAATGAGCAGCATTTCATTTTCCTTTCAGTTAACTGATTTCTGCTTCTTGAATGTCAGCTCAGGAATCAAAGTGTGTCACCCAACCAGTAGATAAATAAGTAGCAAAACAAAACAAAACCCCAAACCCCAAAACACAGGATTCCAAAAGGAAACAGGGACAAGGAGGGTTTCTGGTACAGAAAAGCTGCGCTGGCCCCTGGCCACGAGGTCCTCAGCACTCACCTTGCCATCAAACCAGATGCTTTCATTTCCCTCCGGATCAACATCATCCGTTGCCAAGGTGAGGCAGACCAGTCTCCGTTTCAGCCCCTTGGCTTTAATCTGTTTCAGTGCTTGCTTTCCTATGAAGTCTGCTGGCTGCAGGAATCCAAGATAATGATGATGAATGAATGCTCAGACACTGTGACAAGGTTAGAGATGCAAGCATTTAAATTTGTCTTTGTGATTTTCTCGCCAATTACACATCAAATAAAAATACAGATTAGATCAAACATCTAGACAAATATTTCTTAGTCCTCAAATGACAATATCTGCCACCCTTTCCTTCATAACAGGTTAGACCTAAACGTAATAACTTGTGATAACAATTTTACCAGAACCACCTGGGCAGAAAACCATAAGGCACGATATTGCGATGGTAGATTACAAAAGCGACCCTTGTATCTAATGGCTCTGGACAGCAGTACTGGATGGTAGTGAGCAACGTACTACTCGATTTCTACCTTTAGTAAGCTTCTTCCAAGAAGGAAACCTGGGTTTTTGAAATGTGATGTCAAAACAAGCCCAAAATGTTGCACTTTTCCCCTCTTCTTCAGAATAGTGCTCCAATAAACGAGTCAAACCTTGGATTGCACTCAGTTCACTCAGGAATGTATTGACTGCCCTACTATGTGTGAGGTATCATGCTAGGCCCTGTGTGGGTTCCAAAATTAGATATAGACATTTTGATCAAAGAGCTTATTCTCTAATACTACGGTTTTCAACCTTGTTTTTCCTCCTTCTATCTAACACATGATGGATGACGTTCCTATTCCTAATATGTTCCCCTGGGCACACTCAGGGTTATTCCCAACGCAACACAAGTGAGAGTGACATTGCTCTAGTGATAACCTTGAGTCCATTCTTATGTGTTTTAAAAAAAATTAGGAATCATGCAAACTACAGGACTTCTACATTTATTAGTCACACACTTTACAACAAACAGGTGAGTGATGACTCCTCAGTGGAGACACTTAACTAATAAAGGAGGCTCAACAGATCTATCTAACCAGGATGCCAAGGATACGGGCTAGGTAAGTGTGAGAAGCTAGTCAGAGGCCAGGAACAGGATCCCTGGGTGGCGCAGCGGTTTGGCGCCTGCCTTTGGCCCAGGGCGCGATCCTGGAGACCCGGGATCGAATCCCACGTCGGGCTCCTGGTGCATGGAGCCTGCTTCTCCCTCTGCCTGTGTCTCTGCCTCTCTCTCTCTCTGTGAGACTATCATAAATAAATAAAAATTAAAAAAAAATAAATTCAGAGGCCAGGAACAGTTAGAGTAGGAGGGAAGGCTGACCCCAGAGGGGTATGGGTAAGGCTCTACGTAAAGGAGCCAAACAAGCATCTCTCCATCTTACCCAGGAAATGGGGGATCTGTGATATACAAATCACATCTCTACAGAGGAGATTTAATTAGAGATTACAATATGAAAAAATAAAATAATTGAAAAAAAAGAGAGATTACAATATGATGGGGGAAAATTCTCAGAAGAGTTCTCATGAAAGAAGAAACAACTTTAATTTCCTTATTGGCCAAAGAAGAAAGGAAACAGTATCTCATGCCAAAAATGTCCTCTGCCACCAACATTTAGGAATTATACAGCTCTTTCTGCACACAAAACCTTTAGGATTGAGAGCAGTGAGTCCTCCTAACCTCTCAGTGAAGCAGCGGGAGAGATCCTCACATACCCTCTGTTTGACATCTCCCAGTTCACTCCTTTACTGGTTCAGACTGCCTAGGCTAAGCCCACAATGAAGTATGATTTCTACAGATATTACAACTTGAAATTACTGACCTTCACAGGAAACTGAAAGTTTCCATTGGCCAAGGTTAAAATAATTGCAAAATGAAAGTCCGATTATCTTCCCCAGTGTGATCCAGATGGTGAGAACAAACTATAAAGTTTTATTATGAAGCCAGATAAAAATTCAAAGACAGCTGGACTTGATGTTATTTAAGACAGGACTGCTGGGGAAAAAACAAAACCACCAACCCATAGAAAAGGCCTGATTGATTGGAATTCCTACGTAGGATAAATTCATGATAACAGAAGTCACTAACTTACTGTTACTGCATTCCAACAGGTATTAAGGGTTAATTGGCTTCAAGCTTACACACTCCTTGCTTGCTGACTTATGTCCCTTAGTCTGTAGCCAAACTAACTTACCTGAGATCTGCAGATCACCAGCCTTGAGGACCAGACTTTCCCAGAAGGTAAGGCCTGACCACATTCATAAACAGCCACCACTGATGCCAACCAATCTCCTCAGGGTCATGTCAATGTACAATAAACCACCAGGGCACCAGCATCAGCCACAGGCAACCCATTCACCCCACCCCCCAGGTCCCTCACCTTCCCCTTTAAGCTGTCTACCTTTGCCAAAACAGGGAGATGGTCTTTATAATGTTAGTCCACCATCATCCCAGGCTGCTGGCTTCTTAAATAAAACAGGCATTTTCCTCTCCCATCATCCCTTATCTCTCCAGTATTAATTTTCCAGTGGCAAGCAGCCAAACCTGACTGCAGAACCAGTTCTAATAACAAAAACAAAATTCATTATAGTTAAAACATGTATACCTAAATACAGAAAGAACTTTAACAATAATAAATTTTGCTATCTTTTTAAAAAGACAACTTGCTATCATGGATAAATGGTGATGAGGGGTGCTTTTTAGAGTTATCTATATAGGAATCAATATAAAATGAAAAAAAAAGTTTCACACTTTGTGTGGAAAAGCATTTTATACTGAACGGCCAATGGGCTATTTTGTGTGATTTGTGGAGTGCTAGGAGATGAGGAGATTGCTTCAGAATGGAATCTGGATCTTCCCCATTAGAAAGCCATATAGATCTTGAAGGTTTTGGGTCTTTCTGAAAACTATTAAAGAACGTTATCAATTATCTACTCAATTATCTACTCAACCATTGTTATGCCCCTGGCTGTGTTCAAAAACTGTGTTAGACAGGAAACATTTGGAGATAAGTAGACTACGTTCTTATGGCTTCTAGGAGATTTGACTCCTTCCCTCCACATCACAACATGCCAAGTCCTGAATCACTTAAGGCCAGTGTCTGCTCCACCTGTGCCAAAAGCTGGTCACGACCAAAGCTTTCAGAAATGGGTCCCTTCATGGGGAGCCTGGGTGGCACAGTTGGTCGAGCATCCTACTCTTGATTTTAGCTCAAGTCATCATATCAGGCTCATGAAATCAAGCCCCATATCAGGCTCCATGCTCCTCTCAAAGTTGGTTTGGGATTCTCTCGCCCTCCCTCTGCCCCTCCCCACAATGTGCACACTTGCACTCTCTCTTTCTCTAATAAATAAATACAAAGAAGAAAGAAGAAAGAAGAAAGAAGAAAGAAGAAAGAAGAAGAAGGAGAAAAGAAATGGATCCCTCCAGAAGAAACAAGCTTGACCACGATGCCATCATCAAGTTCCCCCTGACCATGAGTCAGCTGTGAAGAAAATAGAAAGCAACACTCTTGTGCTCACTCTGGATGTCAAGGACAACAAGCACCAGAGTAAGCTATGAAGGAGCTCCATGACTCTGATGTGAGCGAAGTCAAAACCCCCATCAGGCCCGATGGAGAGAAGAAGGCATATGTTTGACAAGCTCCCGACTTTAATGCTTTGGATATTGTGAACAATATTGGGATCATCTAACCTGAGTCCAGCTGGCTAAATCTAAGTTTTTCCACCCTGTTTTAAGAAAAGAAAGAGAAAGAAAGAAAGAAAGAAAGAAAGAAAGAAAGAAAGAAAGAAGAAAAGAAAAGAGAAAAGGAAAGAAAAGAAAAGAGAAAAGAAAAGAAAAGAAAGAGAAAAGAGAAAAGAGAAGAGAAAAGAGAAGAGAGAAAAGAAAAAGAAAAAGAAAAAGAAAAGGAAAAAGAGAAAAGAAATCCCTTTGGGATCCTAGGCAAGAGCTACCTGGGCATGTGCTGTGGGGTGAGAGGAATAACATGTGCTAGAAGGGGGACCTAACTCCACTTCTGCCAAAAATTACAATTTAACCCAAGTCTAAGCAGGAACATAAGATATCAGCTATGCATAAGAAATAGGAAAAGTGGAGGAGGGACCTCAGAAAATTTCTTCAGGAGAGAAAAATTAATAAACTCAGGGAAAATAAATATAAAGTACTATTTACAACTTATTAGACACTTGCTATGTGCCAGCCACTCTGGAGGGATAAACATTCATGACCTCCTTTAATCTTCATGACATTGCTAGGAGATAAGTAATTCTCTGCCGAGTTTATGGAAGAGAAAGACCCAACCAAGTTAAGGGTCTCTCCAGAACCTTAGTTACATAGACACCAAGTCACCACCTTTAGATTTTATCCATACATTTTTTTCAAGTGACTATACCTAGAGTCTATCATTGGAAGGCACAGTTTATATAAATACTCTCAAGAATGTTTCTTTTAAATTATTTCTGGCTACTCTGAACCTGTTTTGAACCTGTTGTGAATAATGTTCATGACACAGAATGTTTGTACTATGAAGGAGGATTCAAAAACACTCTGAAGGTTACTGTTAATGAAATCTGACATCTCTATCTGCATGTCCCAGAATTAGGAAGTGATCCAGTCAGCATTACTGCCCTCAGGCCTGAATGAAAACACTCCAACAACAACAAAAACCTAATTGAAAGTAAGGAACACCTACTTAAAACGATAAAAGCTAACACCTGCCCCTGGAGACCGCTCTCCCTTCTCAAGCTAACTTTGTGCCTGACATGGAAAGATTTCAAGTGGGACAAGGCCATTTCACTCTCCTTTACTTGGCTTTTCTTCCAAGATTGTAGATTTTAATCTATTACATAGCTTTTAATTACAAATGAGACAGCTGAAAATATGTCTAAAGTTAAGTGCTGTGATTAAAACTGGTGCTATCAGGATGACCTGAGAGCAAATACATTTAATGAGTCACAGCCAAATTAACTGCAAAAATAGCTTTTAATATATTTGAGAAACAAACATTTCTGGGGCACTGAGACTATAGCTGAAAAATAGTCTTGGCTTATTAATTTTAAAAAGCAGTAAGAGCCACTAAAATAGCCATCTGTAATATATTCTAAATACAACATCCACAAAGATGATAAATTAAGATTTTAAGTGAAATATAATTACTCATCTTATTAGCTCTGTTAGAAGCACTCATGGTGCACCCGAGTGCCTCACTCAGTTGAGCCTTCAGTTCTTGGTTTTGGCTCAGGCCGCGATCTCAGGGTCGTGGGATCAAGGCCTACACCTTGGAGGAGGGTCCGCTTAGGATTCTTCTTCTCCCCCCTCTTCCCCCTCTCCCCACTTGTGCACTGTCTCTCCCCCCACTAAGTAAATAAACATATCTGGGGTGGAAAAAAGATACTCATATTCCCTCAAAGCACATAGAAATGAAATAAACAGTCTATTTTTGGTTGTGACTCTTAGGTCAAAGCTAATTTAACCGGAGCTGAATTTAACTGGAGTAGTGTTAAGAAGGTTCTGATATGCACAGAGTAATGGGTTTTCATAGGCCAGGTGGGACTTCATAAAAACCTAGTTCGGAACATTTTCTATATCATTTATTTGGAGTCAAAACCCAACAGAAAATTCACGGAAGTCATCAGTTTCATTTAATTATCCAAAATCCTTTTAACCTAAATATCAAAAGTATCCAAAGGCATAAACAAGACAATCATTGTAACATCCTGGGTCCCAAGAGAGCTCCCCTTAGAAAAGAGGTAAGCCCCAGTGGGAGAATCATGCTTCTGTGCTGACAGGTGTGGAGAGAGTTGGGAAACCAGCTAGTCACCTGTCACTATTGGCAGAGTGGAGATGGAAATCCAGGTGACAGACTTCTGCCACTTGTCCCCCAATACTTTACTCAAATGTTTCTTATTTTTCATTTTTAGATAAGGTTTATTTTAGAGCACACACAGGAGTGGAGGGCAGAGGAAGAGGGGAGACAGAGTCTCAAGCAGACTCCCGCTGAGCACAGAGCCCATGCAGGGCTCCATCTCACAACCCTGCCATCATGACCTGAGCTGAAATCAAGAGTTGGACCCTTAACCGGCTGAGCCACCCAGTACCCCAAAACATTTATTTTAAATGGGGCTCAGGGATCATCATTTAAAAACAGGGATAGGAATGCCTCTGTAAGCATGTGGTCAATACTAACCTACAGTCTATGTAAATCTTAACTTTCTTTGGTCAGTTGATGAATACCAGGTACGTCTGTGCTCATCTTACACTCAAACTGATAAAGCCGTACAGGGGTTCACTTATCTAGGGGTGAATCAAGTGACCCACCACCCCATCAAGACAGAGTAGACCATCATTCATTTCATCTTCACATCATTAGGATCACAGCTTTTCAGCAGGCAGGAAACTTTAGGGCCTTGCCTGGAGTGATGAAGTGAGTTTAGCACCAAACCTTGAGCCCAGGCTTCTCAATTCTCCATTCCTTTTCCACTATGCAGAGCTTTAGAACATTCCACATATGTTTATAATGACTACAACTTCAATATCTTTTTATTAGCAAAATATTAAATGATTAGTGTAGCAACTCAACTCTTATTATTGGCTGGAAACCAATACTCTCACCTACCAGGTTTTCAATCTCTGCTCTCAGCAATGTCAAAGAAACAATTCATCTAGCATTTTCTAACCAAAATTACTCATCAGTTAAGTATTATTTCTCAAAGAAGTCTTTAATATAACTAGAAAAGTGACCCTCTTAACTAGAAGAATCCCGGGGATAAACAGAAACCTGGAGAAAATATTTAAAATACTATTTCAAAGTCAGGCCAAGAATTAGGTTAGTATTCAAACCAAACCAGATTTTTCAAAACTAAAATAGCCTCCATTACATGTGTGTTATGATTTTTATTAGATTCTGGGTTTTTTTTGTTTTGTTGTTTTTTTGTTTTAGATTCAGTTTTAAAGAGAATATTTACTTTTCAGTTTTTGAGTCTAAAATCTAATGGAAAGCCATGGACTGGAACAGACCTGTGGCTTTAGATGTACTCAATGTTTAACTGCATTACCAACAATTACAATATACTTTTCATAATAGTTTTCACCTCTAGACTAGAGTGAGGAACAAATGCCCATTTGGTGTCTTAAGTATAGCAACTCAAGCCTAATGCAAAGTCAATAATTATAAAAGGAAACAGGAAAATCATAAAGAAATGAGGCTTCAGGGGGTACCTGGGTGGCTTAGTTGATTGAGCATCTGACTCTTGGTTTCTGCCTAGGCCAGGATCTCGTAAGTCATGGGATCTAGCCCCACATCACACTCCATGCTCAACGTGAAGTTGCCTTGGGATTCCCTCTTCCTCACCCTCTGCCCCAACCACTCATGCTGTCTCTCAAATCAAGAAAAGAGAGAAAGAAAGAAAGAAAGAAAGAAAGAAAGAAAGAAAGAAAAGAAAGAAAGAAAGAAAGAAGAAAGAAAGAAAGAAAGAAAGAAAGAAAAAAAAAGAAGGCTTCAGCAGTTCAGCAGGGACCCAGGATCTATCTTTCTGGGGTCTTCAAAAATCTCAAAGGGTTTTTTTTCTATAGCTGTTTTTCCCTAGGTAGTTTTAGATTCAATTCAGTAAGATGGAAGAGACTAACTTGTACTGAGGTACCAGATGTTCTCTATCTCACCTAAAAAACTTATGAGATGGGTATTTTCTTTTTACAGATGAGAAAACTGAAGTGTTGATAGTTAAGCACCTTGTTTACTTCTAGAACAAGTGGCAGAGCCATAACTCACATTCTTCAACAAATACTTACTGAGATCCTACTAGTTATCAGACACAGTGCTAGCCCTAAGAATTCTCCACCTGTCCTCAAAGAGCTCACAGGCTATAGCTGAGGCAGCCAGTATTATGGAATGTGCCAAGGACCACAGTAGATCTAAGTACAGGGTGCTCGAGGAGTGGGGTTCCCAACACACCCCTGGCTTTAATTACTACCACATACGAATGACCTAACCTAAATCCATGCTTTCGGAGCAGAGGTCCTCAAACCCATGTACTCAGCTGTCACTTGTCTGCCCCATAGCCCCTCAACACCACAACTCCTTCCAATCTGCCAATTACACCCTTTGTGTTTCCCTGTTCATTATCAGGATCCTGGATCCTCCTCGTCATTCCCTTCACAGACACTCCCTCATGTGGTCTCCATCCTACCTTCTTCCTATCACTCACACCTCTTTATTCTCCATCCTATTTGGCCACTGCCTCAGTTGAAGCCCTCATCTCTCCACTGGATTTCTTCAGTAATTGGGAAAGTGCTCTCCCAGTCAGCAGGCTAATTTCCTTTCAATTTGTTTTCAATCATCTGAGTGTCACTCCTTTCTCAAAATTCTTCAGTGGCTCCCCAGTGCCCCGAGGACACACTCCAGACTCCCTAGCCTGGCAGACCAGACCCTTCATGGTGAAGTCTCAGTACTCTCAACATCAGCTCTTGATACTACGTTCAACAGCAAAGTATTTGCTGGGCATCTGTTCATGCCAGCCTGAGCTGGGTGTTAGGGATAAAAAAGTAAACATCTAATGTACACTGCCAAACTTGTACTCCAGAAGCTTCCATTCCTTTCAGAAGAAAACGAAAAAAATAATTGCAAGCTGTGACACATCCAAAAGGATGATGTAGCTGCAAAATTTCTTCTAAAATTTATCAAATATGGTGCATGCCTGGGTGGCTCAGTCAGGCAAGTGTCTGACTCTTGATCTCAGCTCAGGTCTTGATCTCAGGAACAGGCGTCAAACCCCATGTTGGGCTCTGTGCTAGGTGTGGCACCTACTTAAAAAATTATCAAATAAAGTCCAACAATATAGAAAAAGATAGCACATCA
Source organism: Canis lupus familiaris (assembly GCF_011100685.1). Lineage (NCBI taxonomy): Eukaryota > Metazoa > Chordata > Mammalia > Carnivora > Canidae > Canis > Canis lupus. Next base: position 27,951,463 of record NC_049224.1, on the reverse strand, counting down.
TTACTAAGTGGATTCTGCCCTTAAAATGAAAGTTGGGTTAACATTTGAGTATTAAATGTAATTTATCATTTGACAAAGTAAAAAAATAAAAACCATACGATCGTCTCTGCAGATGTAGGAAAAGCATTTGCCAAAATCTAATATCCCAATTAAAAACAAAACTTTTGGGGGCATCTGGGTGGCTCAGTCGATTAAGAGTCTGCCTTCAGCTTAGGTCATGATCCCAGGGCCCTGAGATTGAGGCCCCAGACAAATGTTTCAGGAATGATCAATTCTCTCTCAGCCTAGATTTTACTTCCTCTTTTTCTATTTCCTTTTGTTTTTCCTTTATCATTTAGCAATGGAAATGGGTAACAGAATAAGGATGGCTTAATTAAAATGCACAGTTATGTGGCTCATATGGATAACAGTACCACGGTCTTTCCTTAACTACTCTGCTGGGTGGTACTTCATAGGATTTTAGACCTATATGGGAGCCCTTGTTTTATAGACCAGCAGCCTCAGGAGTAAAATTAAATTAAATGGCTTTCCCAAGGCCACACAGCTAGAATTTGGCAACTTTTTAAAAAAATTCATTTACTGCCCATTAATAAAAATAAAAAAAGAGTGCACACGTGAGAGAGAGGTATCTGAGGCAGAGTATATTAACTCTACCCTAGCCATAGTAGGTCACAGGTTTACTTCCAATTGATTCACTACTGACTCTATAACACCTTCCTCTGACCCATCCACTTGTCTTTCCATTCTCCTGTTTACTGACAAGACCACAGCAGACAGAAGGCTGAAAGAACTAAGAGTGAGTAGTTCTTGATCTTCATTGTATAATAAAACCAAGAAACCCAGACCCTACCCCCAGAGTTAACCCAATTGGTTCGGGGTAGATCACTGTTCTAAAACTGGAGTGAGCACCAGAACCACCTGGAGGGCTTGTTAAAACAGGTTATTGTTATTAGGCCCCATCGCCAGTTTCTGATTTGGGGATGGTACTCAAGAACTTGCATTTCTAACCAATCCCTAGGTAACATGGATGCTGCTACTCTATGAACTACACCTGAGAACCACTGGGGGTGGGGGGGGTGGAGGGGGTGGGGGGGTATGATAATTTTTAAAAAGTTCTCCATGACAGTTAAATACACTCAGTTGAAGAGCATTGGTCTAATACAATCACTCTCAACTTTTTTTGGAATCATCTGGGGAATCAAAAACACAACACAACACCACTGTTGCCTGAATCCCTACCTCCAGAGATTCTTTTTAAACTGCTCCACGTTGCAGCATGAACCTCAGATTTTTTGAACATATGATTTTTTAAACATATGATTTAAACTGCTCCATGTTGCAGCATGAACCTCAGATTTTTTAAACATATTTTCAAACATATGATCCAGATGATTCTAATGTACAGCCAAGACTGAGAGTCATTGACAATTTTATGCCTCAATCCCTATTACCATAATACTTAAAATTTCCCCAGAGGTAGGTACTTATACATCTTGAAAATCCCTTCCTAACTTGTCTGTGAACAATGATTTATTTCCACTTTGATGTTTTAATAATGCTAACGTGTATCGAATACTTAGAATCTAGTAAGCCTGATGATTCTTTGCCTGTTTTGCTTACCAGTTATGCTTTAAATAATTTCTCAAAAAGAAACATTGTCTTCTACCTTGTGGTTATTATCACTTTATTCTGCTTCTACTGGCTAGAAGCCCATGATACAGTAAGAGAGGGAAAGAAAGAAATTGGGAGTATCCTTAAAAAATTCTCCTTATCTGCTTAAATATGGTTACATTTGTACTTCAGTCTCTGAATCTTGGTTCTCTCCAAATGGACAAAGATTCAGTATTTCCAAGAGGAAAACTCCACTACTACTTATGATTCCACCCTAAGGCAGCTGATTTTCCTTTTGCTTGTCGTTAGTGCACTTTGTTTCTACCTAAACACACACACACAACCATTAATTTTTCCCCAAAAGTAATTTTTGTAATTTATAATACCATTAATAACAGTGATATAAGTTGTTTCAGATAAAGGAATTTTAGTTGAGATTTTAAAGTCTGTATTTAATTATTTTTGCCTGTATCAGCGCTCTGGTTAACGGTTCCTTTCCAGGCTCCATGCTCATTCTCCACGAGATGGCACTGTTGTGTACTGCTCAAGACCCTCCCGGAGCCGACTGGTATTTTCAGAATATTGAGGTTTCCTACAGTTTTGTTTCAAGCCTCATGAGATCAGAGACCATCAGGAGTTATGTCTTTAACTGGGAGACCTGTGGCCTAGCCAGGTGTTTGATAAATTGTACTTACTGTTGCCCAGGAGGAGAATGACCCTGTGCACAGCTCTGTCTTCCACAGAAGCCAACGCCAGAGGCTCAAACAACTCTAGGAAGTCAGCGAGGCAACTACCATGCACTGCTCTTCCTTTGCCATCGATGATCTCTCAATACTCCACTTTTCTTTTCCTTACTTTCCTATGGGTTTTTGGCGAGAACACAGTTCTCTCCTAAGAGGCCTGATGGCCCATCTCCTCAGCCGCTCATTTTCCTTCTTATTATGGCTAAAGCAGCTCTTCTGATCCTACCATCCAGTACAAAATCAGTTACAACAAAAACCATGTCTGTGGGAAGCATCAATGAATAAAATGTTGTCCATGCATATCTTGGGGTCCTGTTGCCAGAAAAACCTTCCCGGGCAATTATTCAGGGCTCATTAGCCCGTGAAGGGAAAGGAGCTTGTTGGGGGAACTGGTGGGTGAGAAAGCCCCCCAGTGAGGTCAGAGCCCCTTCACCACTCTCTGCTGGTTTCCTCACCCTCAGGGGGGTACTGAGCCATCCCCGGGGCCCTCCCTGCTCCCACACAACCTGCGTCCTAAAATACTTCCCTTCATGTTATGGCTTATACAATTGCTGTGTAAATGTTTAAGGGCCAAGCAGGGAATTTTACATGTTTGCTTCAAAGGGAAAGAAAGAAAAGGTCTTTAAACAATTGTAAAACACCAGGATTTTTTTTCTTAAATTTTGTTTTTATTGCTATATTTATGGAATGTAAACATTCCTCTGTCTTAGCTGCTTCAGTTTTCATAGACCATCAACTTTCCAAAGCAATTTGAAGTGGCATGATCTATTCTTTAAAATGTAATATGAGGCCAGATTGGTACCATTTTTGTTTTTAGGCACAGAATGTGAATTATGAAGTTACACAGTTTAGCTTGTAATGTTAATCAGGTTTTCAGAAACCTGTTTCATACTATAGACTGCTAAAAAACAGAGATGAGGTTGTTGTGAAACCACATACAGGATCTGGACAAAGTTGATTTAAACTAGTCACCGGTCCTGGAAATAGGGTAGCATCACTAGGATATCCACTAACTAGCTCAGGCCCAGCTCCTGCTACATGGACCCTCACCCAAAGAAAGCATTAGAAATTAACTCCATGACACCAAAATGAGAACCAACAATTCAGAAATCAATAAAAAGCCTACCACAAATCAAAATCATCTGTTAAACGACTTAGTTCTGAGCTGGGCTTTGGTTATTGAAATAATTTAAAGGAACTAATAAATACACAATCCACACCTGCTTATGATCATAAAGAGAGTTTCAAAAACCCAATTTCAACACAAAGAGCTCATTTATCTATGCCTTCTCCCCAAACAATAATACCCAAACACTGTGAAGCAAGAGAGTCAGTTACCTATTTACCTATTGGTGACCAACCACAGAACTTTAGTGCTTTCAAGAGTCAGGCCATTTTTAATCCTTATTTTAACAGCTAAACCAAGACTTCTGTTATCAGAAGGAGCAATCTGCTGCAAGGGTCTGCCCAAATTCCAAGCACCTGCTTTCTCTGGTCTGGAGGCAGATGGTACACCATAAAAATAAAAGTCATAGGGAAAACATACAGAAAGATATTCCCTTTAAAACCCTTAAGGAGCTTCTTTTTCCTAAAATCTAATACTATAAATATACATGTTTATGTTAATATCTTAGCTTAGAATTTGGGAACTTGAGGCAGGGGCATTAAAAAAAGTTTCCTTAGCCTGATTCATATGCATGCGTTCACATATTTCCATAGAATGGGAAAACGGCCTTTAGCTTATTAGCACCTAAACAGGGCAGTTTATTTCTGGAATTCTAACAAGTAGCCTACACAGCAGCAGCTGTTGTCCTATCCTTCAATATTACCACTAACTGCATCACTATTAAGTTCTTTTCCAGTAACTAAGACACTAGTAGGTGGGTGTCTGAGTCAGCTCGAGCTGCTATAACAAAATCTCACAAACTTGGTGGCTTTAACAACAGGAAATTATTTTTCACAGTTCTGGAGCCTGGGAAGCCATAGATCAAGGTGCCGGCAACTCAGCTGACCTGTGAGTGTCCTCTTTCTGCCTTGCAGACAGCTGCCTTCTTGCCACGTCCTCACAACCAGAAAGAAAGTGAGCCCTGGTGTCTTCCTGTTCTCATAAGAACACCAATTCCATCATCGTGGAGATCCCACCCTCATGAGCTCACCTACACCTGATTACCTCCCAGAGGCCCCACCTCCAAAGAGCATCGCATGGGGGTTAGGGCTTCAACACAGGAATTTTGGAGAGATACAATCATCCAGTCCATAACAATGACATCACTTCATTTATAGCTGTAGGATGTGTATAGGTGATCCGGGCTGTGATAAATATGGTTTTCCACCATAATTATTTAGGATGGTGCTTCTCAAACTTTCGGTGCATCAGAATCCCCTGCAGCTTCTTATAACAAAGGTTTCTTGGCCTGAGCACCAGAGATTCTGACTTAGCAGGTCTGGGATGGGATCTGAGAATCTGCATTTCTATCAAGCTCCCAGGCGATGCTGACTTTATCTGTGTGAGGCCCACACTCTGAGAACTGCTGATATAGGGATTCCTTCTGGAATGCTACTATCAGTTATCATATTTGTACTGGCTTCTCAACAAATAACCATTTTACGCGGAACACATTTGAAACGCTGCACTTACATACAATAGGGCTTCATAAGCAGATGGATAGATCTGCTGAGGGGAGATTGTCTACGCTGTGAGCATGCAGGGAGAGTCGATTAATGCTGTATGTTTGATTAGCTACTGTGTGGCTCCACAGATCACCAGGATTTCCAAGGTCTACTGACATCTTATCCTTAGTAATTTTTATCTCAAAATTTACATTTAGCCTCAAGTTGCTGGATTCTGCGATCTTACATCTATAAGCACACTGCAATATTTTGAACCGATACCCAATTTTGACAAAAGCTTAATACAAAGCACCTGAGCAATGATTAGTATTTATGTTCATTTGTCCTATAATCACACTTGGTTAAATTTTCAAGGATGGCTCTGTCCATGCTTGAAATTTTCAAATAGCCCCTAATTTTAAGATTCACTGCAAGTACACTTTGGAATGTAAACATACCTTATTTAGCTTTATAAAATAATCCAGCCCAGCTTCCAAGGGGTTTGTATCGCAGTTCATCTAAAAGGGAAGCACACATTTTTTTTTTTAAGATTTTGTTTTCCAATCACCTCTACACCCAGTGTGGGGCTTGAACTCACAACCACTAGATCCAGAGTCACATGTTCTACTGACTGAGCCAGCCAGGAGCCCCCCGAAAATATCCATTTTAAATCTTAGATGAGTGAAAATCATTTCAGTAACATCACCTTCCTATGTTATTTTTTTAGGGAAGAGAAACACTTTTGGATTTTGAACATAGATTCTGAAAGGAAAGTTATAGACTGGTCTTTAAAGTAATTTTTTAATCTAAAATTGAAATGTAGCCTGTCAGCAAATATTATCTATCATTTGAGTAGCATATTAGATCCTAAAATTCAGTTTGTTCCTGTGGCTCTTTTACTGACAAAAATATCTGAAAGACACCACAACATGCTGTTCCTCTCCGAAATGACTTTAATATGCTTTTATTTAATCGTTTTACATAGCTAGGTTTTGAAAAGTTATTAGGTAATTTACTTATTTTACAATTAGCCAGGAATCAGGACAGGTGGAAGAGAAAGCAGGTGGTAGCAAAGTGGCTTCAGTAGAGTTCAGGAACGATACTGACTCTCAGCCCTGTCATATGTGGTCGAGTAATTACAATACACTTTAAGTGGAAGCTAAAGCCACTCTTTGGGACCCAAGTCACTGGGTTTTGTTTGTTTTGTCATTGTTTCCTTTTGTACCAAGAGAACAGTCTCAAGTCCATGAAAGGTAGCCAAACTTTTTAAAAAGACAACATAGCACTCATATAAACGAGATGAGTAATATAAACTTGTTTCATAGGATGTCAAATTTGATCAATTTGAGCAACTCTAAACTTCTCTTTTATCTGCTCAAAATTTCAGAATCTTCTCCAGGAAAGAAATGAAAGCACCGAGACTGCTAGCGACCGCTAGAGGGCGCGCAGGCGCCGCCGGGAAGGCGGGGAAGCTGGGGGTGCGGGGGTGCTGGGGGAGCTGGGCGGGGGCGGGGGGGGGCGGGGGGGGGGGGGGGGGGCGGGTAACGCGGGAGGGCTGCGAGGGGCGGGGGTGCTGCGGGAGGCGAGGGGTGCTGGGGGTGCTGGGAGTGCTGGGGTGCTGGGCGGGGGTGCTGGCGGGGGCGACACGGGAGCGCTGCGGGGGGCGGGGGGGATGCGGGGGGCGAGGGGTGCTGGGGTGCTGGGGGTGCTGGGCGGGGTCGACGCGGGAGGGCTGCGGGAGGCGGAGGGTGCTGGGCGGGGGGGGACGCGGGAGGGCTGCGGGGGGCGAGGGGTGCTGGGCGGGGGGGTGCTGGGCGCGGGGGGCGCGGGAGGGCTGAGGGGGCGAGGGGTGCTGGGGTCTGGGTAGGGGTGCTGGGCGGCGGGGGGGACGCGGGAGCGCTGCGGAGGGCGAGGGGTGCTGGGGGTGCTGGGCGGGGGGTGCTGGGCGGGGGGACTCGGGAGGGCTGCGGGGGGCGAGGGGTGCTGGGGGTGCTGGCGGGGGGGACGCGGGAGGCTGCGGGGGCGAGGGTGCTGGGGGTGCTGGGTGGGGGTGCTGGCGGGGGGGGGACGCGGGAGGGCTGCGGAAGGCGAGGGATGCTGGGGGTGCTGGGTGGGGGGTGCTGGGCGGGGGGACGGGAGGGCTGCGGGGGGCGAGGGGTGCTGGGGGTGCTGGGTGGGGGTTGGGCGGGGGGGGACGCGGGAGGGCTGCGGGGGGCGGGGTGCTGGGGGTGCTGGGGGGGGTGCTGGGGGGGGGGGGACGCGGGAGGGCTGCGGGGGCGAGGGTGCTGGGGGTGCGGTGGGGGTGCTGGGCGGGGGAGCGGGAGGGCTGCGGGGGGCGAGAGGTGCTGGGGGTGCTGGGTGGGGGTGCTGGGGGGGGGACGCGGGAGGGCTGCGGGGGGCGAGGGGTTGGGGGTGCTGGGTGGGGGGGTGCTGGGCGGGGGGGACGCGGGAGGGCTGCGGGGGGCGAGGGGTGCTGGGGTGCTGGGTGGGGGGTGCTGGGCGGGGGGGGACGCGGGAGGGCTGCGGGGGGGCGAGGGGTGCTGGGGGTGCTGGGTGGGGGTTGCTGGCGGGGGGGGGACGCGGGAGGGCTGCGGGGGGCGAGGGGTGCTGGGCGGGGGTTGCTGGCGGGGGGGGACGCGGGAGGGCTGCGGGGGGCGAGGGGTGCTGGGGGTGCTGGGTGGGGGGTGCGCGGGGGGGGGGCGCGGGAGGGCTGCGGGGGGCGAGGGGTGCTGGGGTGCTGGGTGGGGGGTGCTGGGGCGGGGGGGTACGCGGGAGGGCTGCGGGGGGCGAGGGGTTGCTGGGGGTGCTGGGTGGGGGGTGCTGGGCGGGGGGGGACGCGGGAGGGCTGCGGGGGGCGAGGGGTGCTGGGGGTGCTGGGCGGGGGTTGCTGGCGGGGGGGGGACGCGGGAGGGCTGCGGGGGGCGAGGGGTGCTGGGGGTGCTGGGCGGGGGGTGCTGGGCGGGGTGGGGGGGGACAGGGCCAGCTCTCCAGCTCTGGCCCGGGCCTGCGGGCGCCGCCGGCCCCCCCCCTCACCCCCCCCCCGGGGGCTCAGCGCCCCTCCAGGCCTGCCGCCCCCCCAGAGCCCAGGCGGCCCAGCGGCTCCAGGAGGCCGCCCCGCCCCGCCCCGCCTCAGCCACACCCGCTCGGTTGTGATTTCCCCCAAAGGTGCAAGACGGAAGCGGGCTGGGCGGCACACGCGGGAAGAACCTGAGGGGCAGCCGCCAACACTGGGGGCCCCCCGCCCCCCCTGCGGAGATGCTGCCGGGGCCCTGCGCCCCCGGGGGAGCCCAGCAGGGTGAACGGGGTCGTAGTTCCCCCGACTTTCAACTGGGAAATGAATGAAGGGGGGAAACATCTTCCCCTAACGAAAGAGTCATCTCACAACACGGAATTTCTCTGACAGCCAGAGCCGGTGTTAACGCGCTTAGAACGAGCCCTTATGCAAAACTCAGATACAATACAGAAAATTTGGGTGAAGACGCTGGCGTTTCAAACCTCTGACCCCCAGGCTCTGAAAGCCTTCTCCAGTCTTAGGGCGTTCAAGGCGTACGTCCCGAAGTTGTCGATTCCCTCCTCCTGGCCTGCGTCCATGACAATGTCATAAAGGGCCGCAGAATCTTCTCGCCTATGGTACAGCTCCCAGCCCAGCTCACCTGCAACAAACCCACAAGGACCACACTAGGCAAGACCAGTGATGATGAGGCCTAACGGGCATTAGCTAAGACACGTAAAGAAACGGAGAGAGTCCACTTACAAAACAGGGACACGGCTGAGTTTTAAAAGATGAGTTCACAAAAAAGTTGCAACAAACTCCTGCTACTCCAAAGACACTGCTGTATCCCACGGGCGGTGGGTCGTGCCCCATCCTGTCTCCCACAGGGTGGTATCTAGGATACCTCCTCTCACCACGCAGAAAGATGTTAATACAGGAATTAACCTGCACTCTTGACCTCAGCTTCATGATGCTAAGCGAGTCATCAGCATGGCATAGTTAATCACGGTCAGGGTTTTTAGAGACCTGGGTGGCTTAGTGAGTTAAGCGGCCTCTTAGCTTCAGCTCAGGTCTTGATCTCAGGGTCCTGGAACGGAGCCCCAGGTCAGGCTCTGTGCTCATCAGGGAGGCTGCTTGTGGATTCTCTCCCTCTCCCTTAGCACCCCGCCCCCGCCATGCTCTCTCTCGAATAAACAAATCTTTATTTTAAAAAAGAAGAAAGAAAGAAACCTCAATTCCCACTCATTACCCTCAAATCACAAGGCTTAAAAATATAAGCAACTGACAATTATTCAAATGGTCTTCAGTGTGGGACAGCATTTATCTCTAATACTCTTCTTCCCCACTTTTATTCACCATTAGAGCTGTGGGCAAAGACCAAAGGAAATGAAACCCAACTCAAATAGTTGGTTTATTACTTATTCCGCTTATGTTTTATTCTAGTCACCATTTTGCCAAGGTCAGGTGAAAGGACAGGGAAGTGTACAGCGGAAGCCCAGGGAGGAACTTTAGCCTTCATACTCTATGTACGTTCTCCTCGTTCCCTTGTTGAGGGCTGACGGTGATCGGTTTCTCCAGGACACTGCCAGAACCTGAGTCACATGTAACTGAAGGGATGCCTGAGCACCGAGGACTCTTTCTATGAAAGAACAAGGAGGGCTAGAGGGAAGTTGGAAGTGAGCTCACGGCACCAAGGCGGACTGAGAAGCATTCATTCATCTCTATTTCAAATACCTTCTATGCACAAGGTTAGGTGCTATATGAAGACTTCCCTAAAAGAGCCTTAGTGGTAATGCTTTAAGAGAAGGGCCTGATACATTTAAGAGATTATTATGAGAGATTCCATGAGAGACCATCTTGAATGTTGCTAGATAGAGTCAGGCTGGCCTGAATAGGCTGTCAAGCCTTCCAACTATTCTACAGCTGGCCTCTTCCAACTTTTTAATCCACCCTTCCAACTAGTAAGCAGCTATGGGATTAAAACAACAATTGGAAATCTGGGAAATGACCCTCCCAGACTAGGAGGGAAGAGCCAGAATTATTGTAAGAGTTGGACAGGAGGAAATCTTCCTCTAAAGTTATCCTGACAAGACTATGTGTGTGCGCACACATGTGTGTATGTGTGCACGCACCTGTGAGTGTGTGTGTGCACAGGCGTATATGCATGTGCACATGTTCATTTGTGCTAGCTTCTTTTAAATTTTAGAGACTTTCTCTTAAATTTTAGAAAATTGTTTTCCAGTTCTTACCAGTATAAGATATCCTAATAGCAGTGACAGGAATGTCTGAAACATTTAGAGACTTGGTTTGAAGAAACTTGAAAACATCATCACTAAGATCTTCAGCAGTCAGTTTCTGCAGAACCTTCCTTGCATGGGGCCCTGCAATACCAAGGACTCCAAGCTCATCGGTTATGTTTTTAATTTCAACATCATATCCACCGTTGACTGCCTCTTCTTCAATCCATCTGCATTTGAGTCATAAACATTGTGTTAAATCTTGCTTGAATAATGCATGGTGGTAACATATTAATTCTCGGAAGACATGCTCTGTGTCTAGAATTACCAGGAAGCCCCAAGAGTGTCATCTCATATAATAACCTAATTTTTTAAGTTGAGGAAACTGAGTCCCAGAGATGTTAAGTGATTCTCTTTAAACCACTCACTTATAAATTTGGGGATAATTTTTCATAGTACAGAAGGATCCTTCAATTTAAATAGGCTCTGCCACATAATTCTTTCCAACAGTGACAGCCCTATTGCATTTAAACTAATGATTCAATCTTCAAAAATTAATTTAAACTCAAATTTTCTCTAATACCTATACACGGAAGGCACATTTGTGCTGCTACAGGTTAATAATGTGCCTGCCACCAGACACTTAATTGCTTTGACAATCACAAGGAAATGATAAAAACTCTAAAGACTAGTTTCAATTCCTAAGGCTTGATGAGTTATTGGAACCCAGTTTTAGGGTTTGTTTATCATTTACTGAGCAGTCCCTGGAGCTACATAAAATGATCATCTGGATTTACCAAAGCTAAGCTACTAAGATACATCTTGGGTTGGAGGATATAATTCGCATCATTTTACAACCATAGTGAGAATTTCAGAGTACAACATTTATTAAACAATAACATTCCAAATGTTTTTGGAATGCTAAAGACTACAGATTTTATAGTAGACTAAATCATAGACCAAAGATTCACGTGAAGGATTGTCTTGGCAAGTCAACGATTTAAATCTTGCAGTGGGCCAGAGAGCACAAAGCATCAAAAAGGAAGATGATAACCCCAGGTAGGCAGCTTACTCAAATGTACTGAACATGGGCATCAGAATCAAAAGGACTGGCTTAAGCAAGTTACTCTAACTCAATCTTCAGTTTTCTCATATGAAAGTGGGATTATAGACCTTGCAGATATATCTATTAGAATTAATTAAGATAATGTCTAAAAAGAGTTCTGACACATTGGTGTTATCTAATAATTGGGAATTAATATTATTAGAACCAATAAACCCTATGGATGGACTACCTTTTGAGGAAGTGGGGACAGGGTCCCCACTTCAAATAATTTCCTATAAAAGATATGAAGTTTATTTGAAATGAAAAGGTTTAAGAATTAAAGTTGTAAATTCAACTCTTGGTAAAAGAAAATTTCACTGTAAGATTGAGTCAATACCTAATCAATATAAAATTTTCTTATTAGGTGTGCACTTACCTAAGATCATGAAGTTCTGATCCAGAACCAGTTATTAGTAAGAACTCCCCAGGAGTTTGGTGAGAAACAGTCAACTCAGCATACACTCGACCTTTCGGCGTCAACATGTGACTTATATTTGTAAAACCCACCTATGCAAAACAATTTAAAATTACCTCAGGATGAAATAAAAATTTTACATATTCTTTTAACACAACATGGAAATAAAAATGCAACTGTCAACAATGAAAAAAATCTGAATCTTATCATTTGTATCAATTGTGTGAACTATTTTTAAACCTAAACACAAAATTAATTTTGAAGTTCTTGGTTTAAATGATCATTATAACTATTCGTCATAAAAAGTACACTTCAGTGAATTTTGCAGTCCCCTATTGACACAATTTAGCAAAGTCATAAGGTCCTTGGATGATAATTTGTTCAACAAAAATTTAAATTAGAAAATTAGTTAGAATATTCATGGTCGGGTGAGGAATTCCAGCATTCATACAGGAATCATTAGGCGGACTAAAGTAACATGCTAATTATGCTAATTGAAAAAAAAATAAGAGGACAAAGAATTAAGCAGGCCAAAATCCTGAACCTTGTACCCGTATAAGGTTATTTACCTTTGGAATGACATTTGCAAAGAGATGGTCCAACAATCTAACAGAGTCTTGGCCTTTGATGTTAAACTTGCCAAAGGGAGACAGGTCAATAACCCCTACTTTTTGCATAACCTGTTTATACTCAGATCCTACAGGCTCAAACCAGTTTGTGCGGCGAAAACTGGGCCTGAAACACAATATTTGTCATAAAATAACTCATTCATTTTCAAAAAATTACAGAATATTTATTAAATGCTATTAATCAGGAAATCCCATGGGGGGGGTACCAACCTAAAGTTCTGTTGTGTGAATCATACACATATGGTAGAAACTGATTTTTGTTGTTGTTGTTTCTTTTTTTTTTTTTTAAGATTTTATTTATTCATTCATGAGAGACACAGAGAGATAGAGAGAGAGGCAGAGACACAGGCAGAGGGAGAAGCAGGCTCCATCCAGGGAGCCCGACGTGGGACTCGATCACGGGTCCCCAGGATCACGCCCTGGGCTGAAGACGACACCAAGCCGCTGCGCCACTGGGGCTGCCCTAGAAACTGATTTTTTAAAGTTACTCTTCTATTCCTTTGACCCATTTTACAGTGAATGAAGTAGAATTAATTAACTAGAAATTAAGATAGGACATATGGGCTCTCAAATCTGGAAGAAAGCATAGAAATCTACCAGTCCTGAGGTTTTCAACCTTGATGCATATTAGAATTGCTTGGGTGGGACGCCTAGGTGGCTCAGCAGTTGAACGCCTGCCTTTGGCTCAGGGCCTGATCCCAGGATCCAGGATCGAGTCCTGTGTCGGGCTCCTTGCATGGAGCCTGCTTCTCCCTCTGCCTGTGTCTCTGCCTTTCTCTCTCTCTCTCTCTCTCTCTGCCTCTCTCATGAATAAATAAATAAAATCTTAAAAAAAAAAAAAAAAAGAATCACCTGGGGAGCATTTAAAAAATACCAAATCTTTTTTGGACCTAATTAAATCAGAATGTAGTGAGGTAGAGCTATCTTGTCCAGTGCTTCTCAAACACTGATGCAACTACAAATCACTTCCACTTGTTAAAACGCAGATTCTAATACAGCAGGTCTGGGTTGGGACCCTATATTGTGCATCCTAACAGCATCCCAAGTGATGCTTATGCTGTTGGTCCACACCTAGAATAAGCAAGGACCTGGTCCAACATCTTCATGTTTTAGAGAAAAGGCACAAGGTGATTTCCAAGGCTTTTGCCTAAGTAAATGACAGAGCTTGGGCTGGAACAAAAGTCTACTGGCTCATTTAGGGTCCTTTCTACCTGACAAAGTCATCTTCTAATGTGGTATTTTAAATGCAGAGCAGAATATTGTCTGCTAATGAGTTTTTGGCTGTTAATTATTAAAATAAAAGAAACAGGTCAGATCCAAAGACCAAAGGTGATCTGGCTTCTACCCGAGTCATTTAGAAAAAAATGAACCAGTGTTTTGCCCCCAGATATTGTAGGCTGTCTACTGAGCCCAAATTCATTAATCAACAACTGAGCCTCTACTATGCTTTCTACCATTTCTACCATTTGGATCTGGTCTTAAAGTAGACATCAAAACCTATTTAAATAAGCAAAATGACAAGACCAAAAAAAAAAAGAGGTAACAATTTCTAGATTTTTAAAAAAGATTTTCATTTATTTTTGAGAGAGAAGGAGAGATCAAAAGAGAGAGCTGGAGCTGGGGGAGGAGCAGAGGCAGAGGGAGAAGCACAATCCCCGCTGAGCAGGGAGCCTGATGTAGGGCTCGATCCCAGGACCCTGGGATCACGAGCCAAGCTGAAGGCACTTAACTAATTGAGCCACCCAGGAGCCCCACAATTTCTAGATTTGCTATTTGTTTTCTCTTGGTTTATGAATTCTTATGAGAAAAAATACATAATCACTATTAATCCCAAATGACAACAATGGCATATAATCCAAATACAACAATGACAACAACTTTAGAGGAATTCGGAGAATTGTTTTAGTGACATGGTTTATGCTTTAGCTTAATGTAAAATGCTAAGTAAACGATCTTTCCCCCTAATTTATCAACAGTACGTATAGTTTGCATGACTCAGTGCACACACATTTGAAAGATGTTGCTATGAGCTCTTCCTTGATAAACAGGAAATCCATATATTTTTAAAAATTTTTTTATTTATCCATGAGAGACACAGAGAGAGGCAGAGGCAGGCAGAGGGAGAAGCAGGCTCCCTGCGGGGAGCCTGACAGGGGGCTCGATCCCAGGACCACGGGATCACGCCCCGAGCCGAAGGCAGACACACAACCACAGAACCACCCAGGTGCCCAAAAATCCATGTTTTCATACTATTTCCATATGATGTGATTTGAGCAAGCATCCCAAACCAGGACGCATCTTTAGGAGCCAACTGAAGCCATGTAGGGGTTTAGAGGGGATGGGGAAGGGTCCCCTGAGCTCCTGGAAAAATGCCAAGTGGAGGCTTCACCTGAGCTGGCTGTAGGACTCTGAAAGCCACATGGGGCCTAGATGCGAACCAATATCACGTGGGAAAGATTAATGCTTCCACTGCCAGAAAATAATTTTTATAGGAAAGGCTCAATGCTCTTTGGAATGGGGTGAAGTGACTTGGGGAGGGGGAGTAGCATTTCTCTTGTCCCTCCATTCTATCTCTAAAATTTCATTCTACATTCAGAGCCACAGGCAGGTTACGGCATTTGCTTACCTGTACTGAGTGTCCTGACCCGGTTTGTAGAACCAGTGTGGCTGCTCCCAGCCTGCATGAAACCCCATGGAACACTTAGACTCCAGGGTTTTATAAAGCCCACTGACTCGCTGAGTTGGTCTCCCCGCAAATCGTTCTTCTTTAGGATAACCAACTGAAAGAGGAAAATTAGTACCTAAATAGCATATAACCAAAACTATAAACAACTTTGAAGGGAATCAGAAAATAGAAAACTCAGTTCTTAACATCCAGCAGCATTTATTTATGAAATTTATGTAAAAGATAGTAACTACAGGGTCTCCTGGGTGGCTTAGCGGTTGAGCATTTGCCTTTGGCTCAGGGTGTGATCCCAGAGTCCCAGGATCGAGTCCCACATCGGGCTCCTTGTGAGGAGCCTGCTTCTCCCTCTGCCTGTGTCTCTGCTTCTTTCTCTCTTTCTATCTCATGAATAAATAAATAAAATCTTTTTAAAAAAATAAATGAAGTCTTAACTTAAAAAAAAAAGATAGTAATTACACTTTTGTCGTGACCATTTCACAATGTATACAAATGTCAAGTATGTTGTAGACCCGAAAGTAACAATATCATATGTCAACCACACTGCAATTTAAAAAATTATGTAAAGAGTGCTTGGGCAGCTCAGTCAGTCAAGCGACGGACTCCTAGTATCAGCTCAGATCATGATCTCAGGGTCCTGAGTTTCAGCCCCAAGTCCAGCTCTGGGCTTAGTGCATGTCTGCTTGGGGTTCTCTCTCCCTCTGTCCCTCCCCACTTGTCTCTCTCTCCTTCTGTCTAAAATAAATAAATAAATATTTTTAAAAATTATGTAAAAAAAGCCAAATGGTCATTTATATTACTGTCCAAGGATAAAGTAAAAGCAGGTTTAGAACTTAAAATCGCTGACGCACTCTACAAATCAAATATACACATTCATATAGATTCTTTGTCATGTCTTAAAGTCATAATGCTTAAAGATTTTTTACTCAATTCATTTGATAAACAGAGAGAGAACAAGCAGTGGTAGAGGCAGAGGGAAAAGGAGAAGCAGACTCCCCGCCGAGCTGGGAGCCCAACACGGGGCTCCATCCCAGGACCTAGAGATCACGCCCTGAGCAGAAGGCAGATGCTTAACAATCTGAGCCACCAGGCACCCCAAAGCCATCATGCTTATGAGAACCCCTAAGTACTCCTACCACGACGCACAGAATAACAAGCATCCAAACTCAGAGGCACTGCAAGTCGATTCTGTACCCACTTTGTAGACAGCGGTGAACCCGCACTTTACCGATATTGTTGAATCCATAGGACTCTCTTGCTTTGGCCTCAGTGTACTGAGTAGTTGTCCATTTGCCATAGCGATTGGGATCCAATTCTATGAGGTCAAATGGAGGCTCTCCATGCAGGATCCAGTCACTGAGGTATTTCCCTACCCCACCAGCGTGGATTATGCCGTACCTTTCAAATACAGAGATGAATATACTGTTATTAACATACATAGTTTTCAAATAATGGGACCCATCCAACTATTTTACAGGTCTGCCAAGTTGGAGTGTTCTGTGCTACTTAGAACCCTCAACAACATAATGTTTATACTATAGTTTTTTTCCTTAAAAATACATATTTAGGCATAAAAGAAGCTAGTTTGCACCCATAGTTTCAAGAGATGCATACCTGCAAAATAGCTTACGATTCTCAGCTAGGAGAGATGCTCACTTTAGGAAAATGGAAGAAAGGAACAAAAGAGGAAGACTTAGTTGTTATCTTATCAGCCCTCTGGAGCTAGGATTATCTTGACTGATAGGAGCCTTGCAGGAGAAACTGTACACTGCAGAGTGGCACATCCTTCTCTTCTCAGCCTCAGTTTAGCTCAGGTAACCTTGGGCTATGACCTCTGGGCAGGAACCTGGAACCTTTCTCTTAGAAGCATTCAGAGGAAGAGGCACTTACCCAGGGACTTGTGGGGAAGGGAGGGAAAAGAACATCCCCTTATGTTTTGCAACAAATAGGTCACTTGGTGGCAAGGGTAGGCTTGTTTTCTAGTTCTATATGAAGATGCTTTAAAACCAAGAACATGACTGTGGCAAATAATCTGATATGAGATGAAGGAATCACAGTTTACCATTGGCCCTATGCAGTTAGTTCTACACACTCACTCTTGTCTAATGAAGGACTCTCCTGTAGGTTTATCTGAGGTTTAAGTCAAGAGAAGCTTCTGAGTAATTGGACGAACAGAAAGGCATTGGGGGATGACCAAGAAAAGGAGCTACATGAGCAGATCTGAAGATACAAGAAATTCCGGTACCCAGAATGACCACAGTCTAACAGCAGGAATCACTCTAAGAGCTTGAGAGGACCTTAGCAAAGACTGTAAATGTTAACTAACTTTTCTCACAAGATACCAGTTTTGCTATCTTATAAAAAATGAATGATTGAGGTGCCTGGGTGGCTGAGTTGGTTAAGTGGCTGCCTTTGGCTCATGTCATGATCCCAGGGTCCTGGGATCAAGCCCCACATCAGGCTCCCCACTCAGTGGGCAGCCTGCTTCTCCCTCTCCACTGCTTGTGCTCTCTCATGTTTTCTCTCTCTCAAATAAATAAATAAAATCTATTTAAAAATGACTAAACCGGGCAGCCCGGGTGGCTCAGTGGTTTAGCGCCACCTTCAGCCCGGGGCCTGATCCTGAAGACCCTGGATCAAGTCCCACATCGGGCTCCCTGCATGGAGCCTGCTTCTCCCTCTGCCTGTGTCTCTGTCTCTGTCTCTCTCTCTCTCTTTCTCTGTGTGTCTCCCATGAATAAATAAAAAAAAAAAATCTTTAAAAAAAATGACTAAACTTATGAGGATATTTCTCAAGTAAAATAAAAAGGCAACAATTTATACTTCTCTGAATCTTCTAAAAAAGAGACATGGGTCACCTAAATCACCCATAAACAAGTTCAGTAAATTTCAAGAATGCAATAAAAATTATTAAATATATGCTTAAAATTCATTTTACCAGGTGCAGGTAGGATATATAAAAAGCTGTCATTTTTGAAAGCTAGATATACTCTTTATAAGATCTGAATTTGTGTAAAGTCTTATTGACATTTATTGAGTGCTTGCTCTTTGCCAGGCATTGTTTCCAGCTAATATGTACCAGCTGATTTATTATTTAACAATTTTATTTTCCCAATGGGAAAGTCAGCCCCCACATAGGGGTTGAATAAGGTCACACAGTAATGAAGAGCAGATTCAGGATACACACTCAGACATTTGACCCCAGTGTACACTTCCTATTACTGGACTTTACTTCTTCAGTGTTTCTCAATTTTTTTCAACCAAGACATACATGACAGACAGTATTCTCATTCTTGACAGACTCTGAGCAAAGCCAGGACTGTGCTTTGGTTTCCTTTGGTCTCACTGCTACACCATAATGTTCTCTCCCTATTACTGTGTATGAGCTAACAAATGGGGCAGAGTGCTGTTAATTGGAGATAATTCTGAATCAAGTCTAATTTATTTTCAAATAGTAAATCCTTTACAAACATCAGTTCCCTAACCATTAACAAGTTATATATAAAATGCCATACAACTGAGTGTTATGAAACATCTATTGAGAGCCTCTGGCTTACTAGCTAAAAATAAGCATGGAGTAAGAGAGATCTGGGTATAATTTTTCTTCTGCTGGTATTAGCTGTGTGACCTTGGACAAATTTTGTAACCACCCTGAGCTTTAGTCTTCTTTTGTGCACACTTTCTTTATGGTGCTGGTGGTGAATTCATTGACATGGCATTGAAAAGCACATAGTAGGCAAGCAATACATGGTGGCTGTTGAGCTCTTATATAACCAACAACAGAGTATGCCTAAGCCCAGTTGATAAGATTTTCACAAGGAACTAATGTATGAAGTGGAAGTGGAAGGGAACTTGATGAGGAAAGGGAATTAGGTTCTCCTGTTGCTAGCATTAATCTACAAAGCCCACTACTTCTAAATGGCCCAGCTACTATGCTTTTTGAGTGTTTGCGTCTGCTTTTTATGATAGCTCTGTTAAACTGTCAGATGTTATATCTTGTAGCACTCTCTCCTTCTTAAATTTGCTGTTTACAATCTGTTCGAAGCCAAGAAAAACTACATTCAATTCAATATAATCCAATCTAGGGATGCCTGAGTGGCTCAGTGGTTGAGCGCCTGCCTTTGGCTCAGGGCGTGACCCCGGGGTCCTGGGATCGAGTCCCACATCGGGCTCCTTGCAGGGAGCCTGCTTCTCCCTCTGCCTGGGTCTCTGCCCTCCTCTCTGTGTCTCTCATGAATAAATAAATAAAATCTTTTAAAAGAAAAGTAAACAACTACTCTATCTGCTTGTTCAGGATGTTTCCGATCATCTATATATAATTTCATGTTTATCTCTTTAAGATCCACACAGGTTTACAACACCAAATAATCTGGCCCTGTCAGCCCAGCTGCGTCCCTCTGGATGAAAAACTCCTTCCCCAGCTTCTAAAAGAAGCAGGCTACACTACCCATATGGTCGGAAAGTGGCACCTGGGAATGTACCGGAAAGAATGCCTTCCAACCCGCCGAGGATTTGATACTTACTTTGGTAATGGAAATGCACATGTTCGTTTTACAACTTAGCCGAGCTGCAACCATCTCATAAAACACACCCCAATGTAATCAAATGAAATAACTGGAAACTTGAACACAGAATGAATCAGCCAGCACTGCTGTGGGCAGCTTCCTAGGACCACCTCCACGCCCGGCTCTGCTCAGCGCACAGTGGGCAGCCGCCACAGGGGGCACTTCCCTTTGCCAACATATTAAATAGTGTGCTCAGGGTGTGATCCCAGGGCCCTGGGATCGAGTTCTGCATCAGGCTACCCCATGGGGGAGCCTGTTTCTCCCTCTGCCTATCTCTCTGCCTCTCTATGTCTTTCATGAATAAAAAAGTCTTAAAAATATATATATAATCCAAACTATTAAACATTTGGGGGGCATGGGTTAGTCACCTAAAAGCAGAAAACCTTATTAGAATTGTGACTAAACAAAAGTAAAACAACTTTGACTGAGAGTGCTCTGCAAGTAAGGTAAAAGAGCACTGGCAGGGATCCCTGGGTGGCGCAGCGGTTTGGCGCCTGCCTTTGGCCCAGGGACGCGATCCTGGAGACCCGGGATCGAATCCCACGTCGGGCTCCCGGTGCATGGAGCCTGCTTCTCCCTCTGCCTGTGTCTCTGCCTCTCTCTCTCTCTCTCTCTCTCTCTCTCTGTGACTATCATAAATAAAAATTAAAAAAAAAAAAAGAGCACTGGCATATATGTAGACAGTTTGCAAATTACCCAAATTCTCTGAACTGATTGTACTAGAATTACAGACAACAATGAAATGCAGATCCTAGGCCCCTATCCAGACCACTGAATCAGAAGCTATAG
Source organism: Canis lupus familiaris (assembly GCF_011100685.1). Lineage (NCBI taxonomy): Eukaryota > Metazoa > Chordata > Mammalia > Carnivora > Canidae > Canis > Canis lupus. Next base: position 27,931,084 of record NC_049224.1, on the reverse strand, counting down.
GATCAATAGCTATAGCTATTCCCAAATGTCTGGGAATCTGTTTGCTTATTGGTTTTCTGACTCAACACAACTTCACGGGTTCTCCTGACAAATAGGAATTTCACAGATAGGATGTAAAGAAGGATGAAACACATGCAAGTGACTAATCACAAGGCTGTGATTGTTTTTTTAAAAGATTTTTATTTATTTATTTATTTATTTATTCATGAGAGATACAGAGAGAGAGAGAGAGAGAGAGAGAGAGAGAGAGAGGCAGAGACACAGGCAGAGAGAGAAGCAGGCTCCATGCAGGGAGCCCGACATGGGACTCGATCCCAGGTCTCCAGGATCACGCCCTGGACTGAAGGCGGTGCTAAACCGTTGAGCCACCCGGGTTGTCCCTGTGATTGTTTTTTAACATGCCCATTGGATGATTCTGCTGCTCAGCCAGGCATGAAAACCACTGGCCTCCAGAACCAGGGAATGGATCACTGATGTAAGCCAGGAGAGGCAGCCAAGGTGAGCATTCCATATTACATAAGAAATGTCTTAGCAATCTTAACTTTTAGATAACAAGAAGTCCTTTTCAGTTCAGACCAAATCTGTCAGAGAGTGAGGCACTTTGCCTGTCCCCCACCTGTCATCTTTCCTATCTACATTTCAATGTCTACAATCAGAGCAGGATTGCAATCTCAGCCCCATGCAAGTAGATACAATTTCTAGGTAATCAGTAACTGGTATTCTAAAGAATGCACTTCCTAATTTCCTTGGCAGGAAATAGGCAATAGGAAAGAACAATCTTCCACAAATGGTGCTTGCCCAAGAGAATGAAGTTGGACCCCTACCTCACATTTCATACAAAAATTAACTCAAAATTGATCAAAGATTTAAATGTAGGAATTAAAATTATAAAAATCTTAGAAGAAAACATAGTTTATGAAATTGGATTAGAAAATGATTTCTTAGATATGGTACTAGAACTACATGCTAAAAAAGAAAAAAAACACATTCTAGACTTCATCAAAATTTAAAACTTTCATGCTTCAGTGGACACTATCAAGAAAATGAAAAGATGACCCATAGAATGGGAGAAAAAATTTGCAAATCATGTATCTGATAAAGGTCCTGTATCTAGAGTATATAAAGAACTCCTCAACCTAACAATAACAATACAAATAATTTGTTAAAAGACTTATTAGAGAGAGAGACCATGTTGGGGGGGGGGGGTCAGTGAGAGACAAAAGAAGAGGGAGGGAGATTCTTAAGCAGACTCTGCACTGAGCACAGAGATCCACAAAAGCTGGATCTCACAACCCTGAGATCACAACCTGAGCCAAAACCAAGAGTCAGACGCTTAACTGATTGAGCCACTCAGGCGCCCTGACAAATAATCTTTTTTTTTTTTAATGGGCAAAGAATATGACTAGGCATTCTTCCAAATAATATATTCAAGCCACACACACCAGAAACACTCCTACATGCACATGGCTGCATATGCATATGACTACCTAAACCCTCACTTACTTTATACCTTCCAGCCCTCTATCTCCTTCTGGTTTTCTCCTTCTAGATGTCCCATAGATGTCCCACTTAACACTTCAGGGACACATGTGGGGGCTCAGTGGTTGAGTGTCTGCCTTCGGCTTAGGTCTTGATCCCAGGGTCCTGGGATTGAGCCCCACATCGGGCTCCCAGGAGGGAGCCTGCTTCTCCCTCTGCCTATGTCTCTGCCTCTCTCTGTGTATCTCTCATGAATAATAAATTTTAAAAATATTAAAAAAAAAAAACACTTCAAACCCAAACTTTCAAAAATGTAACTCACTGTTTTTCTGGTTTTCTCTCCCGATGGCCCCGGCATCCACCCAGGAGTCAAGTTAGATAGTTTGGCATCATTTGCTGTTTTTTTTTTCTCTTCCTCAAGACATAATACAATCAATCACCAAGTCTAAAGAATTTTACCTCCTATCTCTCAGTACACTGCTGCCCCCTCAGTTCAGAGCACAGCTTCTCTGCTGTGTTGGCAGGACAGCACCCTAATCAGCCCTGTGCCTCTGGACAGACCTCACTGCCTTGTCTTCAGTGTAGCCCAGTGCCTACCAAGAGACCTGGCACTGAGCTAGTGATCATTAAATATTAGTGAATAAATGGCCAACTAAAATGGGAAAGAAAAATAGAATATTAGAAGCTGTGACATGATAGTAAAGTGGGGTTGACATTAATAGTCACCAAATTAATGGGACAAATATTAAAGATGAAACATGAAATGGGTCACAGAATCATAAATAGTAAGCAACCTGAGGAATGATAAAGAAGCAAATTATGTTGGACAAACACGAACTATGGTGAAAAAGGCATCAGATACATTACTCATTTGATATTTTAAATTACGTTTGTCACATTGTGTTATGAAAACATCCTTGTAAAATTGGGGTAAATTGACCAATCTGAACCTATAAGACATGAAAAGAGACATGAATAATGAAAATGGCAGGAAATATGCAAAGAGAAGTTTCCAGGAAATCACTGCCCTATGTGTGATAAGCTTTAACATCTATATAGGTGATTAAACCATGAATAATCCACAGTACGGATTTTAAAATTGAAACATTTTATTCCTCAGGGTACCTGGGTGGCTCAGTTGGTCAAGCATCTGCCTTCAGCTCAGGTCATGATCCCAGGGTCCTGGGATGGAGCCACGGGCTCCCTGCTCCATGGGGAGCATGCTTCTCCCTCCCCCTGCTCCCCCCACCACTCATTCTCTCTCTCTCTCTCTCTCTCTCGCTTTCAAATAAATAAATAAATAAATTTTTTAAAAGTATTTTATTCCTCATATCTCAATGGTCATGAAAGGAAGAAAACTCTCTGCCCCTCCCTCCATTCTCCATTTTGGCCTGAGATTATGAGACAAGACTTACTTAAAATACTTGACTCTATTAAAATAAGGAGAAAAAATTTTAAATAAATATTGAACTAAATGGAGATACTCACCCAAAGCCTATTGCCACCCAGTAGTTTCTGATTCCCTGATGGGGTCCCACCATAGGCAGAATGTCAGGAGAATAGGTGATAGGACCATTGACGATATTGATGATGTCAGCCTTTTTCAAGACTGGAACCATTTCCATGGCAACTTCAACATGTTCCATGATTCGGTCAAGATCAGACTCAAAGAGCTCCTTTCCAAACCCTGAAGAGACATACCACTGTGGTCAGGATGCTGCAGCTGCCCTGTCATGTACTCTAAAGTGACTTAACCCTGAATCAGCTCACATTTAAAGATGGTCTTTAGGAAGGTACTTCTTTAAAAAAAAAGTCTAAACTTAATATTCATTATCAACAGATAGGTCTCCATCACATTACTAAGAACAATGTTATTTTTGTTGAAACAATAAAATAATGAAAGTTAATCCTTTTCATTAGTAATAAATTTAAATCTAGGTATACTAACAGTTTCTAACATTTAATCCAATCATAATTTTAAAAAACAAACAATGATTGGCTTGTCAAGAGAGTTTTTATCCTTCAATAAACCATAAAAGTCTGCTCTGTCCTGTCCTCCCAGGTAAGGGCAAATGGGAGCTTACAAAGTCATGTCAGGACACAGGGGATTAATGAAAACTACTCCAGGATCTAGGATAATGGGTTCTAGATGCCTCTCCGCTCTCAGCAGAGAAGGAAAGGCCTGGGGCCTCCTTCCTCAAGCCTGCTCACACACGTATGGGAGGGCTAGAATTACAAGGGAAGGGTGTTGGAACACAATCTTTCTCTCAGTCCTCAGAGGTACTGTGATGGAAGGCAGGCCTGCAGATGAGTTTCTGAAGGAATTTCTCCACCAGGGCTGGTGACTTTCCCACACAGTAGCCAGCCAGGTGCTGTTCCTCCTGTGACCTGCATGTTGGGTCAGTTGCACGGAGACCTGGAGACCACTAGGGTTGGACCAGGACCAGCACCCAGGGCTAGCGGACAATCTGGCTCTCCCTCCAGCTGAAATTAAGTATCTGTTCAACATTTATTTGAAAGTGAAGCTGCCAGCATGAGGGAAGAGCAGAAAGGAAGGCTCTCAGGTGACGAACAGCCATACCTCGATCAGGAGCTATTTCCACAGGCCCAAATATGCAGAGCCCACTCAACAAAACAAAAGCCTAGCTGAACTAGGTGGGAGGCGGTTTAGCGATCATTTGCTGTCACATGGGCATAGGTGTACTGAGGAGTACAGGTTCACTCCCTGTCCCAAGATTTCCTGTATTTCTTTACATCCCCTATAATATTTTAGTGCCCCAATGACATTTTAGTACTTTCTATAGATTGCTTTGTTTACCTGCTTATGTAACCTCCATCTTTAATCTAGTTCTGTAGAAATATGTCATGAAAAACAAAAACAGGTCCATCTCCCTTACAGAACCTGAAAGAGACACTATAGTTCCTCCCATGTCAGCAAAGGGCTCTTCTAACCCATTTATGTAGTTTAGGGGAAGGCTTCAGTTTGCAGGACCTGCTCTGTGACACACTCCGAAGCTTTCATCCTTAGCAGGCTGGATGTCCAGTCTCTGATTCCTGCCACGTTTCCAACCATCAAAGCACAATAGCAGCTACATCCGAATCTGGAAACTAGACCAAACAGGTGGGGGAGTGAGGAGACGGGGGTTAGGCAGGAGGTTGGAGTGGGCAGATGAACCTGAAGCCTTCCAAACCAGCGGAGGGTATGTTTCTTCAGCTTCTCCATCACCCACTGCCTCTTTTCCCTTTCCTCACTTCCTGCTGTGATTGTTCAAAGGGGCAGGAAAACAGAGCTTAGCTCAAACTGCTCACCTCCAAAGTCCCAGATATTGGATACTTTAGTATTATGACACCGGCTGACTCTACAGCCAGCTCCCAACCACAGAGAAGACGAGACGGATGGGCCTGACCCGCACACACTTGCACTCGTGGAACCCACCTGCAGGCACGCCACTGGTGACCCACGAGTCCTGCACTTTCATTTTCTCCTGACTTTCGTATGGACCAAACAAAAGCCCATCTCTTTCCTGTCGGAGATAATAGGATCCTTCCAGGTCACGGAGCACTGGCAGTTCTCGTTTCAAAGCTTTCACTTCAGGTATAGTCGATGTGACAACATATTGATGCTGGACGGGAATGAGTGGATGCTCTAGTCCTACCATCTTACCTACTTCGCGAGCCCAAAATCCTTAAAGGAAAAAAATCATTTAAAAATGTTACCACATATGTAAACATACCACAACTGGCATTGATAGGGCAATTTATTTTATTTTTATTTTTCATTTTTCAAAGATTTTATTTATTTATTCATGAGAGACAGAGAGAGAGAGAGAGAGAGAGAGAGGCAGAGACACAAGCCGAGGGAGAAGCAGGCTCCATGCAGGGAGCCCGATGTGAGACTTGATCCCAGGACCCCAGGATCATGCTCTGGGCCAAAGGCAGGCGCTCAACCGCTGAGCCACCCAGGCTTCCAGCAATTTGTTTTAAAACAAAACATTTAAAAGACTTTAGTACTCATGGCAAAGTCAAAAGAATGTTGCAACGACTTTAAATTTTTTGTCATTGCAAAACTGAACGGGGGGAGAGAAGACCATATTCTATCCTGCCCCAGCGTTCTGAAGATGCCTATAATCTAAGGAAACTCCATTCCTGAAAAAGCATTTTGCCCATAAGCAGAAGCAGGCAGGAAAACAACAACAACAAATTTATTTGAAGGAAAAAATAAACAACCCAAATATATAAAAGGTACAAATGTTGCTAAGAAAGACAGTACTGGACTGACACTACTCCCGAAAGAGAGATGCTGAAGCAATAAAGGTTCCCCGTGTGATGAACATAATAATTGTGTATAAGAAAGCCCTGTAAGTCACTCCCCCTGCATCTCCCAGGCCCTCCTTTCTCCCATTTACTGATGCCGAAGATTCTACAAGTACAGAATTGTTTTGTTAACTTAAAATTTGAAAATGTGTATCTTTTGAGAGAGATAGCACAGCCAGTTTTATCTGTTATTGTAAAAGTTTAGTTAGAATGTGTTTGCAAGATCCTTTCTTGCAAAGAGCATGGAGAACCAGGAGTCCAGAGCAAGAGGGAAGAGGTGCCACAGCAAAGAGGAAAGGGCTCATAAGTAGGTGCAGGTTCCTACATGAGAATGTGTCACTTCACAGTGTGTCCTGAGACTCTCTTATTGGTGGGGACGAATGTTATCTTCACCTTTGCAAAAGAAGGAACCACACTGTGGCTGAATGTGCCCTCGCTTCTGCCCCATGTGACTTCAGTATACAGATGTGGAGCTAAAGGCCAGAGAAGGAAAGAGACATGCCCAAGGTCCCACTGGAAGACCCCAGAATCATCACACCTTATCGGTTTTCTTGCTACGGAAAGACTTCGTTTTAAAAATCCAAGACACTTTTACTTGTGTAAACGTATTTTAGAATCTAGAATGATTATATGGCAGGGAAGTGCTATCACCTGACCCATTGGTGGATTATTTGAGAGGAAGAGGTTCTATTTGTTTGTTTGCTTCATAACAATTTTAAGTAGTCATTCAAATGATTAGAGAATCTTATTCAAGTTATTTATTTAGAGGCTATGCTCTTAATTTTCAACCATTTCTGTTTCTGCTTTTTTAGGAATCTAATAAAGACTTCTGGAGCCTCTGTCATTATAAGGTTCAGAGCTAGAACCAGAATCATCAATTATAATAAACTATATAGTCTGGGAACCCAGACTATATACTCTTATGTGTCCAAGTTTATTTCTATTTAACTATCTAAACATCATCCTATGTTCTGTTGTTTTCTTTTGGCCTGATGCCTAACTGGCTATACTTGTTTAATAGTTCCAGAAATGGGTGTCTATTTGCAAACCAAAAATCTTACCTCTGGGCATTAGAGTCTCTTGTTGGCCTTTTAATAATTTACAGATTTAATTTATTTTTGTTAGTAGGAAGATGTGAATTTCTAATGTCAGGACTTTGTAGAAAAACACAGGAAAGCCATATATTCTAGTTATATGCAACTACAGCATATTTAAAATATTTTTTAAAAACCCAAAATATTTAGCCTAGCAATTCAAACCACTGCAGTATCCTCAATACACTTGTTTCTATTAAAAACAGAAATTGAAGAAATAAATTCTGCCCTATTCAAACATATTTATGAATTTCTGAGTCTAATTGCTTGCTTATTAATGCACTTGATCATTAAAATACAGTGGAAACATATGCATAAGTATTATAGAGCTACATGATTTCAAACTCCATAACAAGTTCCCTGCTGTTTTACCCTATGGTGGTGGTGTTTGTTGGAATTTTCTTCCTCTATATGTCAAGCAAAGTTAACCTAAATCTGGAGGGATTATACTTCAACTCTTGTTACATCACTCACCCACCACGTTCAAAGGTAAGAGAGACAAATATGAAAGAATCACTAAAATCTACCACTGTGACCTGAGAAGCAACTGAATGGTCAATAACAATGTTACTGGAAATGGCTTCCAGTTAAAAAAAAAAAAAAAGGCAATGATTAATAGAAATGGAGTTAAAATGAAGAGTGAAGATTCATGGATAAGTTTACTCGTACACAATGATGGTTTATACAGTGACATTCTTTGATACAGAGTACCAGGCAAAATTAAGAAATTCTTTTTTGGCTGAACAGTGGGCTTCATGTTGGCATGATCCAATCATATTTCTCATTTACCATGTTAGGAAAATTCTTATGTAAAGTTTACAGAGTTATCTCAGGTTTAATGAGTCGATTAGAAATGAGGTCAAGAGAAACATTCTTCACCATGCAGAGAGAAAGCTTACATCCTAATAAATAGCTTTCGTCCATGTCCCTGAACTATACATTAGGTTGCGGGGGTGGGGGGTGGGGGGGTGGAATGAAGCAAAATTTAAAAGCTTCAGGTAACAAAGGCAAGTTAGTCTATTTCATCCCAAGACGTTAGGAGTGTATGAAACTGGTGTTCAGCAATGCTTGCTCAAGGATAAGGTTACTGCGTTCTCTCTCCTGTAGGAACATGTAGTAGCATTCCTCTAAAGATGTTTTACGGACCATGTGGAGCAGACACTACAGCCCCTGGAGTACTTATTTAAAGTACAGCTCTGAGTCCCCACTCAGACCACTTTATGTAGGATCTTTCTGAAGTCTGGGATACTGCCTATGGCGATTCTCATGCACATTAGCTTGAGAACCAAATGTACCAGCAGAATGGGTGCTGTATGACTATAGAGCAAGTGAAAGGAGGGGAGTAATCTTAAAGCCTGTACCAAGAAGTTATAGTAAACTGATCCTAGTGGCCCTGGGATAGGAGGTGGGGGAGGGTGTGGATAGGCTTTCAAAGAAATAATTATAATCATAATTATTATACTTAATTTTTTAGTGCTTACTATGTGCTACTGGGTCTGTTCTGGGTACTCTACATTATTAGCTCATTACTGATCATAACAACTTTTTGAAATGGGCTTACTATCTCCATTTTACAACTGAATAATTTGCCCAGGTCATAGGACTGGTATACTATGTGTCTCCAGGCCAGGGAGCCCTACTGACCTTGCTAATGCTGGAGACACATCAGCAAACAGACACATTTTTACTTTTAAACTCTCCTTTTCTTGAATATCCTGAAGATTCAGCTGCTTTCTGTTATGATTTCATATAAAGAAACTTCTAGCAGGTTATGGTACAATTGAGTAGATAATAGTGGTGTCTGTAGCTTTACATTGTGATCATATTTCCAAGTCTATATCCTGGTTACTTAATTAGATTTCAGAGCTAGCCTGAAGGCCTTGCCTGAATTTGTGAGACATCCTGGTCTCACAGAGTAACTCTGGGATACATTCCATCAGCCACACATTCTCAAATCATGTTAGCATGATGCCTTCTGCTGATGGCTGCTCTATTCATAATACTGACGTTAGCTTCCATTCTAGAAGCTGGTATACTGAAACCTTTGCCCTCAGTTACAGAGGCTTGCCTTTAAATCAGATTTTTTTGAAAACAGACTCACAAATAATTAAACACACACCTTTCTACACTTTCCATGGACTACAACTATGCAATCAGTTAGATTTCATCCAGTAACTTCTTACCCAGTAGAAGAGATGGAGGAAGAAAAGAAAAAACAAGACTATGGGCCACAGATATGATCTGAATGAGATAAAGAACTGAACGTTGAGACAGCATAGTTCTTCACACAGTTTCCAAGAAGCAGCTGCTTGGATTACCAAGAACTGAGGATGGTGAAGGGAGTAGATGTGGCTGGGTAAAAGGCTTCAGGGACAAAGCACAAAGAACGACATTGTGTAGAATAATCCCAGGAATCTGGTTCCATGGAGTGGTAAAAACATGGAAGACCACACTGTCAACCTAATTCCAGTGATTTGTTTTCTCAGGCCAGGACCAGAAAAGCTGTTTGCCAAGACCTCTTGCCATTGGCCTCCCCTACCGCATTCAGACCATAAGATTTCATAGCTGCATAGAAAACAGCACCTGGTAACCACTGTCCTGGGTTTAGGTGAGATCTCTTTGAGAATTATCCTATCTTTATCTTCAGTGATTCCTTATTCCTGTTTGTGGTTTAGAAAAAAATGAATTATGTAAATAAAAACTTACCATTTTAGGAAAATGATAAATAAATGTGTTAAATTAAGTTCTACATTATTTCTCAAAGTATCAGTTGAGAGTGGTTGCCTGAAGCGCTACGTTCAGAGAAATGGTAGAGCCCAAGCCCACTGGAAGTGAGTGATCAGTTAGTGATGTCTGCTCAGGTGCCGATTTTGGAGGTCAGAGTGTGTTTGTTTAGTTTGTTTGGTTTGCTATCACTATAAAAACAGTCCAGTATTTTTAGGAAATAAATTTGTGACACCGGAAGGTTGCAAGATTACAAAAAATCCTTGCTACATGGGAAAAAAATAGATAAAGATTTCATTGTCTTCGATCTTCTAACAGAATTTAGGTCAGTGGTGCCTAAGGATGATGATGAGTGGCAGGGGGGAGGGGGGGGTTATCAGATAGGGATTAGGGGAATGGGGGTGAGGCATAAAACAAAGCAGTGTTTTATGCCTTTGCTTTTACTTTTTAGGCAAGCCCTTTTACATTATTTTTGGACTTCAAAAGATATTGAAGAAAGCGTGAGATTTCTATGCTTTTCGAATGGGGGACAAGGATTAGAAAAATTCATAAATACTTATTTAAACTCTTAAAGATTAAAGACATGACTTTTCTAGAACCACCAACTGTTTCATTAAAAAAAAAATTAATAACATCGGGGCACCCGGGTGGCCCAGTCCGTTAAGCATCTGCCTTTGGCTCAGGACATGATCCCGTAGTTTGGGGATTGAGCCCCACATCACACTCCCTCCTCAACAGGGAGTCTGCCTTCTCCCTCTGCTCCTCCCCTTGTGAGCAAGGGCTTGTTCTCTCTCTCTCTCTCTCTCTCTCTTCTCTGAAATAAATAAAATCTTAAAAAAAATAACATCAACCAAAAGTTACAATTTAGAGGAAAGAACTTAAGGGTCCATGGTTCTGACCTGTCCTTGTGACTTAGCATTTGACCTGATAAATAATAAGGATTGTTTTCATTTATAATTTAAGCAATAACTCAAAGAGCAGACCTCAAGAAAATCAGTTACTGCCTCCTGCTTACTTTGGGTTTTACATTAACCACTACCAACTACAGGTAAATACAAATTATTAGTCCAGTTTAGACTGCATAAGCATTTTCAGTTGCACGAGAACTCAATTTTGTATGTGTGATGGTTGAAAATGACTTCACAGGTAAATGACCTGTTATAAAGTGTATTAACTCTAGAGTCAAAAGACCCAGGTTCAAGTCCTAACTCCAACATAACTGTGTCACTTTGCCAAGTAACATGACCTTGGTCTTCACAATGGAAGATGAGTGGCTTGTTAGATCATCTCAAATATCCCTTCTGACTTCACTACTCTACGTTGTAACAGAGAAATTAAAAAAAAAAACAGGTTATGAGATATATTTAATAATATTCTGAAAGAAAAAGGGTTAAACATATTTAGACTGGAGTCAACTAATCAGAAATGGGTGAGAGAGAATACAAATGACTAAATCTGCCCCAGAAGCAAACTGAGAACAAAAAAGATGATTGCGAATCTGCACACTAGACTTTGGTTACTAGTATAAAGAAAGTAAATACAGAAGGGGAAAAAGCATCATTAGCAAAACATGATCTGGAGTAAAAGAAAATAGAATGGAGAAGAACATGAACTTTCTATGAGTAACCAAGGGCAGGTGGCAATCACACACCAAAAGCAAAGTGATGACTTTGTAGCTTAGCAACAGACAAAATGTTCATCTTGGGAACATTACAATAATGTGCACAGTGTAAGACGTTACTCTATGGCTGAATGTCTTATTTTTTGGCCACTTGAAAAAACTCACTAATAAATGATGCTTACCTGCAGCATTTACAATTCTATTTGCTCTCACTGATCCCTGTGGCGTTTCAACGTCCCATGTTCCATCTGACCTGGGTTTCAGAGAAGTCACCGGGGCAGGATATTTTAAAAGGGCACCATATTTCCTAGCCCCAGCAGCTAGGGCCATAGTTAGAGAGTAAGGATCAATGTGACCATCTCCAGGATTATATAGTCCAGCTAAAATCTAAATTGATCATAAAAGAGTCAATGTTTAGACAAAAACATACCCATTATTCAGTGTAATTATATCCTGCCAGGGAATGTTTAGTAAAACTGGACTTTAAAAGTGCATCATTGCATCAATTGATCAGTCTGTACTTCTTATTCCTTTATCAAAGCTCAGGCGGGGGCAGGACTCACACTGAGTGTTGAGTAGCCAGGCAACTGTCTCCAACATCCATTCTCTCCTCTACCCCCATAGCAATGGAAACTGAATGTTTCCATTTAGAAACTGAATGTTTATTCAGACACAGAGCCCCTAGGAAGAGTTTCCAATAGTTGGCAGTTATGAGTTCCCACTGATAGCTATAAGTATTACCAAGTTTTGGTCAGTGAAATACAAATTAAAGTGTCATGTGGCAGCCTTCATGAATCGTTTTGTAAAAACCACTGGCATGGGGCGTGTAGGTGGCTCAGTCAGGTAAGTGTCTGACTCTTGATCTCAGCTAGGGTGTTGTTTTTTTTTTAAGATTTATTTATTTATTTAAGAGAGGGGGAAAACACAAAAGGAGAGGGAGAGGCAGACTTCTCACTGAGCAGGGAGCTCGATGCAGGGCTTAATCCCAGAATTTTGAGATCATGACCTGAGTGGAAGACAGACACTTAACCAGTTGAGTCACCCAGGCATCCCTCAGCTGAGTTCTCAGGGTCTTGAGTTCAAGCCCTGAGTTGGACTCCACATTGGCATGAAAAAACAGACAAACCACTGGCATATGCCCTTTGTCCCTTCATCTTTGTCCTTCCTCCCTCCTATTGTCTGGAATGCAGACACGATGGCTGCAGCTCTAGCTGCTGCCAACTTGGAATAAGGACAGAAGAGTCACGCCCTAGGACTGACAGTGCAGTGATCTAGAAGGCAACTGGGTTCTAGCCACCATTCATGGAAAATAGCCACCACTCAAACCCTGGACTGCCTAAATGAAAGAGAAACTTGTATTGTGTTTAAGCATTATCATTTTGGTTTCTGACATTTGCAGTCAATCTAACACTAATTGATCAATTATTTATATTCAGTTGTTCAATACTATGAACAACTTCACATGCTATGTGTATATAGGGGTCAAGAAGATGTATACTTGACTCAATCACTCAACAGCTAAAGCTTGAACACCTGTGTCGTGCTAGGACTTCAGGCTAGGTACCACGGGGAAACCAAGAGTAGCAGTCTGATGAACCAAGTTGATAGAGGGAACACTGTGCAGTATTATAGTTAGGCCTCATGCATTCAGTAGAAATCTGCTGAGCACCAAATATGAGCAAGGAGCTTTTGTCAAATGTCTTTTCTGCATCTACTAAAATGATCATGTGTTTTTTACCTTTATTCTATTAATGTGGCATATCGCATTAATTTTCAGATGTTCAATTAACCCTGCATCCCTGGCATAAATTCTACTTGGTCATACTGCATTATCCTTATAAGTTGCTAAATTCAGCTTGCTAGTTAAGGATTTTTGCACCAATATTCACAAGGGATACCCGTCTTTCTTTTATTGTGATGTCTTTGTCTGGTTTTGCTATCAGGGCAATACTGATCTCACAGAATGAGTTGGGAAGTGTTCTCTTCTATTTTTGGAAAAATTTGTGAAGGATTAGTATTAATTCTTCTTTAAATGTCTGGTAGGATTTACCAGTGAAGCCATCTGAGCCCAGTCTTCTTTGTGGGCATATTTTGATTACTAATTCAATCTCTTGTTATAGTTTTAGCACAAGAGACTTGTTTTGATTTTAACGGAATTCATATTACTGTAGACTTCCAAATGTCACGTTGGTGTTTTATAATAGATACGTCCTCATTACAGTAATCCTGTATCTATTTGCTTTGGCACCCTGCCCCAGATCCAGAGAATATTCTTCCCACATATTTCCATTGCCTTTGAGAAAACTTTGTGATGGTAAGGACTTCCAGCAAAGCATTCCAAGAGTGACATACAAACAGATATAAGCATAATCTTACAGTGATGGAATTTCAGTGCAGACAATGCAACACCAGTCTGCCACCACACAGTCATCACACAGAACTAGGGACAGGAGAATGCCAGCAGCCGTAAAGACTCATGAGAGCAAACAACCCCAGCACCCAGATCAATGATAGAAGGTGCTGCGGCAGTTCAGGTACTGCAGTAGTTCCTAGGGAGAAATGGAAGCCCCCACGTCCCTCACCAGCCCCTTCTGGTGGTGTACTTAAGTAGTGTGCACAAAGGGGTCAGAGAGCCTGGCTTCATCTCTTTCCAGCTAGATGAGCTTGGGACCATTATGTAATCCATCTAAACTGCAATTTCCTGTTTAGTAATAATATATAGTATATAATATTATTGTGAAGAGTAAATAAAAATTATGTATAGAAAAAAATTCTGTATATAAAGGATCCAGCATAGTATCTGGTATGTAAATCTGTGCTATATTGTGGTTAATCATTCTTATTATTCAAATGAGATTATTGCCCAGCCAAAAAAAAAGGGACACTAAATTCCCAAGTGGATTTTCTGAGCCAAATTTGGTTAAAACTAGATCAATACCTGGTATAGAGCGTGTTGGAAATACAGTTATGAGCTAGACAATACTTGTGGAGCAACACAGCATGGCACTTCTAAATTTGATTTGGTAAAAAGTTTTAATTAGACAGCCCTTCTATATACATATTTATCATACTATGTAATTATTTTCTCTGCAGTTCTCAAGCAGAAGTTTATGTATGGAAACCCCTGGATGTGAGAGAAAATCCCTTCTCAATTGTCACAGGTGGAAAACCAGTAAAATTTTTTCATTATGCTTTTATATTTCATTTAGCACACATAACGGCCCACCTTGTTACACACCTAGATTCCAGCATTAATCATCTGATTTTGCCATTGGAAATGTGTGCACAAAGTTTTTCTACCATTAATAACTTCTTTTTTTTTTTTGTTTTAATTTTTTTTTTTTTATTTATTTATTTATTTATGATAGTCACACAGAGAGAGAGAGAGGCAGAGACATAGGCAGAGGGAGAAGCAGGCTCCATGCACCGGGAGCCCGATGTGGGATTCGATCCTGGGTCTCCAGGATCGCGCCCCGGGCCAAAGGCAGGCGCCAAACCGCTGCGCCACCCAGGGATCCCCCGTTAATAAACTTCTTAAAGTAACTTTTTCTAATCCTAATTCAAGTCAACAAATGGTGAAAATACCCTTAAGATAAATACCTTATCCATGTTGAGTAAAGGGAACATCTCTTGAATTTTTTCAGGCCCAATAATATACTGTTCTGTTGCATGCCAGCCAGTCCGAGTCATCTGATATTTAAATTCATCAACCCTTACAGGAGTTGTAGCAATTCTGATACTACCTGGCTGATGGAATCCCACCACCTGTGAGAATAATGCCAATAAAAACACATAAATAAATCATTTGGTGTTCAAACATGATTCTTCAGCACAGTGAAAATGCGAGCATACAGAAAAGAGATTTACTATGCAGTGTAAAAGATAACTATATAAAATATTTACATCTTACAAAAAGACATTCACTCAGCAACTACTTACTCACTGCCACCTCTAGTCAAACACTAGGGTAAGCCCCAGAGATACTGCTATGAATGAGAAGCAAAGCCCCTGCCTGCATGGAGCAGGCAGACAGCTGAGAGCATAATTACAATAAAATGGGATAGTGTTAATGTAAGAGTAAAAGAAAACTATGTGAAAGAGAGGAAGACACAGTATTCGAGGAAAGAATATAAAGCATCAGAATGTTGTGGTGATGAGCTTAAGTATAAATGATAATAAACCTTTATTTGGCATTTATTGAAGTCCTTCCATTGGCCAAGCACTCAGCTAAGCCCTGGGTCACAGAAATAAAAGATCTCTTGCCCTTAAGTTTCTCATAGTTCCTAGGAAGACCAACCAGTAAAGCAACTACTAGAAGAGAGGAAGAGAGAGAGAGAAAGAGAGAGAGAGAGCGAGATTCATGTGATAAGAATGTTGATATGTTGAGGCACCTGTGTGGCTCAGTCAGTTAAGCATCTGCCTTTGGGTCAGGTCATAATCTCAGGGTCCTGGGATTGAGCCCCTTGTGGGGCTCCCAGTTAACTCTCTCCCCACTGCTCATGCTTTCTCCCTCTTTCTCTCTCTCAAATAAATAAATAAATCTTTTTCAAAAATGTTATATGTTGTTTGAACCAAGAGGTGTACCCTCAACTGGCCTGAATGGTGGATGAGGAAAGTCAAGGACAATTTCTCAAAGGGGGGTGACCTCAGGGAAAGGTGGAGGGTAACTACTGAGATGGGATCTGAGACAATGTTGTTTCAGGCACAGAGCCCAGCACATTCCAGAAATATATGTAATTAAGAACAGCTGAAGCATATGAGCATAGCAAAGGAGCATCAAGACAAAATGTGGGAAAGCAGGCGCACTGATGAAGACCCTCCTCCTTTGGCCTTCGGCCTACAAACTGCAGGGAGCCATCGTATAGTTACAGGCAAGGAAAATAGCATGAAAAATTTAAGTAAACTTTCAGCTAAGCCTGTGGATAGTTTTTGCCTGCCACTTTGAGGGTACTAATAAGTATGAAAAGAGATAAAAATAAAAGTGAGGGGCTTTTAGTGACGTACTTTTCGAAACTGCCAATCTGGCAGGCACTGTGGTCAGATCCTTTGTAATCCAGATGCTGAAAGGCTCTGATTTCTTAGTTTCTAGATATGGTAACTGACTAAAGATATTTTTGAAAGCTGCTTTTATACTTTCCTTATCTAAAAAAATCAAGAAGAGTGGTTAATTACATGGGAAATGTACTTCAAGAAATTAAATTCAGAGTAAAGCGAATTAGGGGTTCTTACTTTAAATACTCATCAGATTTCTCTACCATGTTAAACTTTTCACATGCCATTAATGTCACTACACATGGCTTTAATGATGATAGGTCAAAATTCCTCAGAAATCCTACATATTTCTGAGAAATTGACCAGTTGGGCAATTTCAAGTTAAATGCACTTACCTGTCCAGTTTCCTCTTCCAATTTCTCATAAAGTTTGATGCTGGTATAATGTATCTTCTTCAAGTTTATTCCAGGATGAAAGTAAGTTGTTAAACCTGCCTTAAAAGGGGAAAGGAAAGAAAACACTAAGTCAATAAATAACATTCTCTAAATCTTTTTAAGTATGGTTGACCCACAATGTTACATTAGTCTCAGGTGTACACCATAGAGATTCAACAACTCTATACATCATGCTATGCTCACCACAAGTGTAGCTACCATCTGTCACCATATGACACTATTACAATACCACTGAGTAGATTCCCTGTGCTGGACCTTTCATCCCCAACTCTTATTCCATAATCTGGAAGTTTGTTGCTCTCACTCTCTTTTAGCCCTTTTGTCTATCTGCCCCCAACTCCATTCCTCTCTGGCAACCATCAGTTTGTTCTTGTATTTATGGATATGTATCTACCTTTTGTTTATTCATTTGTTTTATTTTTCAATTCCCATATAAGTGAAATCACATGGTATTTGTCTTTGTCCATCGGACCTACTTTATTTAATATAATACCCTCTAGGTCCGTTCATGTTTTCACAAACGGCAAGATCTCATCCTTTTTTATGGCTGAGTAATATTCCATGGTGTGTGTGTGTGTGTACCACTCTTCTGTATCCATTTACCTGGGTTGCTTCCATATTTTGGCTATCGCAAGTAATGCTGCAATTAACACAGAGGTGCATATAATATCTCTGTAAGTTAGTGGGGTGGTTTTCTTTGGATAAATACCCAGGTGTGGAATTATTAGATCATATGATATTTCCATTTTTAATTTTTTGAGGAGCCTCCATACTGTTTTCTAGAGCAGCTATACTAATTTACATGCCCTCCAACCATGCACAAGTGTTTCCTTTTCATCCACGTCCTTGCCAATAACATTCTCTAAGTTTTAGTAGTTTATCTGTTAAGCAATAATTCATTACTGGCAAGAAACTGAGAAGCACCAGCCATTCTTCTGGGATGAGAACACATCAGCTCCAGTTTGAGCACAGCGGGGCATAAGACTCATGGCAGGGTTATGAGAACCAATTTGAATCATGTAAGTAATGTGAAAGTCAGCCAATGAACATATACTTTTAAGTCCCTAAAAGTTACAAAGGAAAGAGTGTTTGTAGGTTCATAATGGGACAATTTAGATGAGAAGCTTATAAATAATTGCTATTAGGCAGACTCTGGGGGTGGGGGTGGCATACAACACGGACCCAAACCAGCAAATCATGTGTTCCCATAAGAAGACGGAGCATGGACTAGCAAAATTTTCCTTGACCCAGTCCCCACCATTCTCTTAAATGGAACAGCCCTCTTGCTCTCTTTCCTGAGATTTCCAAAATTAAAGAATTGAAAAATTCCTGAGAATTACAGTCAGGCTAATTGGTGAACAGACTTTTGTTAAAGCTTAACCCGTCTGATGAACACATAGGTTGTACCCCACAAATTATTGCTGAATGAACACTTATTAATTACTCTCACGAAAAGTATCTAAATAGTCACATGCCAAAACATCTTTTATTAACTCTTGCAGATGCAACATAGTAACCAAAAAAAGAATTCTAGGGACATCCTGTTCCTGGATCCAGTCTCACATCAGGCTGAGTCTATGGAGCCTGCTTCTCCCTCTGCCTATGTCTCTGCCTCTCTCTGTATGTCTCATGAATAAATAAAATCTTTTTTAAAAATTATCTCAAAGAAAAGAAAAAAATTTATTGTTTTTGCTTTTATTATATGTGTATATATATGTTAACATATATATGTGTGTGTGTGTGTGTATATATATATATATATATATATATGAGTTTTTTTCTTGATGATACATATCATTTTGGCCAGAAAATCTAATAGTGATGCCAACATTTCCAAACATCCCTTTTTAAAATGTTCTCTTCCTAACAGGACTGTTTTGCAAAAAAGCAGTTATTTCTCACTTATAATATCATCTTTACTTTGAAAGGATAGATTGCAGTTATTTTTTTATATGGATCTGCTTCGCAGAAATGACTGGCAGCCATTTGCAACACTACAAAGGTCACTAAATTTAGGACATTTGTCTTTTTGTAAAAGAAAAATTTTGTTTCACAAAATTTGTATGAGATGTGGTATAACATTTCCAAGTTCCTTTCCTTTCATCACAAATTGTATTATTTAAAGTCCTATTTCTATAGAATTCATTACAGCAACGATAACCTGTAGCATGTGATCTGTAATATGTCATGGTAGACGAAAGACCAAAGGAAGTACGAGGCTGCCTCCTTTGTGGTGTGCCAACCTCTCTTTTAGTCAGCCTTGGAATCATACCCAGTATGGTTGCATCAAAGGCAGCGGCTCTTTATAAAGACCAGCAGAGCTTAATTTCTTTGTTACATTTTTAGATAAAAATAGACAGTTCTAATATTGTTTTCCTACACCCGAGGTGGATCATTGTGCATCTGTAGATCTTACTCCTCCATTCTCCAAAACATTCACTTTGGCCCCAACCCCAGGGGCTGCTTCTCCTTGGGGGACCCCAGCTCCAAAGCTGCTTCTTGCTCCATCTTCTCCCCTTTCCCTCCATCCTACATGAGATGTTCTATATTGGTAGTAGTGGCTCATGCTGACAAAGCAGTCTTCTTAAAATAAAGCAAAACCTCAGGATTTTTGGATTTGTGACTCCATTTTTAATATTCACTTTGCAAGCTGTGCCTTCCTCCTTAAGTACTTGATTCCCGGGACACCTGGGTGGCTCAGTGGTTGAGTATCTGCCTTCAGCCCAGGGCGGGAGCCTGGGGTCCTGGGATCGAGTCCCACGTCGGGCTCCCTGCGTGGAGCCAGCTTCTCCCTCTGCCTGTGTCTCTGCCTCTCTCTGGGTCTTTCATGAATAAATAAATAAAATCTTAAAAAAAAAAAAGTGCTTGATTCCTGCACTTTACAGATATGTTTAACCTTGAGCACATGTTTTACTTCAGGGAGACTGCCTAGATTTTTTGTGGTCTGCCCCTTAGCTGGCTCCCCAGCCCTCCACATTCTCATATCTGCTCCCAATACTTCTCCATGTTAAGAACTCCTAATATGTGGAGTTTCTTCATGTTGCTCCTCAGAGGGAGGCCTCCCTGACTTGCGAAAGGTCCTAGGGTCCACTTCCTAGCACTCTCTTTCTTTATCCTTTATTCCCAGGGGTTCAAATAACCTGGCTCCTGATGCCAGAGTCCCTCTTGAACTCACACTGCCTAAATGTCATTTTATAAACCATATAGCATCATACCTCATGCGCAAAGCAGAGTGCCTTTCCCACTCGCTCTGGTAACTCTCCAGTTAAGGGAAAATTATTTTTGTACGGTTAACATTTAAACAAGAAGCTATCATCTTAAGAACTCTGGCAACTTTTCCTGAAAAAAACTAGGTTAAGAGTATGTTGCTCTTTTGTTTTTTTCATTCATGGGGTGTCTAAGAAGTAATAACGCAGGGAATCCCGTAATCTATTCTAAAATGTAGGCCACATCAAATCAATCAAATATAAGTGAGGGTATCTGGGTGGCTCAGTGGTTGAGCCTCTGCCTTCGGCTCAGGGTGTGATCCTGGGATCCTGGGATCGAGTCCCACATCGGGCTCCCTGCATGGAGCCTGCTTCTCCCTCTGCCTATGTTTCTGCCTTTCTCATGAATAAATAAATAAAATCTTTTAAAAAAATAAATGAGCAAATCTGTAAATAAAATGCTGAAATGTATGCCCTCCTTAACAATCCAAAAGTATTAGAAGGGTGTAAGCCTCTCTCTCAGGATATCTCCACTGCCCTAAATCTCCCGCTGCCTTTGTGGCCCCCTCACCCAGATGGCCTTAGCCCACCCACGCTCACTTCTTTGTGGTCTCTGCTGAGGTGTCACCTCCCCAAGTAGCCTCCTGCCTCCTCTGCCCCACCATTCTTCACCCCTTTGCCCCACTTTACTCTTCTTCGTGGCGTTGATGACTCTCAAGCACTGCTTGTGTGGTCTCTGCCTGCAGCACCAGATGTAGCTCTGTGAGGGCAGGCACAGAGGTTTTTTTTGTTTTTTGTTTTTTTTTTAAGATTTTATTTATTTATTCATGAAAGAGAGAGAGAGAGAGGCAGAGACACAGGCAGAGGGAGAAGCAGGCTCCCTGCAGGGAGCCTGACATGGGACTTGATCCGGGGTCTCCAGGATCAGGGCCTGGGCTGAACGCGGTGCCAAACCGCTGAGCCACCCGGGGATCCCCAGACACAGAGTTTTGGTAACTGCTGTGTCCCCAGCTCTCAGCCTGACCCAATATAGGCTCTCAGTGAATATTCGTGGAAGGGCAAGTAAATGTTCCTGAAGGAGAAGTTACAGGAGAGCTACGGGAGAAATGCAGACTTCCTTTTGTGTGATGATGTGAAGCCTCCCTGGAAAGGAAGCCTAGTTTGGGGAGGGGAGAAGAGCCAGGAGTGTTGGTGGCTTCTCAGACTCCTGTCTCCAGACAGAAGGAAGCCAGCCGAAGGACAAGTGAGGAAACAAGAGACAGTGTGCCTGTAAAGGCTCTGAAATTACACTCTGGGAAGACCAGGGGCCCGCACCTCCTGCTCAGACCGAGGGACAAGGGGACTGAAGGGAAAGCAGGCAGGGGAGAGGAGCCGGGTTTGGTGTGACTTTTCTAGGAGCTTCCATCCAGCCAGTGGGGGAGGCCCAGGATACTGGGGCCAGCTGGGCTTAGGTCTGGGCTGCACTCTCCCTGAATGTCAGCTGGAGTGGGGCAGCCCTTTCAGTGCTTGACAACCCCCCAATCTAGAGTGAGTCCTAGATTCAGAAGTTCCCGAAAGGCAGGGTTCCCTCTTGTCTGGGCAGAGGAAAACTAATGACCGAAAGGGATAATGAGTAGTGGCTAACCCTGCCCAACTCTTTCTCCAAAACAAAAGGGTACCGACGGTCACAAGAGCTTCCTCATTCATCCTCAGCTGACTTCAGGAAAATTGGTACAGCAAACAGGTACGAGAGGAGTGTCATCACTTCATTCACCTGAGCAACTGTCCATGTCAGCCCAATTATCGTGTAGCACTGGAACAATTATGCGTATTATTAAATACAGCCAGCTGACTCGGTTGTGTGTCTATTCACCACAACCCGAAAGCACTGGCACATGTTCTCGGCCCTCACAGTTCTCAGCCTCAGGAAGCCACGCTGTTGACTCATAGTGCAGAATTAAAATCATAAATAAAAACCAAAGGATCTTGAAACCTAGGTGAGGAGAGTTTAGGCAAAGGTCTCTGTGTTTGAGATCAGCCGGCCAGTATCCTTCCACACAAAAGCTGACATTTGCTCAACATTTATCATGTTTAATAACTTTACACGTATTAACTCAACCTTCGCCACAACCCTATTAGGTAGGTGCTGTTAATACTCCCTATCTGCACAGCAGGAATGGGACTTCAGTACGTGGCCACAAGCCGGATGGCCAGAAAATGGCAGAGCCGGGGTTGAATCCAGAAGCCACATGTCCAAGACAGAGGAGACATTAGAAATGTAGATCCCATCCTGGAAGTACAGCAACTAAACTGTAATTGCACTTTCCAACATTACTGAAAGGAAACTCCCTCGAAAGGGCTCGAAGTGGGGAGATGTAGCTGCACTGGTGCACAGATCAGAGCGTATCACGGTTTTGAGGTGCTTTTCTTACTGCGTGCCACGTAGATCCAGCAGTGAGCTCTGATTTTTCCAGGAGGACCACATCTTTCATCCCAGCTTTGGCCAGGTGATAAGCCAGACTCACTCCAACGCAGCCGCCTCCAATGACCACGGTTTCTGCTCTGTCTTTCCATCTGGTTTCCGCAGATGCGGGTGGGTTTTCCTCTCTGGAAGACAATTATTTTAAATGGTAATTTTACTTGGCTGTGGTAGCTATAGCTTTTCTGAATAATGGGTTTCTCCTAGTTTCTCTAATATCTTAACAGTAGCTGTGAGGTCGGCATAGTGCTGCTTTAATCATATGGAGCGTAGAAACCCTGACTGTTGCACCCTGGTTCCAGGAGGCAAGGGGAGGCCTTTGAGCCCCTTCCATGTAATTCTGTTCCATTGTAGATAACTAAGAAAACTAAAGAATTGGGGGATCAGCGGTTGAGCAGCTGCCTTTGGCCCAGGGTGGGATCCTGGAGACCCAGGATCGAGTCACGACGTGCTCCCTGCATGGAGCCTGCTTCTCCCTCTGCCTGTGTCTCCGCCTCTCTACGTCTATCATGAATAATAAATACAATCTTTAAAAAAAAAGAAGTTAAAAAACTAAAGAATTGAACATGACTTTTTTTTTTAATTTCCAAACGATATAGAGAATAACTTTTCCCAGTCTACCTAAAGAACACACTGACAATCATTTCATTCCATGAAAAGCCACAATCATCATGAAGTTTGGCTTCTATAAACCTTGGGTCACCTCCTCCCTGCAACGTTTCCCAGGCTGAAGAGAGTCAGCTGGAGCAAAGCGTACTCCCTCCCTCAACTGTCTCACGGCGAACGTTCTTCTCTAATTTTGTAAGTGTTGCTCGGGGTTTAATATACTTATTGGCATGACCTTCTCCCTTGCTGGATCCTGAGCTTCTCCCGGACACACTGTAAGAAGCAAGGTGTAAGGAAGGCAGAGAGGAATACCCAGGAACACACACACACACACACGCGGTCTCCGCAAAACACACAAGACCCTATGAACAGGCGACTGCGGGGAAGGACGCGAGGGGCGGCTTCGCGCTGGGACCCCGCGACCCGGCGCCCCCGGACCTGCGTGCACGTGGGGGGAGCGTGCGGAGATCCCGCGCAAGTCCATCGCCCCTCCCAGGCCACGGCGCCCCCGCCCCGCAGCCGCCCCGCACCCCGCCCGCCGCACCCCGCCCCCTCTCCGGACCCCCCGGACCCCCGTCCCTACCTCCGCTCCCCGGGCCGCCGCCCCCCGCCCCTTCTCCGGACCCCCGGCCCCGCCGCACCCCGCACCCCGGCCCCACTCACCCTCGGCGGCCCCAGGCGGAGCGCGCGCAGCCCGGGGAGCCCCGCGGGGGGAGGCTCAGCAGCCGGAGGCCCCGCAGCCGCTGCGCGCCCGGACGGAGCATGACGAGGCCGGCGGGCACCTGCCCCGTGCACCTGCCGCCCCGTGCACCTGCAGCCCCGTGCGCCTGCCCCGTGCACCTGCCGCCCCGTGCACCTGCCCCGTGCACCTGCAGCCCCGTGCGCCTGCCGTCCCGGGCACCTGCTGCGGCGGGCGGGCGTCCGCGGGGGGGCGCTCCCCCGGGCTCGGGGCGGGCTCGGGGCCGGCGCGCTCGCAGGCCGGGCCCCACAGGTCGCCGCGCCATGGCACCCGTCGGAGGCCCCGGGGCCAAAAAGGTGAGTTTCTGGGCGCCCGCGACGTATTCAGCCTCCCTGGCCGCGGGGCTCCGGTGCCAGGGGTTCGAGTCCCACCTCGGCCCTCGGCGGGGCCCGGGGCGGCGGCCGGCACCCGCAGGGCCCTGCGCCGCGGTTTAGGCGCCCGCGGGGGCCGGGGTGACCGCGGCCTCGGCGCAGGGTTGGGGGACTGGGGGGCCCGTTACAGAGCGCGGACGGCGGACGCACATTATCCCGCTTTCACAATGATGCCCGTTCTCCAGGTGAGGAAACTGAGGCCCAGAGAGGCAGGCGACTAGCTCAGGCGGGCGACTTGCTGGTCCAGGGTGAAGCGGAGATTTGGGGTCTAGCTTCAGATTCGGGGGCCAGGCTCACATGTTCTACCCTCAGCCCACCTACACCGTCAGGCCTTCGCCTCAACTCGGGTCCCACCTTCCCTGCAGGTGTCGGGCTGGCCTGAAACCAGTGTCGGTGCAGACACTCCCAGACGTGAGGCTGCCGAGGAGGGGTGGGGAGGGGAGGCCGCGGGGAGGGGGCGCAGGGTCGGTGCGGGGGCTCGGCCTCCCCCCACCACTCAGGTCTCCCGGGCTCCTTCTCTAGGCCTCTTTCCCCATCTGCCCACCGACTGCCAGCTTTGCCCCCCCCCCCTTCTCCCCTGGGTATGTGATGGAGAAAGGGTGACGAAATTAGGAAAGGTATGAGCTGAACGCAGGACATCTCCGGGATCCCCCAAAGCAACTCACGTGCGCCTGGAAGTTCAGAGGGAGCGCGGAGGGAGAAGCTGCAGGGACGTGCAAATGTGCACCACTGATCTACTTACGCTAAAAACTTAGGACCGACCAAGATGCCGCGGATGATGGGCTCCCTAAATAAAGGTGCACCCACTTAATACGTTATTAGGCAGCCAACGGAGAAGCCAAGTACGGGAACAAGCAAACTGCTTTGGCAAAGTTACAAAAGGAGTTACACCCTGTCACACACTGATTATGTAAAAATATTTATATACTTTATACGTGTAAGGAGGGAAATAATTATGGTAATTACATAGGACGTGGAATATGGGTTTAACATTAAAAAAATCTTTGGATACGTCTTTCTGCTTATAAAAATATGGGCATGGAAGAAAATGATCTTCATAAAAAGATAAAGACGTGCTGATTTCTTTGGGTAAACTTTCTGTAATACTCACCTTTAGTTTGTTTTTTAAAAAGGTTTTTAAAATATGCTGTCCCTGTCCAATTTCTTCCCAGCCTCTGCTCTTGCAACACCAAGATTATCCTATGATAATCCATGTCAGTGTGTACCTCTGAGTTAAAAAGTTAGTGGGAAACAGCTACTCTCACCTCTCCTGTCAGCTAAGAGGTACATTATAAGAATTCATTTAATTGCCTTAGGGGGCACCTCCTAGAGCTTCCTTAATCCACAAGCCCAGTCCTGGTGGCAGTTTCAGGCAGAAGAGATCTCTGGCCAGAGGGAAAAGGTGACCTGCTCCAGGTGCGAACAGAGGTGCCCTGAAGCCAGACCTGAAGTCTAGATACTGAGATCTGCAAAAAGGAAGCACAACTGGCTCTCAGAGCTCACGACCAGATCCCAGGCAGATTCACTGCCACACTGAAGGGAGGATGGAATGAAAATATAAATGTACTGCAGATTAATTTACAGTGCTGCTTATTCAAATCTTGATAATGTAGTTAGTTTGCAAATGGCTGTTTAGAAAACTGGCACATTTTATACTTTTGGATAAACATCTAGGTAACAGATCAAAATGTCTTTACTTGTTATCATGAAGATACAATTGAAATAAGCGCTATAATTTCTTAAAACCCTAACTGATGTTCTGTTAAAGACTATTTTTTTTCCCCTCCTCAGGACCAAACGTGTAGCTATATGAGACCAGTGACATTTTCAAAAGTCTTATCTGTCTGCTAACTCTTGGCACAGTTTATTAAGGGCCTGCTCTTTGTTAGGTGCTGAGATGGTAGGGATAGAGGCAAATAAGATTTGTCACCTGAGCCTCAAGCATTTTAAAGCCAACCGGAGGAGACCGGGAAGTAACCAGATACCTGAGAGAGGTAGAGGCAGGAATGGAGGGTGTTTGACCTTAGGCAGAACACAGAGGTGGAAGTAATCCCAGAGTAGGTCAGACAAGGCCTTGCTCTGCAGCCAGGGAAGATACAACAGAGGGGGCTGGAGTGGCTTGGAAGCCTTTTCAGTAATGGAGGGGGAGGGGGCAGTGCATGGCCTGTGGCTGTGAGGAAAAGTAAGAGGGAGGACATTTCTAAGAAGTGTTAAGTAGTTACCCTTGGCATAACCCTGTGAGAGATTGGAGGGGGAGGGGAGACACAATTCTGTAACATCCAAATTTACTTATTCAAGTATAGGTGGGCCGCATATAGAAGTGGGACTACAAAGGGACTAGATTAAGAATTTAGACGATCTAAAGTCTGCTTTTTTACTTACTTAGCTCTGTGGTCTCGTACAAACCACTTAGCCTCTCTCAACATCACTTTCCTCATTTATAAAATGAGAATAAAAACTGTCTGGCCTGCCAAACTTACGGAGCTGTCCAGAATACCAAATGAAAACCTGTATGTAAACATGCTGGAAAATGCAGGGCATAGTTATGAAACTTTGTGTCCCTTAGGATTGTGTGTAGCGGTTTACACACACACAAAAGGGCTATTTTTGCCCTAAAATGAGGTTTTGCAATCCATGGCTACTGCAGCTGCCTAAGTTGTCATTATAAGACCCCGCCAGGGGTGCCCAGGTGGCTCAGTTGGTTAAGCTTCTGCCTTTGGCTCAAGTCATGATCCCAGGGTCCTGGGGTGGAGCCCCGCATTGGGCTCCCTGCTCCTTGGGGAGCCTGCTTCTCCCTCTCTTTCTGCCTGCCACTCCTGCTGCTTGTGCGTGCGCTCTCTCTGTCAAATAAATAAATAAAATCATAAATAAATAAATAAATACACCCAGCTGCAAGTTATACCAGCTGTTAGTTGGCTCCACCAGCCTTAGTGTGTGACTTTCAATGGCATGGCTGAGAGATGACTGCTATACCTCCAGGACTTACGGTGACATTACAGATAGAAGGAGGACAAAAATGCCTAGATGGAAGGGAGTGCCCATCTATATCAGGAAAGCAAAACTTTTCCAGAAATCTTTAACTGAGTTCCACCTATGCCTCATTGGCCAGCACCATGTCATATGTATAGCCACTCCTAGCCGCAAGGGAGCCCAAGGATTTTTTTTAAGTAGGGGACATTGTCTCCCCAAATGAAATACATGAACAAAGAAAAGGAGAGGAAACACATATTAATTAGGCTACTATCAGCATCTGCCACTGACATGTTGAAAAACCAAAATAACTATCATGGAATTAGCACTTTCACTATAATTTGACTCAGATTAAATGTTATTTGAGGAAAAAATACAGCACTATGCACAAAAATAACTGGAATGTCCAAGAAATATAAAAATTTTCAATCTTTCTGAAATATTAGACTGAGGATTTTAACAGAACTGGAGCAATAAGAACATGGTACCACCTTTCCTAAAATTGGAGACTGCTTTTAGGAAAAAAAGAGGTATTATAGGTGATTTTTTTTCTTTTTCTTCTTCAGGGTATTTTGGAACGTCTGGATAGTGGAGAGGTTGTGGTTGGAGACGGCAGCTTTCTCATAACTCTGGAGAAGAGGGGCTACGTGAAGGCTGGGCTCTGGACTCCAGAGGCCATAGTAGACCATCCCGATGCAGGTCAGTGCCGGCGTCTCCCAAGAGTGTTTATCTGGGTGACAATTTGCTTAAATTTGACTGAAGGAAGATTAAGAAATAATTTTGAGTGTTGTCCAAGGACTGTTTCACTTGCCAGAGTCACCAAGATGTAGAGACAGTGACAGTGCATGGCCTGAAGCATATGTAGGAAAATGGCCTCTCCGTGCCCAACCACCCACCTCCACACTTCATATACAGGGGGTGCTAAAACATGCAACTTGGGACCCCTGGGTGGCGCAGCAGTTTGGCGCCTGCCTTTGGCCCAGAGCGCGATCCTGGAGACCCGGGATCGAATCCCACGTCAGGCTCCCGGTGCATGGGGCCTGCTTCTCCCTCTGCCTGTGTCTCTGCCTCTCTCTCTCTCTCTCTCTCTCTGTGTGACTATCATAAATAATAAATAAAAAAATTTTTAAAAATAAAAAATAAAACATGCAACTTAATATTTGTTCCATGAATATTCACCCTGTGGATATTCAAGAGTTTCCTTAACATAGTAAAACTGTTATTGCTTCACATTAATCTTCCTGACTAATTTACATATTATACTGTGTCCATGTGTTTGGTAAAGATGATTAATAGTAACCACCAAATTAACAGAGCATAGACAGTAGACATTTGGGCTTTGTTGGGGGAGAGGGGTGTGAAGAAATCAACGCAGTTTTGCCTCATCCCCTGAGCTAGAAAAAAAACAATAAAAGTTGGAGGTAGCAACTATGATGGGATTGGCAAGGAACATCAAACTGGAACTTTAGGGATCCCTGGGTGGCGCAGCGGTTTGGCGCCTGCCTTTGGCCCAGGGCGTGATCCTGGAGACCCGGGATCGAATCCCATGTCGGGCTCCTGGTGCATGGAGCCTGCTTCTCCCTCTGCCTATGTCTCTGCCTCTCTCTCTCTGTGTGTGACTATCATAAATAAATAAAAATTAAAAAAAAAAAACTGGAACTTTAACTCTATTTTTACTCTTTTTTTTTTTTTTTTGAGGGCAATCTCCTAAATTAAAGTGGAAAATAAAGCAAATGAATGAAATGAATAGAAGCCGGGAATGGGATTTTGGTTTGCTCTGATGGTATTCATCTATGCACCATGTGTCCAAGAAACCTGGGATGCTGTCTTGATTCTTCCACTGACAAGTCATTTGACTTTCCCAATGATCAGTGTCTTTTTTTTTTTAAAGATTTATTTATTTTTGAGAATGAGTGTGTGAGTGGGGCAGGAGTAGACAGAGAAGGACAAGTACCCCCAATGCAGGGCCCAATATTATGACCCTGAGATAATGACCTGAGCCAAAACCAAGAGCCAGTCACTCAACCGACTGAGCCACCCAGGATCAGATTCTTGACTCATGTCACAGGACAGGATGACATGGGCTAGTTGTTAGAACTTGTGAGTTAACCTGCATGAAAAGCCCAACACATCATACTGTACCCACTGGACAGTTTTATTGTTTCATTGGATACGCAGAGTTATATGGTAAGACCAAGTTTTGTTTCTCTGGCACTTAGCTCAAAGTTTTCATCTGGCCCATGGAGAACTTATTCTTAATTTTTTAAAAAGATTTTATTTATTTATTCATGAGAGACAATGAGAGAGAGACAGAGACACAGGCAGAGGGAGTAGCAGGCTCCATGCAAGGAGCCTGATGTGGGACTCGATCCTGGATCCCAGGATCATGCCCTGAGCCGAAGGCAGACGCTCAACCGCTGA
Source organism: Canis lupus familiaris (assembly GCF_011100685.1). Classification (NCBI taxonomy): domain Eukaryota; kingdom Metazoa; phylum Chordata; class Mammalia; order Carnivora; family Canidae; genus Canis; species Canis lupus. The sequence goes on along the minus strand of NC_049224.1, from coordinate 27,901,634 downwards.
GCTACCCAGGTGTCCCAACTTATTCTTAATTTTAGAAGATCTTTTTGCTAAGCCAGAAAGTGTTGAAATAGCAAGGATGAGGATTGGGGTTGGGGAGAGATGAAGAGAGAGAAGGGAAGGGTGTCCTGATAGGCCAACGGAAGCTCCCTGGCTGTGTCTCCCAAGCCGCCTGCTGTTGAATGAACTTGGTGGGGGCACCACTCACACACACCTGGTCCACTATGAGAATTTCCTCGTGTAAGGATTTCTTGACTGTAAGTGGAGCAACTACGTCTTCCACAACACAGGCAAACAAATAAACCCTCTCTAGACCAAAAGACCAAGGAGCAATTGGCCAACCAGGCCTTAATGTCTGCCGAAGACTGACAAGACCATTGAGGCCCATTGACAGGACAATATGAGGTCGCTCCAAACAGCCTCAATTTAGCATTGACTCTCCCATGTCCTGTCCTTGAACTCTACTGACCTTTATCTGCAATTTTTTACAAGTACTAGTGCTTGAAAGAGATGTTTTGCTACAAATGAGAGCTCTTATGATTTTTATCTTTTTAATCTTAATTTTTAAAATTACTTTGTAGTTCGTCAACTTCACATGGAATTTTTGAGAGCAGGATCAAATGTCATGCAGACTTTCACCTTTTCCGCCAGTGAGGACAATATGGGAAGCAAGGTAACTGTAATTTTGGTTGGGGTGGAGGTGGAGGCAGGGAGGGAGGATCTTAGGGTGGGGTGAGTGTTAGGGATTTATGATAAAACTAACCTCTTGACTGCAGGTTATGAAACTGACCTGATGTGTTCCTATAGTTTATTAAAAACTCTACATAAGATGTCTATTAGGAAATTAATTATTATGTAAATGAATATGTACCATGTAAATGAGCTTTTTTCTGCTCTTCAGCTGGGGTCGGGGAGGTGGGGAGATAGGATTAGGAAGGAATAGGCCATTGGAAGGACATGGTCATCCTTCTGTGCTACTTTTTTGTAGAGAAAGAACACTTTCTAGATGCCCCTTATTTCACCTTCTTCTACCTTCTTCTCTTCTGACTTTCCCATCTGGAGACAGGGTGGTCCTTGGGAACACAGCACTGGCCTAGGAATGAAAAGAATTAGGTTTGATGCCACCTGTAGGATGTGTGATTTTGTGCAAGACACTTGACTGCGTGGAGCACTGGGTTTCTCTCTGCAAAATGCAGATAATTTATGCTTAAATGCATAGGCTTGTTGAGAATAGTAAATAAGAGGAAGAATGTGGAAGGACTGTGAGATAGCCTGTACAGGTAAAGTGTTAGAAGTTGTAAACATTCATGCGCATTTATGCATGCCACCAACCAACATTTTTTGAGTACCAGTAATAGTCCAATCTATGCTCGAAACAAAGATGAAAGAAAGCCAAAGACCCTATTCTGAAGAGGCTCACGGTCAAGTGAGGGAGGCAAACAAACAAACATTTACAAAAATCCTGTGTGGTGGGATCCCTGGGTGGCGCAGCGGTTTGGCGCCTGCCTTTGGCCCAGGGCGCGATCCTGGAGACCCGGGATCGAATCCCACATCAGGCTTCCGGTGCATGGAGCCTGCTTTTCCCTCTGCCTATGTCTCTGCCTCTCTCTCTCTCTCTCTGTGACTATCATAAATAAATAAAAATTAAAAAAAAAAAAGGCTATTCTATAAAAAAAAAAAAAAAAAAATCCTGTGTGGTGAGTACAGTAATGGAATTAGAAGCTCACTGGTAGTAGAGGAGAAAGTACCCAACTCTTCTGGTCCTCTCAGATTTTTAAAATTTCATTTTGATTTAGATTCAATCAATTAAGATACAGTATATTATTAGTTTCAGAGGTAAAATTTCATGATTCATCAGTTGCATATAGCACGCAGTGCTCATTGCATCCTGTGCCTTCCTGAATGCCCATCACCCGGTTCCCCTATCCCTCCTCAAATTGCAGTTTAAACCATGACTTGAACTCATCCTACTTGCTTATTGCCCCCTTCGGTATCTTACATTTTACCTCTACAATGCCGGGCTCGCCATCTGAACCCTTGCTCTCTAACCTCAGTGGGAAGATGTGAATGCTGCTGCCTGTGACCTTGCCAGGGAGGTGGCTGGCAAAGGTGATGCTTTGGTGGCAGGAGGGATCTCCCAGACATCAGTGTACAGACACCACAAGGATGAAGCTAGAGTTAAAAAACTCTTTCAACTCCAGCTAGAGGTTTTCATAAGGAAAAATGTGGACTTCTTGATTGCAGAGGTAAGCCTAGGATCTTAGGGAAAGGATTTGCTCTCTTCTGACAAATCCCACTGCATGGTCTTCAGGTTTCACAGGGGCATTGGGTTGCTTTGTGCCTTCATTTCCTCAGGGTACAGGGTCAAAGGTTTGTGCACACACACTGCAGTCAAGGCAAACATCCTCTCACTTGTACCTAGGTTCTAGTGAAGCCAAAGGGCAGACCCAGGACAGGCCTGACCGTGGCCTTGGTTTTCTTCTGGGTGGTTGTAGCAGCTGACTCAGCAGGGAGCCCTGCAATGTTGGGTGGAAAGGGGACAGTGCTTCCTGGAGGAACCTCTCCTGTGGAGGGGCAGGGCAGGAAGTCACTGGGCGAGGGCCAGAGGCTGCGAGAGAGCAAAGCTTAGGAGCCAGGTGGCTGCTCGGACTCGTGTAGGCCCCACTAATAACACTCGGTGCCAAGTAGTTTCCTTGCCCTCCTCTGTCCATTCTTTGCTCACTCCCATCTGCCTGTTTCCACTCAAGCTATAGAATGTGAGTGACATTTTGAAAAAAGAATCAATGAGAATTGGTCATTGACTGGACATGAAGGCCCAGAACATTCTCTTTCTTCCAATTCCAAAAATTAAAAAGCCCTCATCCCCTATGTTCCACCTTTGCTACCACCTGGAGTCAAGCTCTCAGGCCAAGTCTCTGCCCCTAGCAAGGACAGCCACCTCCCAGCTGCTGTTCCCCTGGCACTCTCTGAATCCACCAAAAAGCTTGCTTTGTCAACCTTCCCGAGGCTCAAGAACACCAAAGCCTGTAAGACACACCTGGCAACAATCATCTGCAGGGATGGACACAACTCCACCCAGTGGATTCTCCGGATGGGTGGGAACACAAGTTTGTTTTTTTAAGAACCTCTCTGTGGACCCTCTCTGCCATTCCTACAGAATCTAAGTCAAGGAGGAAGAACACAGGGAGACTTTAGCTGGCCTTTCCTTGCTTACTTAAGGTCAGCTTTTCAATTGTGGCCCTTAAGGGGGTTCCTGGGAAGACCCCTGCAAATGACCTGGGTTTACCAAACGGGGTGTCATGTCCACCCTCAACAAAGAAACTCAGTAGCTATTCCTCCTTGCTCTGTGCCTAGTGGTCTCATTGGGGGAAATCATCATATTTCTCCCTACTGCATGGAGCGCTTATGAACATCTAATGAGAAGTGAATAAAAAGCGCTTTGAAGTATAAAGCATAATAAACTAGTCATTGTTTTTCAGAGATTACCCCAGTTCTATAAAAGAAGGGTCTAAAATCTGTTAGCATTGGTGCCTCAGTGGCTCAGTTGGTTAAGCATTGGACTCTTGGTTTCGGCTCAAGTCATGATCTCATGGATCATGGGGTCGAGCCCCGAGTCAGGGCTCTGTGCTCAATGTGGAGTCTGCTTGGAATTCTCTCTCTCCCGCTCCCCCTCTCCCCACTCACATACTCTTTCTCAAATAAATAAATAAATCTTTAAAATAAAACAAAATAAAATTTATTATTACAACTTTCATTCCTTCAAAATCATGATGATTTTTAAATACTCAATTACGTTAAAAGCCTTTGTGGGTTTCATTTTTGTTTTTGTTTCTTTTTTTGTTTTTTTTTTTTTGTTTTTGTAACACTCATCATCTTGCTGAATTGATGATCTCTGAATGAAAATCTATATATTATTCTTAAAGGAATTGAAATGTTAACTCAGAAAAGTATTCTTTAGTCTGCTAAAGACCTATTCCTCAGCAAGTTTTACTATATATACTTGGTCATTTTTATAACTGTTTTGCAACATTTGCATTCCACCTTTCAAAATCTGCTTTATGTTTGGACCAATAGAAAAAGTGAGATTTCTCTTAGTATTTTGAGCATGCAGAAGAAGCTGTATGGGCTGTGGAAGTCTTAAAAGAATCGGGTAAGCCTGTGGCAGTTACCATGTGCATAGGCCCAGACGGAGACATGTGTGGTGTGAAACCTGGAGAATGTGCCGTTAAGCTGGTGAAGGCAGGTAATTTGGACCCATAATGGGATAAGCGGTTCAGCTGTCGTTTATGAAATTTAACAAAGGTTCCTTAATCTTGCAAGAGCAGTTCAGAAATAAAAGAAGAACTGGAATTGGTTTCCCTATTTGTAAAACTTGGGAGGTGGAGAAGGATTGCCTAATCCTAATCTCTAAGGCAATTTCCAACTATTAAAAAATAAAGGATGCCTGGGTGGCTCAGTGGTTGAACTTCTGCCTTTGGCTCAGGGTGCAATCCTGGGGTCCTGGAATCGAGTCCCACATCTGGCTCCCCATAGGGAGCCTGCTTCTCCCTCTGCCTGTGTCTCTGCCTCTCTCTGCATGTCTCATGGATAAATAAAATCTTAAAAAAAAAAAAAGTTAACTTTTTAAAAAATTTAAAAATAAAATAAGTAAAATACAAAAGTTCTGTATTTCTTTGCACAGGGGCTGCAATCGTGGGTGTGAACTGCCGATTTGGGCCGAGCACCAGCTTGAAGACAATGAAGCTCATGAAGGAGGGCCTACAGGCTGCAGGGTTGCAGGCACACCTGATAGTGCAGTCCCTGGGGTTCCATACCCCTGACTGTGGCAAAGGCGGGGTTGTGGATCTCCCAGAATATCCCTTTGGTAAGCTTAGGGCATATTAGAGGTTGTGTTTTCTTATGGTGACAACATGGAAATGGCTATCATGAATGGTTATGATCCCGTCTTACAGAAAGAGACTATGTAAGACAAAAAACATTCAATGCTAATGAGAAATGAGCATCACCTAAAGTTCATCATTTGCCCACCACAGCACCTATGATTTGAATATAGGGACAGTAATAGAAACGCTGTTATTATTGTGTTGCAGGGCTAGAACCCCGAGTTGCAACCAGATGGGATATTCAAAAATACGCCAGAGAGGCCTACAACCTGGGGGTCCGGTACATTGGCGGGTGCTGTGGATTTGAGCCCTATCACATCAGGGCTATTGCTGAGGAGCTGGCCCCAGAAAGGGGGTTTTTGCCTCCAGCTTCAGAAAAACATGGCAGCTGGGGAAGTGGCCTTAATATGCACACCAAACCCTGGATTAGAGCCAGGTAGGAATTTTTTTATTAACATACTATTTTTGTCTAATCTCATTTTATTTATTGTTAGAAATACTATGCATGCAATAAAAATTCAAAAAGTATCCGAGTATATAAAATTATTATTATTTTAAAAGATTTTATTCATTTAAAATGACACAGAGGCAGAGGGAGAAGCAGGCTCCATGCAGGGAGCCCGATGCGGGACTTGATCCCAGGACCCTGGGATGAACCTGAGCCGAAGGCAGATGCTCAACCACTGAGCCACCCAGGCATCCCTCGAGTATATAAAATTAAAACTTTAAGTTTCCCCCCTCCTGACACCAGTCCCATTCCCAAAGGTAATGACCGGTTGGCCATTTGTGTTCTTCTTATACCTCATTTCTGGTTTATCAATTTTAAGCTGTAATTACTGGTAACCCTTTACAAAAGCAGAGGCATTTAAACCATGTAATATTTCCCTTCTCTCCCAGCTCCATTTTTCCCAATTTTGATTTATTACATTTTTATTTCTTCTGTTGATTATCTTTTAAGTTTGAATTTTCCATTTAACCATTCATTGATGTAAAGCAGTATCTCTTATTTTTTTTATTTTTTCTTTTTTTAACTTATATTCAATTTGCCAACATATATTATCTCTTACTTCCATTCTGTAAAATAAGAATGAACTTTTTGCTCCCCTCTAATCTTCCTCCCTCACCTACCTCTTGGCTTCTTTTTTTTTTTAATTTTTATTTATTTATGATAGTCACACACAGAGAGAGAGGCAGAGACATAGGCAGAGGGAGAAACAGGCTCCATGCACCGGGAGCCCGACGTGGGATTCAATCCCGGGTCTCCAGGATCGTGCCCTGGGCCAAAGGCAGGCGCTAAACCGCTGCGCCACCCAGGGATCCCACCTCTTGGCTTCTTAACTTAGACCATTACTTTTTCATCATCAAGGTGTATAACCATTGTGTTCTGCTCTGAAATTATAACTAAGTCTTTCAAGCTTAGTCTGTAAATTTATTATAAAAATGTAAAGCTAATAAATAACATTTACAAACATATTAAACAGGATTCATGAAATAAATTTGTCATATTAAACAAACAGGATTCATGAAATATAGTCGTCAGAATACAACTTTATTTTTGTCTCCCTCTGTTTCTTTAAGCCTGCTCATGGGCACAGTGTTTCCTCTCTCCGTATTTGAAAATATTCACATGCCTCAGGACTTTGTTGGATAGTCTTAGGCCATAGAAAGCTCCATGACCACCTTACTTAGCAAACCCAATTTTAATTCAGTAATTAATTGTGTTCAGTTCCAGGGGTACCTGGGTGGCTCAGTCAGTTAAGCATCTGACTTTTGGTCTTAGATCATGTCTTAATCTCAGGATTGTGAGTTCAAGTCCTACATTGGGCTCCACACTGGGCATGGAGCCTGCTTAAAGAAAAAAAAAAAAGAAAAAAGAAACGTTCAGTTCCATATAAAATCAAAACTGGAACCCATGAATCTTACATTTTTCTCTGGTTTTCCAGCAATTGTCTTTAATAGGCAGGAAACTAGGGAAGGCCAAGCTGATCCTTCTATTTCTCGGTCTTATGCTTGCAACCCTCCCTTCCCATCTTGCTAACCAGCATTTCTGACCTCTTCCAATTCAAAGGGAGAGAAGAGAGGATGGAAAGGGGAGTAAGCTGTCTGTCCTTGGCTGACAGCCTAGTAGGAAAAGCGCATTTTCTGGGCCTGGCACATTGTCACGGGTGCTGCCATGGTTCCCTCCAGGCTGCCACTGGGAACTTTTTGTCTGTGCTTCTCATGCCATGGGCATCACAGTCTCCTCTGCCTGCTACTTCCCTTTCGGATCCTGTCTTTTTCAGCAGGTCACTCCAAATATCCCCTATTTGGGAGTTCTGACTGTCCTTCCTGGTAATTTTAAATACCTCCAGATTTCAAACACATGGTTTTTATCTGAAAGGTGGGATGACACCCAATGCTTGTTTTTGACGGAAATGTGAGAAAGGCATTAATGGACATAGTTTTTCAGTCTGTATGTTGAAACTGAAGTTCTACTTTAGCCTGATTGTCCACCACACCTCTGTGTATTTGGCAAATATGTATACACATGCACATACATGCAAATATATATAAAACATATTGGATTTATAAAATAGGTATGCATTTTGAAACTAATTATTTTTTTTTCAAACCCAGGGCCAGAAGGGAGTATTGGGAAAATCTGCTACCAGCTTCGGGCAGACCTTTTTGTCCTTCACTATCACAGCCGGATGCCTAAGGAGTAGTGAAAGAAAACACCGAAAGAACAGAACAGAAAGAAATCCCCCCTCGAGCCCCAGCCCCGTCTGGAACTCTTCCTCGCCTTTCCCCTCAGCCCGCCCTGCTATCTCTAGCTGCACAGCTAAGGTGCTGCTGGCCCTTCAGTTCAAGCCAGCACCTTGCACTCTTGTGGTAGACAAGCACCCAGCTGGATGCTGCAAAGATAAGGAGAAAGGCCCCTGGTCCTCCAGCTGCTTACTGTCCAGTAATGCTGTGGTACATTCTTTTGAAGGTCATTGAGAATAGCAAAATTTGTCTTTTAGGGTGAATCTGAGATTTTAAAATAACCAGAAGTCGCTGAACACCAAATCTAATGATTAATTCAGGCAACTAAACTGGGTGCTTGCAGAAGAAGGAAGAGCAATGAGTCTGCTTTTCTTATGTGATTTGTATAATGACTCCAAGGGCAATCCCAAAGGAAGAGATGCAAAAAATGTTTTTGAGCAATAGCAGGGTCATTGAAATAAGTTTATAACTTTCCAAAGTGATTACTTTCAAAGATGATTTTACTTAAAGGTGTTAGGTCTTTAAAAAAAAAAAAAAAGATTAGGTCCTAGAATTTTTTAAATGTATGTCTTATGAGGAGCACGTGGGTGGCTCAGTCTGTTAAACATCTTGATTTCCACTCAGGTCCTGATCTCAGAGTTGTGAGATCGAGCCCTGTGTCCACACTGGATGGAGCCTGCTTGGCATTTTCTCTCTCCCTCTCCCTTTGTCCCTTCACCCCCAATAAAAAATAAATGTTAAAAAGTCACAAACAGCTAGATTGTAAACTACTTAAGGACAAGGACAATATAATGTTCTCATATTTTTCCTCAAAGTATTTAGCACTGTGCTGGGCCTGGTAATAGATGCTCAATGAAACACTTATTTTTGATTGTTAAATAAAAATAGATCAAGTTGTAGAAGATCTTTTTAAAAGTCAGAGTTCTAATCTATCTTGATCTAATATGTTCTTGACTGTTTGTGGTATTTGCCATGTGCCAGTATCTCTTTTTTTTCCCAAAACAATGTATCAATTTGTGACAATTGGTAAAATTAAAAATGATTTACCTGTTATCGTGTTTGGATATTTAAAATATCATGAACATTCTTGGGAAAATAATAACAAACATTTACTATTTATTAGGTTCCAGGCTCTTGCTTCTCTCTCATTCTCACACTCCATCCATCCATCCATCCATCCATCCACACTCATTTGTCCCTTTCAGGGATTAAAGAATGAGGGTTTGCCTGTTTGTCCACATATTAGTCTCTGGGCATCCATAGAAAAAGTTTATGGTTTCTTCCATATGATAGCTCTTCAAAAATTTAAAGGTAGGTATCATGTTTCCCTATACTGACTCTTCCTCATTTCCCCCAACCAAAGGCATAGACTTTTAAGATGTGCCTTACCATACTAGCACCATCATATTGGACAATTAACTTTTCAATCTTAATTTCCTCATCTGTTAAATGAGGATAACAATAGAACCATCCTCATTGGATTATTATGAGGATTAGGTGTAATAAAAAGATACTTAGGAAGAGTGTCTGGCATATAGTAGGCCTTCACTGAACATTATGTACTGTAATATAATTAAGTGACTTGGTTCCCAATCCCCTTATCCTTGTGGTGACTCACCTCTGGCCACACTCCAGCTTAAGTTTAGTACCTAGCTCAGAACCCTGCACTCCAGGAGTGGTTTCTTGCACAACAGCATGCTTGATAGATGATGTTTATGTGAAAAGGGCAGTGCATGGCATTGGGAGCAGAGCAAGAACTAAGAGGCTACAATCCAAGAAGGGGAGCTAGCTTTGGGTCTATACCAGTACAAACTAAAACCTTCATCTTATTTCACATCATAGAATCTAGAAGTGATATAGCAAGTAAACATGAATTATATATGGTAGATGGTAAAGAAGTGCTCACCTAGGTCCCTCAGTCCATAAAAAATGAAAGTTACCTGAGGACCATATCTGCTAAGAGCAGTTCATTTAGACTCTTTGAGAGAGTGAAGTCATTCATCTGCTTTTCAGATTAATAACTGTAATTTACATATCAAAATATATATATATATATATATATATATATATATATATATATATATATTCTTCAGAATTTCCTAGTCACAGGAGTGACATGGATTTAAAGATGTGAATAAGGAAAGTAATAAGGAAAAATGATTTTGAAGAAGATCTGATGTGGCATCATGATTGGCCTGAGCAGTAACATAGGTTACACCCACTTGATGAAAGCATGTGCAGCTCCTGAAAATTGTGTTCAGGAAGTGTATTTCATAATATCACTGTGTACTGCCTTGCTCTGATGACTTGTGTTCTCAGCATTATTAATAACACAAAAGTCTTCCTATATTTGTGAAACACACAGGCTTCATTAGTAAGTGCAACATGTGGAACAGGATGTTGATGAGAGGGAAGTTGATAGCATTTTAAGAGACAAACAGGTAACCAAAGAAGTTTTCAAAAGATAGATTTCCTGCATTGAAAGACTCCAAAATTTATATGGTGATTGTATCACATTTTGGATAATAATAAAAATGTAATAGGAAAAGTATTTCATGCCATGCAATCCCAACTCCAATGTAATAATCATGCCCCAAAAGAAAGTCATGAAAGTATACTCAGTCCCCCACTCTTATGTGTCTTGTTTTGGCAATACTAGACAATACATTTAGGTAACTAAAAATATTGGAAAACTGAAGATTAAATTGTTTTTTATGGGGTATCCCAGGTGGCTCAGTGGTTTAGCACTGCCTTCGGCCCAGGGCATGATCCTGGGGACCTGGGATCAAGTCCCACATCAGGCTCCCTGCATGGAGCCTGCTTCTTCCTCTGCCTCTGTCTGTGCCTCTTTCTCTCTGTGTGTTTCTCATGAATAAATAAGTAACAATCTTTAAAAAAAAATTTTTATGAAGAAATAAAATACAACTAGAAATCTCAAGAAGATCATCTAAAAAGACTATTATAGACAGTAGAAGAATTTGGTAAAGTGGCTGGTAAAAATTTTGTATATAAAAGTCATTGCTTTTCTACATAGATTTGACAAGTATTTTGAAAGTAGAGCAGAATTAGAGATATCTTTTATATTTTCAGTAAAATGATTGTCTAGGAAAAAATTAATAAGAAATATACAAGAGGTGGGGCACCTGGGTGACTCAGTAGTTAGCTTTGGCCTTTGGCTCAGATCATGACCCCCGGGGATCCTGGGATAGAGTCCCGCATTGGGCTCCCTGCATGGAGCTTGCTTCTCCCTGTGCCTGTGTTTCTGTCTCTCTCTCTGTCTCTCATGAATAAATGGATGGAATCTTTGAAAAAATAAAAAGAAATATACAAGAGCTGTTGAAGGAAATTTGAGGATGCTACTGTAGGATACAGAATAAGATGACTTAATCTACACATGCTTATAAAGAGAAAGACACAATTTTTTAAGGTGTAAAGTTATTCTAAATTTATTAATAAATGTATATACAGTGAAATTATCATCAGGATCGAGGGGAAATAGACAGGCAAACTCTTGGGTTCATACCAGGAGAAAAACCAGAAGGGTGATGGGAAAAAGAGAGGTAGTCAGGAAGGTATAGCCTTGCCAAATAATCACCATATGTAACATAGCTGGAGTGAATAAAGCTACTAGATATGTGCATTTAAAAAAAAGAAAGATCAATGAAGTTAATGTATGATAAAGGGGGCATTTCAGGTCAGTGAAGAAGAGCTGGATTGTTTAATAATGATGGACATTTGGTCAATTATATGGGAAGAAAATGTTAGATCTCTTAGGACAAGTTCAAGATTTTTTTTTCAAGTTCAAGATTGATCAAAGTTTTAAACATAAATCCAGAAGAAAAAAGCCATAAAAAAAACATAAAATTTATCATACAAAACATTTAAATGTATGCACAAAACTCAAAATACTCTAAAGAAAGATGAAGTCAAATGGGAATAATGTGTAATAGGCTTAGTAACTGCTATTCCAAGAGCAAGTCTTGAGCTGTCTTAGCTCAACTTTCTTTCTGTGCAGATATGGGAAGGGGGGAAGTGCTGGCCTATAAGATTAGCATTCAGAACTCCATTCCACTGAATCTTCTTGGGCTCAAAAGTGTTATGAGAGGGAAATGTATGCAACTGGGGACCAAGCAAACCCTTGGAATCAGCAGAAGTGTCACCATTGCTCAACAATCACTATTCCACACTATTTCCATATCTGGAAATTATCAAAATATCCATAATGAAACATTAGTTAAATGAATTAAGGAACATCAACAGGATGATAAACCATGGAGCCATTAAAAAGAATACCTGAGATCAACAGGTACTGGAACGGAAGGAGCTCCTAGATATGTTGTTGAATGAGAGTGTGGTCCCATTGTGTCTGGGTAGAATATTTCTAGGAGGAATGCTTCCCTCCTAAGAGGAGACTGGCAACTGAAACTGTTGCCAGGTGAACTGAGAGATCCCAGGCTCTGAGGCCTTGACTCAACCCATCCCAAAGAATTTACCAAAGTTTCTTGGTCTCATCACGAGAAAGAATTCAAGGACATCTGAATTCACAAGTGGGAACATTTATGAAAACAAAAGTACACTCTGAAGATATGAGAGCTGGTGAACGAGAGAGAGAGAGAGAGAGAGAGAGAGATGCTGACCTGGGGTTCAGGTTTCCATCTTTTACTGACAGTCTTCAACTAGGGGATGGAACATTCATTACTTGGGTCAGGGATTTCCTAGGAGGGTTTCATGCCTTTTCTTCCTTACGTCAGAGATTTCCTGTCATGGCACCCATCATCTTGGGCCTGTCTGGTTTGATCTGGCTTTTCGTGGAGTGCTGCCGTGACAGGCCTCTGACTTTCCAAAAGCTGCCCATGACTTCCTTTGTGCTGGCCTCCCGGTGTCCTGTTAGAACCTAACTAACTGCCTGCTTTAACAAAACTATGGTACAGTAGAGGGGGCGCCTGGGTGGCTCAGTTGGTTAAGCATCTGCCTTCTGTCTGGGTCATGATCACAGGGTCCTGGGATCAAGCCCCACATCCAGCCCCCATGTCCCAGGGATCAAGCCCCACATCCAGCCCCCATGTCCCAGGGATCAAGCCCCACATCCAGCGCCCACATCAAACCCCATGTTGGGCTCTCTCCCTCTGCCTCTGCCTGCCACTCCCCCTGCTTATGCTCTCGTGCTCTCTCTCATTCTCTCTCTCTCTCTTTCTGCCAAATTAATAAAAGCTTAAAAAAAACCCAACTATGGTACAGTAGGAAAACTTCCTTTTCTTTGATACCTTTTTTAGTTTCTTAATATGGGTAGTTATTCAACAAAAAAAATTAGATTTAAAATTTATACCAAGATTTCTAATTTCAAGAGGAGAAATCATCAGATCAGGAGCTCCCTGTTGTGACACAGAATTAGAAATTCTGTATCATCAATGATATACACCAGGCAAAAGTACCTGAGTGAACTCTAATCCAATTTTGAGGAAATACAAGTGATATTGGAATAAACACCACCACAAGGAAGCAATCAAGAGAATCATATATTCTGTAGGAGAGCTGGTCGGGTCTATTCCATAGGTCAGTACCTTGGGACTGCTCATCTATATGTAAGAAACCGATGTGGGGTGCACGGGCGGCTCACTCTGACTCTGGGTTTTGGTCCATGTTGTGATCTCAGGTTATGAGATGGAGCTCTGCCTCCAGCACTCAGTGGAGAGTCTGCTTCTCCATTTCTCTCCCCCTACTTGCTCTCTCTGTCTCTCTCTCTCTCTCAAATAAATAAATAAAATCTTAAAAAAAGAAAGAAAGAAACCAATGCAATACAGTCTTGGATTGGATCCTAGTTTCAACAAACCTGACATAAAAGACTTTTTAGGTACAAACTGGGAACATTTGGATACAGACTGAGTGTTTAGGAATTGGAATTCATTTTGACTGTGTAGAAAAATGTCCTCACTTTTTAAAGATGCACATGAGGGGCACCTGGGTGGCTCAGTGGTTGAGAGTCCACCTTCGGCTCAGGGCGTGATCCCGGGGTCCTGGGATCGAGTCCCACATCAGGCTCTCCATGGGGAGCCTGCTTCTCCCTCTGCCTGTGTCTCTGCCTGTCTCTCTGTATGTTTCTCATAAATAAATAAAATATTTTAAAAATTAAAAAATAAAATAAAGATGTGTATGAATTTTTTGATGTGCACTAAAATGTTAAATTACTGTTTAAAATTTACTTTAAATGTTTTAGCAGATAAAAGTGAGGGTTTTCTTGAAGAGCAGAATTTCTACAGGTTCTGATCTGGTAGGGAGGAAATGAAGAACAAGGTAATCGTCAAAAGTTAGGAATGCTCAGTGAAACTGAGAAAAAACTGGCTTGAACCAGCTCTTTCCAGTTCCATAGCAGATGTTTACTGTACTAGGGAGTTACCCAGAAGGGGAGATGGCCCTCTGATAAACCCTACCGGGCTGCGTGTAGAATCAACAGTGCACACCAGCGAACAGCTGTAAGGGATGAGAGATGTGAGGAACCTAGGGGCCAAAGTTCAGCTGGGAAAGCAGTTCCCTTCCCAGTGAGCACAGATGTGATTGGATTCCCTCCCGCAAAACCGTAAGCAAAGTTAAGCAACTCATTTTGGCTGTACAGTCAGCTGCCTTGAAGACCAGCACATACTTTGTTTAATGAGTAATGAAAATGCTGAAAAGAATTTCAGAAGGCTACAATTTCACCCAACATCAAGGTTGTTTTATTAAACAGTCCCGAGCAAAGTAGAGCGGCCGTGCTGACTGGCATCGCTGGCACTCTGCAGCCACCTCTCATTTCATTTGAGTCAGAGCAGAAAGGAGAGAAGAGGAGAGAAGGGGAAAGAAAAGTTGGGCTCTTCAGGATATAGATCCAGATGAGCTGTCCTCTTCAAAACAGGAAAATGGAAGAAGCATCCTTCCAGTGGATGGTGATTACCTACCCTGGGGGTTCTGTGCTCTCATAACAATTACACCCACTCTCAGTCACTTGCTCAACCATTCATTACTCAAATAATGTTTACTTAGTGCTTGACCTCTGAGAGTCCCCGCCCTCTCCCTATAAGCTTGCCAGTATTCAATATTTCTCATAAATAAGTACAATAAGGTATCAATACTCCCTGGACTGTTCCTAGTTATTTGCCTGTCCCTACTTGAGAGGCCAGAGGCAATATCTTATTAATTGCTGTATTCTCAGTGCCTGGCACACTGTAGGACTCAAAAAAGATGTTGAATGAATGAACAAATGGACAAAGCATGATAGGGTCAAGGGATACAAAGACACACCGTCTTATTCGGCCTTGCTGAGTTCTCTTGCCAAAAATATTTTGTAGAATGAGTACATGATGTATGACAGACCAGCATGAGATTGTGCTGATTCAAAGGAGTTGAAGTTGGGGAGACTGGTGGGAGGAAATAGGGGGCATCGGTAACTAGAATGGCAGGCTCTGTGTGAGCAGAATGACTAAGGGAGCAGCCCCTGGAAGGTCCAGGCTGCAACAGCTGAAGGGAGCATTAGGACAAAGGAGGGAGTTGGGACTCAGGATCATTAGCAATGGAAAAAAAAAAAAACATTTAAAAATGCACCATTGCCATTTAAAATATGGAACCGTTTTGAAATCTAAAAACAGTAAAGCCAATCCAACCATGTTCATTTTCTCTAAAAAATGAATTTGGGACACTCTATTCCAAACCATTTTCTGTAGCAGCAAAATTGATAAAGTATACTTTTCTAATTAGGAAATTAAAAATAGGGCAGCCCAGGTGGCTCAGCGGTATAGCACCTGCCTTCAGCCCAGGGAGTGATCCTGGAGACCCGGGATCGAGTCCCATGTCAGACTCCCTGCAAGGAGCCTGCTTCTCCCTCTGCCTGTGTCTCTGCCTCTCTCTCTCTCTCTCTCTCTCTCTCTCTCTCTCTCTCTCTGTGTTTCTCATGAATAAATAAATACAATATTTAAAAGAAAGAAAACGAAATTAAAAATACTGGTACCTGGTTCATGAAAGTTGGGCTTCTTTCCATGCTGAAGAAGCCTTACAAGTTGCTATAATGAACATACGTCTATATATTCTGATTTTAGGTGCAATACATACCTTCCCTTCAGTCTCACGAAAAATATTTCTCTCTTTTACCTACTTGCTCATTTATTTATTCATTCATTCCTTATATTCAACAAATATTTATTAAGACTCTTATGAGCCAGGTACTGTTTTTGTTTTTGCTTTTTGTTTTTTTAAAGATTTTATTTATTTTTATTCATGAGAGACAGAGAGAGAGATAGAGAGGCAGAGACATAGGTGGAGGGAGAAGCAGGCCCCATGCAGGGAGCCTGATGTGGGACTTGATCTCGGGACCCCAGGATCACACCCTGGGCCGCAGGCATGTGCCAAACTGCTGAGCCACCCAGGTGTCCCAAACCAGACACTGTTCTAGGGGCTGGGACTATACAGGGTGACTAACTAGCCTGGTTTGCCCAAGACAAATCCAGTTTTAGCACTGCAAGTCCTGTGTGCTGGGAAAGCCCTCTCTCCTGGGCCAATGTTAGTCATTCCAGAGCCTACAGAGTTGAGATTTAAATAGAGAGGGCCCTAGGAAGCCCTTGCTAAAAGAGGTTATTTTCAGGAAAAGCCCTGGAGTAGATAACGACAATCACCACAATAGATTTTTTTGAGAAGAGCAGTTCAGAAAGGTCAAAGCCGGAGGCAGCTAGCTGACCCCATGTGCACTTGGAGCAGCCAAGAAGCCAAGCTTGCTGAGGACACAGTGAGAGGACAGTCACAGGAGATGAGATCTGAAAAACAAGGAGACTCGGATTATGTGAGGACATGTCAGTCCTAGCAAGAATTTCTGCTTTCCCAGAGTGATAGGAGAGGGCGCGGGAGGGTTTTTTGATCCAGGAAAGGACAGGATCATTTTGGCTACTGTATTAATAAGCCACAAAGAGGAAACAACAGGACAGGGAGAGATAGCATCTAAATGGCCTTTTTATTATTATTATTTTTAGTAATCTCTACACCCAATGTGGGGCGAGAAGTTACAACCCGGAGATGAACAGTTGGCCCTTCTGACTGAGCCAGCCAGGAGTCCCTTAAATTGTCTTTTTGAAAGTTCTATCTCTCTTAGCTGTGCCCAAGGAAACTGACAGAAAGATTTCGCTCCTTTTGGGGGCTCAGTTTTATCTTTTTATTTTTAAACATTTTATTCATTTATTTGAAAAAGAGAGAGAGCATGAGCAGGGGAAGGGGCAGGGGAAGAAGAACAAGCAGATACCTCGTTGAGCGTGGGGCTCGACATGGGGCTTCATCCCAGGACCCAGAGATCATGACCTGAGCTGAAGGCAGGTGCTTAACCAACTGAGCTACCCAGGTGCCCTCAGTTTTATCTCTTTTTAATTTTTTTTTTTTTTTTTTTTTATTCATGATAGGCACACAGTGAGAGAGAGAGAGAGGCAGAGACACAGGCAGAGGGAGAAGCAGGCTCCATGCACCGGGAGCCCGACGTGGGATTCGATCCCGGATCTCCAGGATCGCACCCTGGGCCAAAGGCAGGCGCCAAACCGCTGCGCCACCCAGGGATCCCTTATCTCTTAAAAAAAAAGGAGAAATCTACTCTTTCCTGGTTCAGTGATGACTATTGATTCTTAATTTTATAATGAAAGAGAAACAGTTTCAAACATGAAGGATATAAATGGTGTCATCTAACTCAAAACTCTCATATGGCATGAATGTACCTCCATAGAGTGGTGTTAAGGATGTGTAGCCTGGGAGGGGCCTGGGTGGCTCAGTTGGTAAGCATCTGACTCTGGGTTTCGGCTCCATTCATGATCACAAGGTCATGGGAGCCTGGAGGTTCTCTCACTCCTTCTCCCTCTGCCCCTCCTCTCATGCTCGCTCTCTCTCTCTCAAATAAATCTTAAAAAAAAAAAAAAAAAAGAAAAAAAGAATGTGCAGTCTGGGCCCAGACCACCTGAGTCTGTGTCTCAGTTCTGTGGCTCAGTAGCTATGTGGCCTTAAACAAGTGAATTAGCTTGAGGACAATAGCTGTCCCTACCCTCAGAGCTGTTAGGACAGTTCCATGAGTTAACACTTGTGCCTGGAGCAAGGTAAATATTCATTAATGTTAAGTATTATTATAATTATTAAGCTATACAAGGATAGATGCTCAGCTTTAAAACGGAGGTGAGCTTTCAGAGATAGGGCTTGTGTTTTAACTAATCATCAAATCCTTTTCAGCTCTGAGCGTAAGATTTATTGAATGAATAAATAACTGTTACTAAAGAGAGGCTGTTCACAGAGCAAGTGAAGATGAATGCCAGAGGACTTAGATCTCAGCCGAAGTCAGTATTCCAGTTACTGAACTTTCAGCAATGGACCTTTTGAATAGCATGATCTTCTTTGAAAAGGTCTTCCTTGTGTGAAAAATGAACTTTTGCCCAATCATCCTCTTGAATTATCAGAAAAAAATTTCCAGCTCAACCAAGATCAATGAAATTTTCTACACTAAGAAACATCCAAGGTCTGTTTGCTCCACTGAAATTACAAATGGAATTCAAGGCAATGCAGCAGATTCAGCGTCCTACATTTCTTCCAAGGTCAAACCTGTCACTGGACGTTTTGAGGGGTAATGATGAGACTATTGGATTTGAAGATATCTTAATGGCCTGTCACAAAGTGAACTAATGGGAGAACCACACTTGATGGTGAAATATAAACTCGGTTTACTGTACTCTTGTGCGTGTTGTTTATAGTCATCTTTTTACTATAATTTGATGTACACAACATTAAAAGTACTGACACACAAGAAAAAAATAGTTACTAAAGCATCAGTCATATTTTTATTGACTTTTTAGTTATAAAACACTGAGTTTAAGAACAGATAATTGGAAGATTACTTTTTATCTTAGAAAGTGAAGTCAGGGGATCCTTGGATGGCTCAACGGTTTAGCGCCACCTTAACCCCGGGGTGGGATCCTGGAGACCCGAGATCGAGTCCCACATTGGGCTCCCTGCATGGAGCCTGCTTCTCCCTCTGCCTGTCTCTGCCTCTGTGTCTCTTGTGAATAAGTAAATAAAATCTTTTAAAATAAATAAATAAAATATGTACACTTAATTATTGAAAACCTCATCTGAAACTAATAATGTACTATATGTTAGCTAATTGAAATTAAATTTAAAAAAATGAACTATGAACTAGTTCTATAAGGACATATTCTAAAAAGAAAAAAGAAAAGAAAAGATCTACATTTAACTCTCAGACCTGCTCAAGCTATTTTTCCAGACTTCTCCTGCACCAAGGAAAGTAGCCACTATTCTAGTTCATTCCACTATTGCTTCTGAGAGGACACAGAGGCCCAAGAAAGTTTAGTGATTTATTCAAAAGGTCTTTGTTGAAAATAAGTCATGTTGAAAGTCCAAATAGTTTCCTCGTTTTTTTCAAGAATCCTTTTTCAGAGCCTCCCACAATACAGTGGGGAAGCAGCATGCTTTGATCAAAAGGGCCTGCTACTAGGCTCCCTGCAACATCCAGCCAGACAGGCTACTCCAGCTTGCTGTGTTCCTCTGCAGAGATTTATTCCTGCCCCCTCCCGAGTATGCTGTGTACTGAAGCCTCAGGCGTGAAGAATGAGACAAATAAAACCAATTTCCACAGAGGCCATAACATAGAAAATATTGCTTCTTTTCCCTTGCTAAATCAAACAATTGAGCTTGCTTTTCCTATAAATCCTACCCCCCGATTGTGGCATCGTGGCATTCATTTGACAAATGTTTATTGGAGACCTACTTTGTGTCAGGCACTCTACTCAGCACTGGCCTGCATTTATTAGCATCAATGCTTTAGGACTAATTTGGAATAGATGGAAACTTGCTCCATCTAATAAAAGTCTCTTCTGTAAAATGTGCTTGAAAAACCCATCAGCTGTCTTCATTGTAACACATCAAGCAGTTATTAAAGTAAAAAAAATAGCCTTTGGAAAACATGTTCTGATTCCTAAAAACATTTTAAGGAGCAGAATAGAGCATTTTAAGGTGGATACGATGAAAACAATAAATTTAATTAGTTAATTAGCCAATTAAGATAACTAAAGTCACGCAGGTGTATTCTGTAGCGTCAGCACTAGATGATGGGAGAGGAGGACTAATTGGGGAGAACAGCAAGAGCCGGGGTCATCCAAAGGACCAGTTAAAATGTTATTACTTGGTATTTTGCCTATACAGGACAAACCACTTTTTATGTTGATGTGACCAAATGTTAGAAAGTGGAGTGAGACAGTGAAAAAGGGGACTAGATAAAAAGTACAAGACCCAGGCTCAAATCCCAGTGGCTCTAATATGATATTGTGTTTCTTACAAGTCACCAAATCACTCTAAGCCCCAACATCTTAAAAAGAAACAAAAGAGGGAAAAAGGTAAACAATGGAATGGGAGAAAATATTTCTAAATTATATATCTGATTAAGGGTTAATATCCAGAATATATAAAGAACTGCTACAGAGTTTTTCTTTAAGATTTTATTTATTTATTCATGAGAGACAGAGAGAGAGAGAAGCAGAGACATAGACAGAGGGGGAAGCAGACTCCATCCAGGGAGCCCGATATGGGACTCGATCCCAGGTCTCCAGGATGTCACCCTGAGCCAAAAGCAGACGCTCAACCACTGAGCCACGTGGGCATCCATCCTGCAGAGTTTAAAGAACTCAAAACAACAATAAAAAACAACCAAATCTAAAAAATGGACAAAGGACTTGATTAGATATTTCTCCAAAGAAGATACACAAATGGCCAACAAGCACATGGAAAGATGCCCAAAATCACTAATCATTAGGGAAATGCAAATCAAAATCACAAGGAAATATCAACTGACACCCATTAGAAATAACAAGTATTGACAAGGATGTGGTGAAATTGGAACACTTGAGCACTCTTGGTGGGAAAGTAAAATGGTACAGCCACTGTGGAAAACAGGATAGTGGCTCCTTACAAAATTAAAGATAGAATTATCATATGACTCCACTTGTAGATGTATGCCTAAAAAAAGTGAAAGCAGACACTCAGATATTTGTATACTTGTGTTCATAGCAGCATTATTCACAATATTCAAAAAGTAAAAGTTAAAAAAAAAAAGTAAAAGTAATCCAAGCAAAAATCAACAGATGGGTAGATAAGCAAAATGTGGTGTGTACACACAATGGAATACTATTCAGCTTGAAAAAGGAAGGGGATTCTAACACATGTTATAATATGAATGAACCTTGAAGACATTATGCTACATGAAATAAGCATAGTTGGAAAAGGACAAATACTGTAGGATTCTACTTATATGGGGTACACAAAGTAGTCAAATTCATAGAGACAGAAAGAAGGGTGATTACAGGAAATGGAGGAAGAGCAGAATGGGGAGTTACTGTTTAATGGGTATAGAATTTCAGTTTGGGAAGACTAAAAAATTTCTAGAAATGGAGGGTGGTGATGGTTACATAATAATGTAAGTGTACTTAATGCCACTGAACTATACACATGGAAATGATTAAAATGGCAAATTTTGTGCTATGTTTATCTTACCACAATTTTAAAAAAGACTCAAGAGAATAATATCTGCCTGGAGTAGCTCACAGAGTTGTTATGCAATCAAATTTGGGGACTTGTACAATAAGTTAATAGTAATAAGCACCCAGAACCAGTTCCCCTATTTAAGGAGAGCCAGACCAGAATTCCAAGCCACAGCAGTGCCTACCATGCTGTGTACTCAATTCCTCACATGACTACAACAGGCAGCTCCAGGGCCCCGTGTCCCATTACCTCCACACCTCTGACCGAAATTCACCTGCGGCTCAAAGCCACCTGGCACCAGTAGCACCCTTCTCTAGAGCCACCCCAGTCATCCTGCTGGTGGCCCAGGGCCCTCACCTGTGCAGGTGAATGACCAGAAATGTAAGGGAGTTGACATTCTCAAAGTAACCCCCAATTAATGGAGAACAGATCCAGTGGGTTAATGCTCCAGCATATTGTTCTTCCAATTAGATAATCCCAATAAATATTCTGGATGATTCTCAGATGGTCCTACAGAAGAGGCAATGCAACCCCATCACTTATAGCTAGCAGCCTTTATAGGACACCACATATGGACCTTACTTCTTCCCTGTCTTACTCTTCCCACTTATTTTTTTTAAGATTTTACTTATTTATTCATGAGAGAGAGAGAAGCAGAGACACAGGCAGAGGGAGAAGCAGGCTCCATGCAGGGAACCCGACGTGGGACTCGATCCTTGGCTCTCCAGGATCACTCCCTGGGCCGAAGGCAGCACTAAACCACTGAGCCACACAGGCTGCCGGACTTTTCCCACTTCTTCATTCAGGCTGCCTCAAGTCATGTCTCAGATAAATACCTAAATCCAAAACCATATTTCAAGAAACCAAATAAAAACATATGATCTTAATTTTATATTAATTTCTTTTATATTTTATAGCTTACCAATTTTTAAAGATATAAACAACTTGTAGTTGTGTTCTAAAATATGTTTACAAATTTATAAATATTTTTAAACTTGAAACACATTTTCCTACTTGGGAACGTGATTGGGCTCCTAAGCCAGCACCAAGTTCCTACTCTGGGTGAAGTGGGAAGGAGTGGTCGCAGAAGGATTGACCAAGGAAAAATGTGATCTGAATCTTAAAGAAGAACCAACAATACAAGGGCAAGAAGCCCACTGCAGGTAGGAGAACAACAGAGCAGAGCACAGTTTCAGCTTTGAAACTGTATAGGGCCAACTGTAGAGGGCCTAATACAAGCACCTGGCTATTTATGTATGTATGTATTTATGTATTTAGAGTGAGTGCTGGGGGAGCAGGTTGCAGAAGAAGGGAGAGAGAGAGAGAATCTTAAGCAGAATCCAGGATATCTGTTGGGCATGGAGCCCACCATAGGGCTCGACCTCACACCCCTGAGGTCATGACTTGAGCCAAAATCAAGAGTCAAAGGTTTAACTAACTGAGCCAGCCAGGTGCCCAAGCACCTGGCTTTTTAAAACTTAACTATGGGGGAAAAAAAAAAACTTAACTATGGGGATTTCTGAAAGCAGACTTGGCAAGATAAAAAAGAATAACTCTTTTGTCACCTCCAGAAGACTACTTTTGGACACTCAAAAGTGAAGAAGCAAGATCACATTCATTTTATTTCAGAAGGAAATAAGACTAGATAGGTGAGCTGTTTCTAGATTTAACTTCTTGAGGGCTTTTGGCCCTCTGTGGCATAACAAACTAACCACAGAACCACCTGACCCAGCATGGGATGATGGTGAAGGGATTATCCCTAGGAAGCAGCTGTTTGAAGGAAAAAGAGAAGGAAGAGAGGAAATGCTAAGAGACAGCCCTGAAAGGAGGAGAGGAGGAGCTCTGGAGGCCCTGCCCAGGTCACTGGTGAGAGTGGCCATTCTTCTCTCTATCACCTGCTGCCTAATTTCTTCTGGCTGATTCAACAAATATTTATTTGAGAACCAGGTATTATGCTATGGTTTCATCTAACAATGATTACTTACTTACATCTAGAAATAGATAATAGACTTTCCATTAATAATTGTTGTACAACTGAAAATAATAGCAAGTGCCAAAGTACCATGTATTTGGAACCCCTATATCCCTGCACTATATATAAATTATCTAATTCAGTGAGTAAACCAAACTTCCCTTTCTCCCATCTACAGCCAAAATCTTTTTCGGGTAGCATGCAAAGGGAACAACATAAAGCCCAAGCCCAGCCCTGAGAGGCAAGAAGGGAATGATTTCAGGTGGTCTATTGCTACATCCTTATGTTTTCTCATATCCCTACAGGGCTCAGGGCTCCCCAGCTCAGAATGGGCTCCCCAGTTTAGAATGGAAGCCAGTCATTGCCTCCTCCGTGGTGCACTAGTTGATGGTGACCCCATCAACTCTACCTGGTAAGTTGCTTTTGCCCCTGTCCTGTTGACAATCCAGCGCCAGCCAGGAGCAAGGGCAGGGCTTCTAAAATGAATGTCAGTTGAGGTGTGGGCAGTACTTGGTGACAGGCTTCCAGAGAATAAAGAATAGGAAGGGGAAAATAGGAAGTGATAGTAGAGAAATCTAGCAGACCCACTTGAACCAACGACCAGGTTAGCCTCACGTCAGCAGGTGAGGTCAGCAGGTATCAGGCAGCCCTGATACGATGTAAGGAGAAGGGCCCTCACTTCTTTAGTATTCTTTCCCCAGATCCATCGCCCTAGTCTAGCCATAAAGAAAACATCAGACAAATCTAGCCTGAGGGACATCCTACAAAATACCTGATCCATACTCCCCCAAATTGTCAAGGTCATGAAAAACATGGAAACATGGAGAAACAGTCACAGATGAGAGGACCTAAAGGAGACATTAAGAACTAAATGCTATGTGGTATCCTGGATCAGGTTCTGGGACAGAGAAAGGACATTCATGGAAAACTAGAGAAAACTCTTTTTTTAGTCTGGGGTTTAGTTAACAGGAGTTTCCTAATATTGGTTTCCCAGTCTTAAGAGAAGCACCACAGTGATGTAGGTAATACCTTCAGGAGACACAAAGTGGGAGAGGCAGCCTTCTTTTAGAAATCCTCACAGCTAAGTTATCAAGGGCTAGGTGCTTATGTTAGGACTTCTTTGATGAGGGTGAGAAGATGAGCTATCTGTGCTATCTTTGCACCTTTTCTATAGACCTAAAACTATTTCAAAATAAAAATCATATTTTTCAAAAAGAAAGGAAAAACATAACGGTAGGAAAACTCCTCCAACGGCTCCCAGCTCATGTGGGGAGCCAAGTCCTAACAGAGGCCTGTTGGCCCTGTTTAAAGCTGCGACACCCTTCCTGGAATGACCAACTCCCATCCTTGCTGTAATTTTCTCCAGAGCATTATTAACCTTTCCTGACATATATATATAACTGAGCCATTTTATGTGTTGTCTCCTCTCCCCACCCTCCCTCTGCCACACACACACACACACACACACACACACACACACACACACCAGGATGCAAATGCCAGGGCAGCAGGAAATGTTGTCTCTTTTGTGCACCCAGGAGAATAAAGTAGGACTCAATAATTATTTGTTGATGGAATTAATGAGTGCATGGGTCAATAAATCTCTTCTACCTGAAAACTCTTATGACTCAGAACTCTGGAACTCACTTTTGATTGTTTTAAGCTCAAAACAAAAATGATTACATGACGAAAACAAAGTTTGTTTGTAAATACAAAGTTAACTAGTCTTCTAGATTTACTAGATAGATATTTATTCAAAGGTATGAAATAACATAGGTAGAAAGCTGTTCATTTCAGTTTTATCCGAAGTGGTAAAGCATGGAAATAAGGTTACTACTCATCAAAATGGACAGGCTAAATAAATCCTGCTACATTATACAATAAAATATTAAGCCATTAAAAAAAGAGGGAGCTCCCTGTCTATTAATGTGAAATGATTGAGAAGTTATGCTAAGGGGGAAAAAAGCAAGCAAAATAAAGACTGTCTATGGTGCATGACTAGTTGGTTAAATGAAGGGCAAACATGTTTATATGTATTTGTTGTATGTGCATAAAATATTTCTGAACGGCCACAACAGAGCAGGAACATTGGTAGACTGGAATCCGGTACCTGCGGGACAGGATGCCCTTTTGAACTTTGGGCCAAGTGAATATCTCTGACCTATTTTAATTAACCTATTAATTAAAATGACATTAACTTAGAAAATGGATCTTCTATACATTATGCAATGCTGATCTAACAATCATTTAAAAATAAAGTGAAACTGACACCCTGAAATAGCGTTTTAATTTTTTCTTTTTATTGTTTATTCTAGATCATGCTAATACAGTTCATCTCATTAACAATTAATGACCTTTTGAATTTTGGGTACCATTTATATATATTAGGTACTGGATTTATTTTTCAAAATGGATTACTTTTATAATAAGAAAATGATTAGAGTTCATTCTGTCTGCCGAATCATTCCCTACCACCAGTAAAATGACTATATTCAAAACCTAGACTGGTTTATTTTAGATTTTTTAGTTTATTTAGTTTATTGGACTTTATGTGGGATACACAAAAACCCAAGAAGCTGTTTTATGTTTTTACTTTTGTTTTTAATTTTTTTATTAGAGCGTGAGGTACATACAAAACACAGTACATATGCTATGAGTGTACAGCTTAGTGAACATTCGCAAGCTGAACACACTTATGTGCATGGCACTAAGATTTAAAAAATGGACTATTACCAGCATCCCAAAAGCACCCCATTCCCTTCTCATCACTCTCCCCTTCCCTGAGGGTAATCAACTATGCCTTCTAAGAGGATACCTTAGTTTTTCCTGGTTTTGAACATTATATTAATGTAATCTTACAGTATTGCCCTTTTGTGTCTGGCTTCTCTAACTCAACACTGTGAGCTTCAACCATATTGCTGCATGTAGTCAGTTATAAGTGAATTATTTGCATTGGATACAGCATTCCATTGTGTAACCATGTCACAACTCACTCTTCTATCACTCATGGGTGTTTGGGTACATTTCAGTTTGGGCCGTTTATGAATGAGCTGCTGTGAACATGTACATGTCTTTGGAGGAAAGCTTACACGCTTCTCCCAGCAGTGGAAATGCTTGATATAGGTAAGTGCAGCTCTAAAAGGTACCGGCCAAACATTTTTTTCTAAGTAGTTGTTTGGCCAGTATCTTTGATAATGGCAACAGCAATAAGAGTTCTAGTCTCTCCTCATGCCCTCCCAACATCTATATTTTTCATTTCATCTATTCTGGTGCACCTATACTAGCATCATTGGAAGATTTCTGGAAGTACCATATTTTGTCAAAAATTCTTTAAACTGGTAAGTTATTAAAAAGTTGAAGTGGAGAGGTGAAGTCAGAACCTTATTTTTTATGGATGCCCTCTTTGGGGTTCTTAATATATTCATATGTTAAGTTGAAAATATATATGTTCCAATATCCTTAAGGTTCAGAACCTGATGGGTGATGCCAATTTTGCTATTTAGAAAAATGTTATTATTTTTCTGAATCAACTGAGGGCTGTATACTGGTAATAATCTTAACATACACCAAAGTCAAGTACCAGCTGACTGCAAAGAAATGTTTTACGTGGATAAAGATCATCACCAGCCTAAAAGCCCTTCCTAAATCCCCTTTAAGATGCAGCTGACTGGTCAAGCAATTATGTGCAAGCCAAAAGGACACAGAAATGAGAAAATAGCAAGGTTTTTCGTGAGAATAAAAGGGAGGAAGAGGAGTCTTTGGTTCAGCCGAGTAGTGAGCTTCCCATCAGTGTAAGGTCCTCAGCGAGGTGCTCACGTCTAACCTTCCCTGGGCTGAGCACCACATCTCACAGCACCACACCCAGATGTTCCCAGAGCCCCTATGATCTTTTCCTCCCATATGTCTGCGTCTCTTTTTTCTGCTCTCATAACACATACCCTGCAACCCGGTGCGATTTCCTCTCAGGTTCTCAACCAGGACATGGCATGGAAATGAGGAGCTACATTCAAGAGTTGACATCATGTGGCGGCTCCTCGGGAAAGGGGATCTGTGGCCTTTACTCCACATTGTTCCATTCAAGGAGGCAATAGATGTCTTCCTTCATCTCAGGCAATCATGGCTTTTCTGCTCTGATACCCATTTAAAACAAAGTTTCCAAATGACTGATCAACCCCGGGGGTTGCACACAATCCTAGAGTCATGGTGTCTTTGTGGCTGATGACCTGCACAGCCAGACTGTTTGCTGTGGGTAACAAACTGCATCCAGTGAGTCTGAACTTCTGACCAAGAGAAGGACCTCTGTGTTGGGCCAAGCCAGTGTCTACTGGTGGGAGGCTGGGAGAGGCATGAATTAGATGAGGTTATAAAGAGTTGAGAAGTTTTTCAGAAAAATAGCTTACTATTTCACTTACTGAAAAGGAAGCTTAAAGTCGCTCTGGAGAGTGGGATCTTTGGCTTCATTCTGCCCCGGCCAAAATTCTCCTCCCAGCCCCCATGCTTCTTATTGACATGATCCAGGGAAAGTTAGCATTTACTTTGTGGGCCCCAATATGGTCATCAGTAAAATGGGGATGGCCAAGTCCTAACTCCTGGGGTTACTGTAAAGGTCACGTAATGCCTCCGAAGCACTTAACCCAGCTACTCCACAGGGTAAGTGCTCATCAAGTTAGAGTTATCCAGGTTTGGGGTTTGGTTTTGTTTTTAAGAAAAGAAGCAAGGGCTCTCTCATTCTCTCTCTCTCTCTCACAAATAAATAAATCTTTTTTAAAAAGGGGGGGGGGGGTGTCCCTGGGTGGCTCAGCGGTTTAGCGCCTGCCTTTGGCCCAGGGCGCGATCCTGGAGTCCCAGGATCAAGTCCCACGTCGGGCTCCCGGCATGGAGCCTGCTTCTCCCTCCTCCTGTGTCTCTGTCTCTCTCTGTCTCTCTCTCTCTCTGTCACAAATAAATAAATCTTAAAAAAAAAAAAAGAAGAAGAAGAAGAAGAAGCAAGGGGACCCATGACTGCAGAGGACAGGCTCATTACCCTGTCAGAAAGTATTAAAGGAAAAACTGAAGAGAAGAGAGAATATTTCAGAGCTAGAAGGAAAATTCAGGTTGCAAGTACGATGCTGGAAGGATAGCGTGGGAAACTGGGCGTGCCCACAGTTCCCGGAGCCCTGGCTGGAGGACCCTTCTGTGGAACCCGGAGACTCTGTACAAGCTGGCAGGTCTGCGAGCTCGGAGACGAACATTTTTACCTGCAGTGGAAGGAAGCCCTGAAGAAGAGTCCAGGAAAAAAACAAGCAAAACACTGTGCTGCATCTCCAGGATGTAGGAATAGGCTAAAGCTGGAGTCATGAACAAGAGCCAGAGGCCCTCTCCCAGCCAACCTCATTGGGTGCTTGATGACCCCTAGGGGAAGGCAAAGTGAGCACCCTGGGAAAAGGCCATTTTACCCGGTAGTGCATGCCAGGCGAGGTTTATGCCAAGCCAATTGAAAAAGAAATCTGAAAAGTCACCCAGTTCCAACTTGAACTTTACATATGAATAAACCAAGGCTCTTCGGAGCGGGTATAATTGTGTGAGGTGATCTGTATGCTGAGCACGGGCAGGGGGAACAGAGTACTCCCCGAAATGATCAAGAGGAAAGGCCGGGCACCCAGGGAAGAAGCTTGCCGAGGCAAAGCCCACCACCGCCATCCCTTTATTTTGATCCTGGGCAGCGGCAACCAAAAATAGCTGGGGTTCCTGGCAACAGAAAAATATAAATGAAAGTAAAATCTTCAATGTGAGGGCGATTTGGGAGAATTCAAACCCAAGAACATCTCATGTGTCTTTAATTATCCCAACTCTAGGGACACCTGGGTGGCTCAGTGGTTGAGCGTCTGCCTTCGGCTCAGGTCATGATCCCGGGGTCCTGGGATCGAGTCCCGCATCGGGCTCCCTGCACGGAGCCTGCTTCTCCCTCTGCCTGTGTCTCAGCCTCTCTCTGTGTGTCTCTCATGAATAAATAAATAAAATCTTAAAAAAATAATAATGATAATCCCAACTCTACCTTCTATTTACAGCAGGAGTTGAAAACTCAAATACCTTCAAGACAAGGGAATTATATGAACCCGAAGAGTGTGGGACAACTGGATGTGGGGCAGACTGGCAAATGGGAAGGCCCCACATAAAGGAATTCGCATTTTCTAAAAACACTGGCCTTGCCAAAGGAAACACAGAGGTTCCCACCAGCTGATAAACACTGCTCCACATGGTGTTAAAACACAAAACATCTTGAAAGGTTCCAAGGCTAAAGGCAACGTTTTCAGTCTAAAAAAATCTGTGAAAAGCCAGTTTCATTTTAGAGATGATCCCAATTGAATGGAATATGAAAAGTCCTGACATTTTCCCATCTACATATTGATACAGGGGACATTTTAACTCTTGCATGAGAGGGTGTCTATCCCCCCTTGTAAAAAAAAAAAAAAAAAAGAAGGAAATACCTTTACCTCCTACAGCAAGCATGGTGTTTGAAACATTGTATGAATGAAACATTTAAAGGTTTATTTAGGGCAGCAGGGATGGCTCTGCGGTTTAGCACTGCCTTCAGCCCAGGGCATGGAGCCTGCTTCTCCCTCTGTGTCTCTCATGAATAAAGAGACTGTGTCTCTGCCTCTCTCTCTGTGTGTCTCTCATGAATAAATAAAGAAAATCTTAAAAAAATAAATAAAGGTTTGTTGAATGAATAAGTGGAGTTTTAAGAAGAGCAAAGCACCAGCAGAAGACAGAATGACAACCTCCGTTTGAAGGTTATAAAACTGAAGATTCAGGATGGATCTCCAGCTCTAACCCTCCCTCTTCCATTCAGGATTTATTTTTAACCCCAAACAGCTTCATAAGAGGCTAAAGACTTCTGTGTTATGACCCTTGTCATCTCATTGCTCTAGCAGAGAACAGATACATGGGCAGCCTCCCAAACAAGCTATTCCAGAACTCACTCCCCAGGTGGTAGCCAGTGAACTTAGTCCTTTGGGAATGGGGCAAAGGAACCTTAGAAGTCATACTGCTAACTGCTCTAGCTTGCTTTTTTTTTTTTTTTTCCAGTATGCGCTAGCTTTCTGACTTCATAGTTCTTTGTACAAAGCGGAGGTACCTACCTCACAGGGTTGTGAGGGGTAAATAATACCATGTATGTAAAAGGCCTAATATAGTGCCTGGCATATAGTAAACACTCAATGAAATAGGGTCATTATTATGTATTTTGGAAATACTAGGTGACTGAATTCTTTTGAATGGCCCTAATTGGGATGGGGGTGCGAAGGTAGGATAACAGGGAAGCTGTGGAGAATACAAAAAATATTCCAACAATTGCCCATAAATCATTTTGGAAAAGGCAGAGGTAGACAAGTGTTTAAATAACTAAAATTTCCTACATTTAAATACAAATCCGTATCTATACATGTATACACTTAGATAGGCCTAGATAGGCATACTCTTCCTCTGGAAGAGTAGGGAATAGTGGTTTCCTCCAGGGAGGACTTGATCAGCTGGGGAGAGACTTTTTAAAATTTGACATGTGTTTACATTATCTACTAAAAATTCACAACTCATTTTAAATTAAATGCTAATGGTTTAAAATCGTAAGTTTTGCTAAATTTGGGCCGGTGAATTGAGAATGTCTGCTTTGAGCTTTTACCGTCAGGGCCCTGATTCCGCCCCCTAGCGCCTAGTACTCACCACTACATCTACCCCCTGCAGCCACCGCCGCGCTCGCTCTGCACCTGCTCTTCTCTCCAATACTCTATCATCAGGGTACAGCTGATGCATAAACTATTAGCTCCTCAGACCCTCCGTTGCTTTAATGGTCGAAAAAGCATTGGGGAACATTCCTCATTCTTGCCGGGCAGCCGAAACATTACGTTATTTAAATCACAATATATGCACCTATCATCCTTAGATTTTTTTTTCCCATTTTAAATTTGACAGTTATCACCACAAAAAGGTCTTTTCTACTTTCTCAGTTATATCTCGAATGCCCATCATTTTCAAAAACTAAATTTCTATTAATTCATCATTTGCTACAGTAATTTCCTTCTCTGCCTCTGTTGAAATGGAAGCTATTGTTCCACATCAAAATGTTCTTGCGTGCTCTTCCTTATCTGGGTAACAGGTTCTGAACTCTGCTTCAGGATTTTTAGTTGTTCTCTAGAATATTTACCGCCGGGCTGCGCATGTTTTAAAGCAATGTTTTTATTACTTTAAAATCTATGTGTTCTCATTATAAAGGTATTTTTGGAAAATACAGTAAGGTATAATGAATGAACTATAAGCAAACCCTAATTCCACCGTCCTCAGATAACTAATGTCAACATTTCTATTTCCTTCTAGTTTTTCTGACGCCTAGGGGTTTTTTTTTACACATAATTGTGGAATTGAATTTTGAAGTCTCCGGGGTGCATTTCCACTGTGATACGTA
Organism: Canis lupus familiaris; assembly: GCF_011100685.1. NCBI lineage: Eukaryota > Metazoa > Chordata > Mammalia > Carnivora > Canidae > Canis > Canis lupus. The sequence goes on along the minus strand of NC_049224.1, from coordinate 27,870,067 downwards.
GATGTCAGCGATCAGGCGAGGTTAAACGTTGCAAAGATATTCTTGCTGGAATGTCTTGCATCCTTGCCCCCCCCCAGCCCCCCCACCCCGGGGCCGCCTCGCCTCGCACCTGTGCGGCCGCTCGGGTTCTGCGCAAGCCCCACAGGTCGTTCGCTCCTCACCCTGGAGACTGAAGTCCCTCGGGCATCAGCGCCTCGCTCGATAGTGACCCTGTACCCGGCCTTGGGCAAATATTTGGGACCGGATCCTCGGGGCCCGTCCCCCGCCGACCCAGGGGTACGAGCGCGACCCCGGGCCGCGGAGGGGCGGGAGGGGCCGCCAGCCCGGTGTCCCTGCGCGCCCCGCACCAGTCCCGTCCCGCGGTGGCCCCGCCCGAGGGCCCTGGGGCCCAGCCCGCCGCCCTATAAAGGGCCCCGCCGCCGCCGCCGCCGCGCTCCCGGCCCGAGGATGGCGCCCGTGGGCGGCAGGAAGGCCCGGAGGGTGAGTGCGCGCCCCCCGCCCCGGCCGTCCCCCCCGGGGCCAGGGAGCGCACGGGGGAGGGGGGCCCCCGGCTGCCAGCGCAGGTGCCTGCACTCCCGGGGCAGGCCCCAGCTCCCCGGCCCGCACCCAGAGCGCCCTAGGTCCGGGCGCCCGCAGACCCGGGGACGCCCGGAGCCCCGAGACCCCCGCACCCCGACGTGGGAGCTGCCCAGGAAGCGCGGCCCGAGCCGCAGCGCACGGTCCCTCCTCCCCGCCCCCCCCCCCCCCCCGGGGCCCGCAGCGGGGGGCCTGGGCCGCCTTAGGGCGCGCGGCCCCCACCGGCCGTTCCCCCCCCCTCCGGGGCCGCAGCCCCGCCGCTAGCGCTGCCCGGGCCATGGTAAGGGGGGCTGGGGGTGGGCACAGGGGCTGGTGGGTCCAAACACCGAGACCCAGACGCTCCAGCCCCTGGTTAACCCCACAGCAGGATGAGTGTTCCAGCCCAGATGGGCGGCCTTCGTCCAGGGTGGGGGTGTTTGGAGGGACGGATAGATGGAGGGACAGACAGACGGTCGGACTCTGCAGGCCTGTGGTTGGGCCGGTTGGAAAAGAGGCCTGGGGGCAGGGGGGAATATACCTGGCCCCTGGGCGTCGAAGCCCGTGGGGGGGGCTAGGGGCAGGCCAACTGTAAGGACTGTTTACCGATAGAGCTAGAAGTCTAGAGAAAGCTGGAGAAGTCTACAGAAAGCTGGAGAAGACTAGAGAAAGCTGGAGAAGACTAGAGAAAGCTGGAGAAGTCTAGAGAAAGCTAGAGAAGCTAGCTTCTCCCACCATATTCTTCAAAATTCTTTCATGTGTTCTGCGGTGCCTGGGTGGCTGAGTGGGTTAAACTTCCCACTCTTGACACCTGCTCAGGTCATGATCCCAGGGGAGACATCCATGGCCAAAGGGGCTCTGTGCTCAGTGTGAAGCCTGCTTGGGATGCTTTCTTTCCTTCTTCCTCTGCTCCTCCCTGCTCAGGCTCTCTCTAAATAGATAGATAGATAAAATCTTTTTTAAAAATTAAAATTAAAAAAATTAAAAAAAATTAAAAATCCCTTCGTGCATTCTGGAAGACCCTCACTCCCAGCACATGTATACACACATTTTCATTATGTGTGCATTCTGGTTATTTGCCTTATATTCATGAATTTATAAACATGTACTTCCTGAGAATTCTAAAGAATCGTACTTCCCAAGGATATGATAGCAAAAGTACTAAAAATAGAAAACCATCTTAAAGAGTCAAGTAACTCCTCTCCTTCCCCCTCATCTATAATTTTAGGGCATCCTAGAACGTTTAAACTCTGGAGAAGTTGTGATTGGAGATGGAGGGTTTGTCTTTGCACTGGAGAAGAGGGGCTATGTGAAGGCGGGCCCTTGGACCCCGGAAGCTGCTGTGGAACATCCAGAAGCAGGTTGGTGCATAGCTCTATTTAAATTCTCATAAGAGAGCCCTGCAATGACCAGTCGAGGGGCATACCATCAAATAGATACGTTTATGGCACATTTCCCAGCACGTACAGACTCACACTGGATGAGCACGATCCCTGTTGCTGTCACCTACATTTACCTCTTGGTTCCTGCCCTTTATTCTAGATGAGTCTAAAACCGGGCTCACTCCCTTCCCTCCCTCACCTCTCTAGGTGACTTCAGTGTCCATGCAAATGATCTATCCAGGGTTCTTCCTGTCAGTGCCTTGATCTCCTCCTCCTCTCCAACTGAACTAGTCCTCCAATCTCCACCTCAGCAACCTGCTCCTAGACCTTGCCATCACCACTGTCTACTTCTGAAATCTCCATTACAAGGACCCCCCTTTCTGACCACCACCTCCTATCTTTTCTGCTCACTCTAATTCTCCCACTCGTCAACTTCATCAAGATTTTCAGTCCTTCATCCCTTCCATGTTAGCATTTATTATCCATTCTCTCCCCACATAGTCATCGTCCGTCCTCACCTACAGTATCAATCACTGTCTTGTAGATGAGCCCTCCTCCACTGTATGTTTATCAACTAGTTAAACCCATTATACTAGTCCCATCCTATTTAAATTTAATTATCTGCCTATCCTGCACCTGTACCCACATACCTTATTCTCACTTTACTTTTTGGACCACAAATCTTTCATGGTGAAGTGCCAAAAGGGGTGTTGGGATGGCACACAAGGGAGATAATGCTGTCTTACAGGGCTTCTGTATCAGCCTAAAGCAAGTAGGAAGCATTAATCTTTAAAAGGGAGAAATTGAAAAAATTAAAATTAAAAAAAAAATAAAAGGGAGAAATGGGCCACTTCTGCAGGCCCAGAGAGTTCAAGGGGGAATCTAGATTTTTGAGGTTCGTGAGTGACTCCACCCATCTATCTTCATCCCAGTCACAGGGTCCCATTGCTTCTTAATCAGGCCCTGGCTTTGGCAATAGAAGGCTTGCCTGGTTGAGAATTCAACCTCTCTGACTCTCTGCTCCCTGTGTAAATTAGTCCTGGGCCAGGACTCAGCTTTTCCTGCTCTCTAGCTAGAAGAGACGAGTTTCTTTCCATGCCACCCAGGAGACCATCAGACTTTCATACTTTGCCTTAAATTGGTGATGAATCCCCCTTACCTTTCACTGTCTTTCTCCAATACATTGGTGGTACCCAACAATAGCCATCTGATTCTAAAGTCCTTATAATTACTACTTCCTCTAAACCTCTCAAACATCTGAGATATTGCACCTGCTAATACATTTCCTTGTAAGGACATCTCATTCCAGTTCACCACAGATGAAAATTTTCAAACAATCTACCCCTAGAGAATGCCGGGAGCTCTGTCACCCATCATGAGCTTAATTGCTCATTACCAGCTGGCCAGAAGTGGAGATTTGTGCTCAGGAGATTTTGGGGAGGTTTTTTGTCTTTTTTTTTTTTTTTTTTTTACATGACCCAAGACAGAAGATTTATTTGCCTTTCCAGGCTTTGATTTTCCTCAGATAGAACTCCAGCTCCTTGCCCTTCTAGCACATAGCCACCTGCCCGGCCACACTGGCCTGGTCTCGAAGCGGTGCATGCAAGAAGCTTGCCCTGTTGGAACTGCTCCTCCAGAAGACTACTGATTTTGGCATTCTTTTTCCTTTCATCATACTTCTTCTGAATTTTCTTTGATCGTTTTTTTATTTAAAATCTCTTCCTCCCCAGGCGTCAGCTTGGCCTCCTTCTTGCGTCCCAGGGGCAGTGCATAGTGGGACTCGTACCACTGTCGGTTCGGTGTGCTGCCAGTGAGCACGATACAGTTCTTCATCAGGGTCTTGGTGCAGACCAGTTCATTGTTGGATGCACTATAGACATCCATAATCCTGGTTTTGTGCGTACAACACTCCGAGCCCCAGGAGAAGTTCCCCATGTCTAGCCTCAAGGGCTCAGTACCTCTTATTGCCTCTCCGGACTCGTACTGTGTGTATGCGGCGGGGGCCAACCTCAGTGTTGGCCACAGGGCATCCCTCAGTGTTGGCCACAGGGCGTCCCAGCTCATACTTCTGCTTCTTGTGGTAGGGCTTCCTCTTGCCCCCGGTCTTGCAGCGCTTATGCCAGTTGTCCCGAGAGATGCTCATCGCTCTCCTGTGCTCAGGAGTTTTAATGGGGAGTGCATTTATGAGATAACGCCTCTGAAGCAGTCAGAGAAGCAAGATTGGGCAGGGGAGGAATTGCACTGTGGTGCAGTTGTTATAGAAGCCTTGGCCAGTCCCTCAGGAAGCTCTGGAGTTGGACAGGCCTTTCACAGTGGTCCCAAATTGAAGCAAGTGAGACCAAGTATTGCAAACTATCAACTCTCCCTCTCTCAACAGAGAGCTTACCCCTGGGCAAGGAAGCTCCCTCTGCTCTAGAGCACTTCTTAGATAAGGTCTTAGCGGAGAGCCATCAGTAGCCAACACTGAAAGAAGCTGATTCTTTCAGAGGAAAGTGAAGGAAGTTCTTGTGAATATTATACAAGTTGAACAGTTGTCTTTAATGATTATTAAAGAGCACATTTCAGTGAACTCAGTGATAAGGGATAGAAACTAACCAAGCACATAAATTGACAGGACAGCTTTAAGATTAAGCATACAGGTTCTGGATCCAGACTAATTGAATTCAATCCTGACAGCCACCAGGCTGTGTGGCCCTGGGGAAATTACTTACCTTCTCTGGGACTCAGTTTCCTCTTGTATAAAACTGAAATAATATTAACATCTACCTCACAAGATTGTTAGGAGAATTAAATAAGTTATATGTAAAGTCATTAAAATAGCCTGATGCATGTTAAACACTAGTAACTATTATTAAATTTATTGTTTTTTTTCTCTTCTTAGTATCTTGGTTGTATTCATCTATTTCTGCTAGAGAAGTATAGAAATTTTCTGTTCAAATCGAACTATCCCTAAATAATATTCAAAGTACAGACGCCTGGGTGGCTCAATGGCTGAGCAACTGTCTTTGGCTCAGGTTGTGATCCCAGGGTCCTAGAATCAAGTCCCACATCGGGCTCCCTGTGGGGAGTCTGCTTCTCTCTCTGCCTGTGTCTCTGCCTCTTTCTCTGTGTCTCTCATGAATAAATGGATAAAATCTTAAAAAAAAAAAAAAAAAAGTAAAAGACTATAGTCATGAAGCCTGGCAAATATACACAACTTTTATATTTCCAAATAAAAGTAGAAATAATACTGTGTTCTACCTTAAAAGTAGAAATGGAAAGAGGGAGGGAGGAAAGGAGGGAGGGAAGGAAGGAAGAAAGGAAAGAAGGAAGGAAGGAAGGAAAAAGGGAATTCACTAGTCTTAGGAAGCTAAAATAGCAGTAGTCCTAAAATTTTCATTGCACCAGCAGTTTATTAAAAATTATAGATTCTCAGGCTCCACTTAGAGATTTGGATTCATTAGGTCTGTGAGTGAGCCCAGGACCCTACATATCTATAACTATTCCCAGGTGATAGCAAGGTGAACTGTGCTTTGAGTAGCATTGCATTAAAGGGCTTTAAGGAACACAATAGAATACTTGAGACCCAAAAATGAGAATTTAAAATATACCTATGGTTTGTTTCTTAAGTTCTGCTTGTTGGGTTAAACTCAATGAAATATTTCTTGGGTCAAACTGGTATTAACAACAAGCTAGCTTGGTGGACACTCCACCATGTAAATAAAAGAAGACTGCTATTTAAACACAAGCTTCAACTTTACCAGTCACATTTTTTTTTAAAGTTATGCATTAGAGGAGGTCAAGAGAAACTGCTCTGATATTGATTTTTATTTTATTAATGCAGAAACAGCACATTTATCTCTTGGCTGATCTGTTTCTTGAGTATTTTTGGCTTAAGTGGACTAATTCTCCTATTAAGTCTGTCAAAAGTTATGGTTCTTGCACCCAGTGGAATCAGCACAGAATTCAGCAAAGAATTAGGTTTGCTGGATCCGGAGGGGCTTGGGGAATCTGAATTCATATTAATTGCCCCCAGGTGAGTGGAAGTTAGGTTACACTTTGCGAAGCACTGCAGCTTTAAGAGGCATGGTAGCCGGGCACCTGGGTGGCCCAGCAGTGGAGCGCCTGCATGATCCTGGAGACCAGGGATCGAGTCCTGCCTGGGGCTCCCTGCGTGGAGCCTGCTTCTCCTCTGCCTGCGTCTCTGCCTCTCTCTCTCTGTGTGTCTCTCATGAATAAATAAATAAAATCTTTTTTAAAAATGTACATATGCACAACTTGCACATCATTCCAGGGTTTTTTAACAGAGTCCTGGAAACCCACCCAAGGAACACCTGGGTGGACTTCCTGTTTAGTAGCTATTTCACCCTAGTGTACAGGGACCTCATCCATAGGTCCTTCACCCCTGCTCCAACCACAGCAGTTCTGTGTTTGATCAGTGAACAGAGACTCTGTATAAAGTGTTAATTGGTTCTCTTGCCAATTAAAATAAGTTTAAAGCTTCCTCATTTAGGCATGCTTTTAAGTTCCTACCCAGAACTAGGGTTTTCATGCTTAGAAACCCATTTTCTGAAATTCAAAAGCTTTTTGGCCTCACGGATTTGTTCCTTTAAAAACTGAGCTCCCTATGTTCTCTACACTCTACTGGGCCCCCCCACCCCGGGATACAAAGGTACCAGACTAAAGGGCTAGGAACTCCAGTGTCCTAATAATTTGCTAACTTCTAATGTTGTCACTCCCAGATCTTAGGCTTTGAAAGGTCACTGAAATTTCAAAATAGAATTCAGGGGCTGATACAGGATTGCTGATTTCTTACTTGGTGCAGTTATTTCTCCGACAAAAATGAACACCTGCTAAGTCTCACTGGCATTTTATAAAGAGAGCGTTTTCCCAAGTCCTTCAGAATAGTGGTTCTCAACAAAATGGAAGATAAAAATCAGTTGGAGAAACTTAAAAAAATCTATGCCCTCTGCCAAACCAATTAAATCTGAGTACCTGTGGATTTGACCCCAGTATCCATTATTTTTAAAAAGGTCACAGAGTATCTAACGGGCAAAGAGAATTTAGGACCACTAGTTTAGAGCAAAAAATAATTCCTTAAATTAAATATAATTGGTTATATGGGGGGAAGCCCCGTTATATTTTCTTTAGCCTGTGAAAGCTTTGCCACTTGGCATTCATCCATGGACCTATGCTAAGGAACCTCCTTCCAATTCTTATTCCACTTTACTACCAGAATTATCTTTCAAATACACTGAGCTAATCCCATGATTCAATTGTTTACAGACTGCTGGTGTTACCCCATAGCTGTGACCTGAAGCCTAGACTCCTTGGGATGATGTGCTAGGCCATCTGTACTCTGCTGGCCACTCCACCTCTCCAACGGCACCTCCTACTATTCCTCTGATATATTCTCAACTCCAGCTGCTTAGACTTCCTGTGCACCCCAGATGCCAAGCCTATTCCTGCCTCCTTCATTTGGTTCAGGCCCTTCCCTCTGTAGGGAATGTCTTTCCCCACCTTCTCTACCCAGCAAAAACGTTAAATGATTCCTTCCCTCTTCCCTTTACCCCCCTCGTCCATGGTAGAAATAATCTCTTCTTCATAGCCAAGAGATCCCAGATCTGCCTACCTCTCATTAGGTCTCAAGATGCCTGAATGCTGAGCAAGGAACATAAGCAGATATTTTCATATCTGTTTATCTGGTAGCCTTTTGAAAACATCATGGGTACTATATGGATCGTAGTTAATACTTTTCCTCAATCTCCCAGTTCGCCAGCTTCATCGGGAGTTCCTCAGAGCTGGATCCAATGTCATGCAGACCTTCACCTTTTATGCAAGTGAAGACAAGCTGGAGAACAGAGGAAACTATGTTGCAGAGAAAATATCTGTGAGTAAAACCATACCGGGCATTCTTAGGAGGGCATAGTAGACACACATGCCATCACCGAAGTTTTCAGAGAGAAAAATGTTGAGCCTCTTCAAGGTTTTTAGATAATACAGAAATGAGATATGTGTGAATAACTCTTTTGTTTTAGCTGGAGTCCCCAAAGTTGACGTTTAAGGAAGCACATCAAAGAAAATGCAGCTAATGAGTTCCTAAGTTGCTGAGTTGGAACCCTTACAAATCCTCACATCATTACAGTTTTTTACTGTGGGACAGTGTAGGGGAAATGTCAAAGGCACGAGGAAGGGGCCAGTGACCCTGGAATCCTCCTGGCTCAGCTATGATCAACTGTCATGATGGGCAAACCATTTACCTACACCATCAAGGTGACAATTTCTTGATCCCTAAAATGAAAAAGAAGTTGTTGTTGTTGTTTTTTAATTAGTCTCCACACTTAGCGTGGAGCCCAGTGTGGGGCTTGAACTCATGACATGAGATCAAGACCTGAACTGAGATCAAGAGTCAGATGCTTAGCCAACTGAACCATCCAGGTGCCCCAAAAGAAGTAGTTCTAAAATTCCACGAGTCTCTGTGAGCTACAGCACTGGGGTTTATTAAAGACCAGTTTCGATTTTTAATGTCTAAGTAATTAGAAAATACCTTGTGATACAGTTATCTATTAAGAAAATACACGACAAAACGTCATGAATTCTGTAGTCATCTTAATTACATTTTATTCTTGTTGATCTGAAAAGCAAATCATTGTCATCGTCATCTCTATTTGCTAGGTATTCGAAGTGCAGCTTAGGTGCTAGAAGATACCACATCCTTTTATGTAAAGATTTTTAATCTTTCGCAGAGCTTTGGTATGTAATATCCTCGATACCATCATTAGATTTATTGTTTTCATTACTATTATTGGTGGTATTGTTACTGCAAATTGTTCAGCTTGGTAAATTGAACTATTCTATCACTGTCATTTTCTAAAATAAACTCTATTGTAACATACAACTGAGATGTGGCCATTTCAATTCTGCATGCAAATGTAGATATATTGTATTTCACTCATCTTAGGGGCAGAAAGTCAATGAAGCTGCTTGTGACATTGCCCGGCAAGTGGCTGACGAGGGAGATGCTTTGGTGGCAGGAGGCGTGAGTCAGACACCCTCGTACCTTAGTTGCAAGAGTGAAACTGAAGTTAAAAAAGTATTTCAGCAACAGTTGGAGGTCTTTGTGAAGAAGAACGTGGATTTCTTGATTGCCGAGGTAAACAAAGTTATGAGCAAAGACGGAGACACGTGAACTTCATACATTTTCTCTATCTGTGTGTTCATGAGGAGCATGTGAGATTAGGTGCCAGTCATGGATAGGAATATTTAATTTTAAAACCTTTTTCCGGGGATCCCTGGGTGGCTCAGCGGTTTAGCGCCAGCCTTTGGCCCAGGGCGCGATCCTGGAGACCTGGGATTGAGTCCCGCATCGGGCTCCTGGCATGGAGCCTGCTTCTCCCTCTGCCTGTGTCTCTGTCTCTCTCTCTCTCTCTCTCTATCATGAATAAATAAATAAATCTTTAAAAAAAATAAAAAATAAAACCTTTTTCCAGTTGAGGGCTTCTACTGATTAATTTGATTCAGTTAATCTAATGAAGTATGGTTCAGACCTTCTGACTGCCATTCATAGTAATCACCCTTTCATTCCATTTTTTAAAATATGCCAGTGGGTCACAACTCAAAGCTTGAAGACGACTCAATCTAGTGATAATCATTAAGCCAGTACAATAAGTTTTCTGATGATTTGGGGAGAAATGAGATTTAAAAGTACCTTCCCCTGATCTTATTTCAGTATTTTGAGCACGTTGAAGAAGCTGTGTGGGCAGTTGAAGCCTTGAAAGCGTCTGGGAAGCCTGTAGCAGCAACCATGTGCATTGGCCCAGAGGGAGACTTGCACGGCGTGAGCCCCGGCGAGTGTGCAGTGCGCCTGGTTAAAGCAGGTGATGATGGATTTTGACCAGTTTGCAATTAGTGAGTTTTTTTTTTAAGATTTTATTAATTTATTTGAGAGAGAGAGAGAGAGACAAGGAAAGCACTGAGGGAGAGGGTGAGGGAGAAGCAGACTCCCTGCTGAGAGAGCAGGACGCGGGACTCAATCCCAGGACCCTGAGATCATGACCTGAGCTGAAGGCAGACACTTAACCAACCAACTGAGCCACCCAGGTGCCCTTTTAGTGAGTCTTTTAAAGCCACTTACAAATGTAGGCCCACTTTATACTATTTTTGTTAAAAGGAAAAACATTCATTTGTTTTACTAGGAGTGTTGAGAATATCATTATTGACTCCTAAAGGGAAAAAAGTAAAGAAAGAAATTACACACACACTAGCCTTTTGAAAGGGGCAACTAGATCTATTCTGAAGGTGTAACACCTAGAAAGAAGCATTTCAATAAATCAAAAGGAGCACTAGGAAAGAGCGTGTCTTATTTTAAACCTAAGTAGAGGTCTTTAGACAATAACTTTTAAGTCAGTTGCCTTCGTTGCCAAAGTGTTTCCCCTTTTCATAAATTCCCAATAAGCTTTGCTTTTTGTAATTGGTATAATAATTTTTTTTTAAATTTTGGTATGGAATAGGGACCATGTAATTTATCTTTTTAAATAATTTCCATCCCTAACATTGGGTTTCATTTCAATTAGGGAAAACTCATAGATTGTTTTCAGAGCTGCCTCGTTTAAAATGCAAAGAGTAGCTCAGTGTCAGGGAAGAGTCCAACTCATTCCGTGGAACAGGGAGATTTTCATTGGCTATGTTGTTTTAATTCCTGATTTTTATCCAATTCCTGATATTTCATGAAAGTCACTTCATACTTGTCATTAGCAATAAGAATTAGATTTAGGAATGAAACTATATAATCCTACCTTTTTACTGGAAATATAAAAATGGGAAGAAGGGAAGAAGCAAGTTAATTTGCTTCACAAAGATCAGAGGAGGCTTTCATCACCCCACTGTTAATTGGCAGAGATTCTTGGCCTGCATCTAATTCTCCCCTCGCCATTCCATTCAAGGTAGGTGGTCACAGCGTTTGACAGCACTGTACCCTATTTATATCCTTTGTGGCACTTGCTACTTATCTCATTTGTTTCTCTCTCTAATGTTTGACTCCCTAGACTGTAAGATCAAAGAGGGCAGAGACTATGTGTTTGGCTCAGCATGGTTCTCCCTGTTCCTAGCACAGCACTTGTCACAAAATACGTCCTCAGTAAATATCCAGCTAATAAGTCCAGTCCATCTTCCAAAATTGGCTCAAATTCTAGCACCACATCCCTTACATAATCATCCCTACCCCAGATGAACACTCCCTCTTCTCAGCCAGCATAACACCAACTACTTATGCCACTCTTGGAATATCCTCAGTCAACTTTTTCTGATCTGTGAGAACATTAGTAGGGTTCTGTAGTGAAATACATTTAGAAAATGCCATGTTAGGGGCACCTGGGTGCCACCTGGGTGGCACAGTCCCTTAAGCAACTGACTGTTGGTTTCAGCTCAGGTCATGATCTCAGAATCATGAGATGGAGCCCCACATCAGGCTGAGATTCTTTCTCCCTCTGCCTCTGCTCTTCCTGCTCATGCACCCTTTCTCTCTCTCTAAAATAAATAAATAAATCTTTTAAAAAGTGGAGGGGCACCTGGGTGGCTCAGTGGTTGGTCTGCATTTGGCTCAGGCCATGATCCCAGGGTCCTGGGATTGAGTTCCACACCAGGTTCCCCAGGGAGCCTGCTTCTCCCTCTGCTTGTGTCTCTGCCTCTCTGTGTCTCTCATGAATAAATAAATAAAATCTTTATTTAAAAAATGCTTCATTAAGCCAAGTTAAGCAGGTCTCTTTACTCCAGAATTTCTCAGAGCCTTGATATGTTGTGTTTAGTGGCAGTCTCCAAGAAAGGGACAAAGTAAATAGCTACTTCCTAACCTAATTGATCATATAGCCTTATTTTTATGGAGCAAACTTTGGGATCCTTGTGCTAAATTATGAAATCCTTGGTGTCAAGGAGTATGTTCTATATTTTTATTTCTCTGTAGCCCCTTAGAAGGACCCTTTTGCCTAATAGACATCTGGTAAATAGCCAACCTATGATTAATTCATTAGTGTAAGGAAGTCAAGCAAGGAAAGAAAAACTCTGGCAGCACAACATCCAAAAAATTAAAAGACTTATAAAAACAAAAAAGAAGAAGAAAGAAAGAAAAAGGGAGTCAAGATCCAAGCGAAGATATTAAGTAAGCTGTTGAATAGACAAGTCTCTCTCTAACCCAAGGGAAAGGTCCAGGTTAGAGAGAGAAATTTGGAGAGTTCTGGATATCGTTCATACTGAAAGCCCAGGGACTGGAAAGGAAGAGAAGATGACTCATGGGGATCCTGGACACTGCAGGATTGAAAGGTTCAGCTGTGAGTGCGGACTCAGCACCTAACACCCAAAGAAAGCAGCCAAGAAGGTGGGAGCAATACTCAGTGTGAAAAGCCAAGAGAAGGGGAGTGTTAATGAAGAAGGGGGTGGTCCAGTAGATTAAATGCTGCCCAGACATCCAGTAAGATGAGAACAGAGAAGCAACTACTGGCTTTGGCAAGCTTGAGGTCACTGGTGCTCTTGACAAAACAAAACAAAAACACCTGATGCAGAGGACTAACAGGAGGCAGGATTTGGGGATGCCTGGGTGGCTCAGCATTTGAGCGTCTGCCTTCTATTCAGGGCATGATCCTGGGGTTCTGGAACCGAGTCCTGCATAGGGCTCCCTGCATGGAGCCTGCTTCTCCCTCTGCCTGTGTCTCTGCCTCTCTCTGTGTCTCTCATGAATAAATAAATAAAATCTTAAAAAAAAAAAAGAAAAAGAAAAGGAGGCAGGATTAGAACATGAATGAAAGAGCAAATTGTACACTCAACCCAGTGAGGACAGCTGAGATGCTTACCACTGAACACCGGATGTCATGACTTGTGGCATCAGCTCAGCCGCTCCTGGAATCTGGACTAGTGATATTATTAAATTGGCCTGATGAAAGGAAAGATTGCTCCTCAAATGAGTGGTATGATACCCACAGGTGCAATCAAGCAGCTGGGAGTGTTGAAAAATTATTATTCAGTATCATAGCCTGAAAAATTGACTTCTAAAATATGGAGTTAAAATAAAGTCTAATAATGGGTTTCTGGAAAAAATATGGACAGCCACGTATGCATAAATGACACTTGAATTGTAACAGACACAACAGAAAGCCCTTGCTGCCTGTTAGCAATCATTCCCACCCTGAAGGTAAGAGGTTTGCAAGGAAGCAAGAACCAAAGGCTGTATTTGTAATTCACTCTTCCAAATAAAAGCTCCCTGATTAAGGGAGGAGGATTGAGCCTACCAGTCATCTGGTGAATCCCGAAAGCTAAACTGTTCTTCCCACTTGCAGGAGCTTCCATCGTTGGCGTGAACTGCCATTTCGACCCCACGATTAGCTTGCAGACAGTGAAGCTCATGAAAGAAGGCTTGGATGCTGCCCGACTGAAAGCCCACCTGATGAGTCAGCCGTTGGCCTACCACACTCCTGACTGCAACAAACAGGGGTTTATCGATCTACCAGAATTCCCCTTCGGTAAGAGATTTTATGAATCATCTCAATGTCCTGATGTTTGACGAATTTCCCAAACTATAGCCATAGAGCTTGCTTGTAGTAGGGAAATGCCTGCATGTCTCATGTCTTGCTTGCCCCCAGCTTCCTTCCCTGCAGCCAAAAACCCCTTGATTTTGGACCACGGTAGAAATAAAAGATGGAACCAGTAAGCAAAAAAGACCTCTGAACCTTTTACCTGTAGGCTGATGAAAAGGATGCCCTTTTGGGTGGGATCTACAAAGATACCGGCTCTTGTTCCAGTTCTGTTGCCGAATTATAGAACCTTAGCAAAACCCCTTAGTTCTTCTAGATCTTAATTTTCTCATCACAAAAATTAAAAGGATAGGAGCCACCTGGGTGGATCAGTCAGTTAAGCGTCTGCCTTTGGCTAAGCTCATGATCTCAGGGTCCTGGGATCAAGCCCTGCATTGGCTCCCTGCTCAGTAGGGAGTCTGCTTCTCCCTCTTCCTCTGCTCTTTCCCCCAATTGTGTTCTCTCTTTCTTTCTCTGCTTCTCTCTCAAATAAATAAAATGTATTTTAAAAAATTTTTTAAAGAAAAATTAAAAGGATAGACCAATTTATGTCCAAGACACTTATCTCCTATTCTGAAATGTCGCTGAGCTACTGCAGAGTTTGGGGGAAGGGGAGGATGCCATCACTGGGTTACTGTATAACAAATCTGATCGAAGAAACTAAGTGGATGAAGTGAGGGTGTACTTGCAGTCTGGGAAAAGGGAGAAAGCATGTTTGGGAAGCAGGGGTGAGTCTACCTGAAAATCAAGTCAGAGAGATCAGCAGCGCCAGAGCCTGACCAGCCTCCTATTCCATTCTAGGATCCTTAAAACCTGTACTATATTTTATAAGGACCCCCAGAGAAGGAAGATCTCATAAAATAATTCATCTAGAAAAACTGTGGAGGAATGGCAAGGCATCTGTGTTTTAGCCGTAGAACAAATTATTACAAAATTTAGTGCTTTTAAACAACAGTTATTCTATCTCAGAGTTGCTATGGGACATGAACTTGGGAGGAGCCCAGCTGGAGAGTTTTTGCTTAGGGTCCCTTATGAAATTGCAGTTCAGACACTGGTCAGGTCTGTAGTCGTCTGAAGGCCTGATGGGAGTTAGGGATCCACTCCCAAGCTCCCTTAGTTGACTGTTGAAATAGATGTTTGTTTCTCACTGTCTTTTGACTGGAGGCCTCAGTCCCTTAGTTTATGGGCCTTTCCACTGGGACGCTTGAGTCTCACAACATGGCAGCTGTTCTAAGAGAATAAGAGAGATGGAGGCAGAAGCCATAATACTTGCATAACCCGGCCTCAGAAGTCACTGACCATCCCTTCTGACATACTCTATTGGTCTCTCCGACCAATGTGGTATGAGAGGGAACTCCACAGCGTGATAACAGCAGAGGGCAGGGATCACTGGAACCATTTTGAAGGTTACCTACCACAGCATTTAAAACTGGGTATATAAATACAAGTTACCTACAAGTTACGAATCAGAGGCTGACAATTTGTTTAATTCAGTTATTGAAAATTACATACTTATGTTGGCCATTTTGTCTTGAATATTTAAGAAAAAAAGAATTCAGGGACGCCTGGGTGGCTCAGCGGTTGAATGTCTGCCTTCGGCTTAGGTCGTGATCCTGGGGTCCCTAGGATCCCCCACAAGGAGCCTGCTTCTCCCTCTACCCATGTCTCTGCCTCTGTCTGTGTCTCTCATGAATAAATAAATAAATAAATCTTTAAATAAATATATAACAATAAATAAAAAATTAAAAAATAATTCACTCCATTTATTATAGGACTGGAACCCCGAGTTGCAACCAGATGGGATATTCAAAAATACGCTAGAGAAGCCTACAACCTGGGGGTCAGGTACATTGGCGGGTGCTGTGGATTTGAGCCCTATCACATCAGGGCTATTGCTGAGGAGCTGGCCCCAGAAAGGGGGTTTTTGCCTCCAGCTTCAGAAAAACACGGCAGCTGGGGAAGTGGTTTGGACATGCACACCAAACCCTGGATTAGAGCCAGGTAAGAACCTTTATATTTGCCTAACCAACTCTTTTAAATTATGAATATGTCCAAGTGAGGCCATAATGGAGAATATAGCTA
The DNA here is from genome assembly GCF_011100685.1 of Canis lupus familiaris. Taxonomy (NCBI): domain Eukaryota; kingdom Metazoa; phylum Chordata; class Mammalia; order Carnivora; family Canidae; genus Canis; species Canis lupus. The sequence continues at coordinate 27,854,514 of NC_049224.1, read as the reverse complement.
ATTTGCTGTGTGATAATAATCAGTTATCCCCCTTAACTTCTTTCACAGAGCTGTTTATAGAATAACCTTATGTACTGATTTCTGGAGAAGGCTTTAAGATTTGGCATATAAATAATGCAAGTTGCAATCAAATGTGATTTTATGCTCTGGGATAGTACCTATGGGGTGGACACTAAGTAACATTAAACTAATTGGTCTTTAATATTTAAGTACAAGTTGGGGAACCTGGGTGACTCAGTAGCTGAGTGTCTGCCTTCAGCTCAGGTCATGATCCCGAGGTCCTGGGATTGAGTGCCACATCAGGCTCCCCTCAGGAAACCTGCTTCTCCCTCTGTCTACGTCTCTGCCTCTCTCTGTGTGTCTCTCATGAATAAATAAAATCTAAAAAAAAGAAAAGAAAAAAGATTTAAGTATAAGTTAAATACAACAAATATCAATTAAGTGCCTATTCTGTGCCAAGCACAATTCTTGGAGCTGGGAAGACAGTGGCGAGTAAGATAGGTCTTTGCCGTCAGAGCTTACACTCCAGTAGGGAAGATGAACAAGAAACAAATAGGCTTTACATCAGGCAATGTGCAGAGCACTGGGAAAATAAATGAAAAGCTGTCTAGAGAATCTCATAGTCTACTGGGGGAAATGGATAAGAAAGTCAATATATTATACTATGGTAACTGCTTTGGTAGAGGCATAGATTCAAAAAGTAACAAGAAAAGAGAATGACTATCTCTGCGTAATAGACTATCTCTGCGTAATCCCTTTAGAAGAAGGGATATGGGGGGTATATTTCCAAGGGCTAACCAGCCACGAGATAAGGAAGGGGGTGAAAGATGAGTACCCAAGCAGACGGAGCAGTCTCACTCTGTGCATCTGACATTGATGGTGCACAACTCTATCAGACATGTTGTGGATGCTAAGGTAGCAAGAACAAGGCATAGCCCTGTCCCCAAGGACTTAACAGTCTAGTAGGCAGAGAGATAAACAGGTAAGTTCAAATTGGTACAGTAAGTTCAACTATGAAGATACGCACAGGTGCTGAGGGGTCGAGCTAATGGCTGTGAGGGCAAAAGGCAGAGGAGGATTAATGAAGAATTTCTAATAGAGCTGATTCCTGAGCTGACTTGGGAAGGATGAGTTACACTGTCAGACAAGGGAAGAGCCTACTTGGAAGCACTGAGAGGTGGAAAGAGAATGGTGTCCTGAGAAACCGGAAGTGTGGTGATATCAGAGACAGAAATTAAGAGAGGACACACCTGAGAACTAGGAGACAGACTGTCATTCATTCTCATGAGCTATGTATGACCTTATCCCATTGGAGCATCTCAGGTGGTCCAAGGTTAGGTTTGCGAGTTTTAATAGCCTTGAGACAGGGAAACCTGCGAGGAAGCCTTTGCTAGACTGCATGGGATGTGATGAGGCCTGAAATAGTAGACAATTAAATAGAAAGGAGGAGGAGGCTGGATCTGCAGAGTGAGATGTGCAGATAGTGGGTTTAAGAAGAGCAGCAGCTGGGAGCTCAGCTGGTTCATGAGGTAGAGTGCCAGAAAGTTAGGATGAGGAGGTAGCAAAAGGCAACAGAAAATGTCCCTATCCTGAAATTCTTAGCTTTTGATCCCTATGCATATATTTTTTTAAAGATTTTATTTACTTATTTGAGTAAACAAGGGGAACAGCAGGCAGAGGGAGAAGGAGAATCAGGACCCCGGGATCATGACCTGAGCTAAAGACAGATGCTTGGGGGATGCCTGGGTGGCTCAGCGGTTTAGCGCCTGCCTTCAGCCTGGGGTGTGATCCTGGAGACCCGGGATCGAGTCCCACATAGGGTGCCCTGCATGGAGCCTGCTTCTCCCGCTGCCTGTGTCTCTGCCTCTCTCTCTGTGTATGTCTCTCATGAATAAATAAAACCTTTAAAAAATAAAAATAAAGACAGATGCTTAACCCAGCTCCCCTCTATGCATATATCTTAAAAAATAATTTCAAGGGTGCCTGAGTGGCATACTCAGTTGAACATCCAACTCTTGGTTTCAGTTTAGGTCATGATCTCGAGGTCGTAAGATCGAGGCCTGCATCAGCCTCTGTGCTCAGCATGGAATCTGCCTGAGATTCTCTCTCCTTCTCCCTCTCATGCTCTCTCTCTCAAATAAATACATAAATCTTTAAAAAATAAAAATAAGGGCAGCCCGGGTGGCTCAGCAGTTTGGTGCCACCTTCAGTCCAGGGCATGATCCTGGAGGCCCACGTCGGGCTCCCTGCGTGGAGCCTGCTTCTCCCTCTGCCTGTGTCTCTGCCTCTCTCTCTCATGAATAAATAAATAGAATCTTTTAAAAAAATAAAAAATAAAAATGAAATCATTTCTTTTTTTTTTTTTTTTTTATTTATGACAGATACAGAGAGAGAGAGAGAGGCAGAGACACAGGCAGAGGGAGAAGCAGGCTCCATGCACCGGGAGCCCGATGTGGGATTCGATCCTGGGTCTCCAGGATCACGCCCTGGGGCAAAGGCAGGCGCCAAACCGCTGCGCCACCCAGGGATCCCTAAAAATGAAATCATTTCAAAGTTATTTTAGTCCTATAGATTCTGAAGAAAAAAAAAGTTTTAGTCTAGTGTAATAAATGTGTTTTAACAGACATACTCTCAAGAGTCCGAAGACGACTCTGTGGAGGTCTTCTAGCTCAGTGACATAGACAGTGATACTCAGGAAGGAGTGTAATGTTGTGTGTTTTGTTCATCCAGGGCCAGGAGGGAATACTGGGAAAATCTTCGGATAGCCTCTGGCAGGCCATACAACCCTTCAATGTCAAAGCCTGACGCTTGGGGAGTGACCAAAGGAACAACTGAGCTGATGCAGCAGAAGGAAGCCACAACTGAGCAGCAGCTGAAAGAGCTCTTTGAAAAACAGAAATTTAAATCTGCACAGTAGCCTCAGTGGAACCCATTTTTAGTAACTTCTATGTTTGGGCCACAGTTCCCCAAAATAAGGAAAAGATGGTTTCAAAGTGATGCTTATCTTCATGCCAGGCTTCACATAAAATAGGTAGTAGCTGAACAAAATGGAACTACAAATAGCACTTGAGAACTTTAAAAATATATTTTAGAAATTTACTTAGAGTAAGTATAAATAAGTAAGAAGTAAATCTTAAGCAGGGCCCCTCTACTGCGTAATGTATTAGGGAAATCACTGTGGCCAGGGAAAAGTAATTCAGATATTCATCCCCACTGCCAAAAGTTTGCAGGCTAGTAAGGAGGATGAGATGTGAGCTGATGAGACAGCGACAGACAATGCTCTAGGGAAGTGACTTCCAAGTTCTTTTGAACTTGACCCTTAGTAAGAAACAAAAGTTAGGTGATAACCCAGTAAAGCAAATATCATATACCCACTGAAATAAAATTTGTGATCCATTTTGATATTTTCTCTTCCATTCTTTTCCATCCTATGTCACTGATAAAACATGCTGGTTGAGACCCTTCAAACAGATTCTATGACCCAACAGTTTGAAAACCACTGTTACAGAACACTTCAGATATGAGGATCTTGCTAATCCTTTAAGTTTGTTCTTAGAAAATCAGTCATATGAGACCTGATCAATAAGTATCGAAAGACCAGAGAGTCCTGCTCTCCATGTTCCAGAGTTGTTTGCTCTTTCCTGACCCATTTCTACTGTTAAGAAAGGTACAGACCAATGGGGAGGAGGAAAAAAGGTATCAGTATCTAAACTTTCCCCATCCTGCTTAAAACTGGGCCCACCTGGAATGCATGGGTGACTCAGTCGGTGAAGTGTCTGCCTTCAGTTCAGGTCATAATCCCGGGGTCCTGGGATTGAGCCCCACATGGGACTCCCTGCTTAGCAGAGGAGTCTGCTTCTCGCTCTCCCTCCCCCACCTCATGCTCTCTTTCTCAAGATCTAAAAAAAAAAAAAAAAAAAAAATTGGATCCAGGTAAAGGCATTGTCAGTAAGGCTGAGAAACAATGAGCTTGTGTTACCTTGGAAGCTTTAAAAAAAAATGTAATAAAGAAAAAAATATTCTCCAAGCTCTATCCAAGTTTCCTAGATTGAAAACTATGGTATTTTTACCTGATAACATCTGCTCTCCAGTGAGAGCTCAAGCCCAAAGATGCAAAACATTAGCATAAACATGGCTCCTCTTGCTGTTTGAAGAGTTAATGCTGCTTCCTACATATTTTTGGTTTAGCTGTTTTGAAATTGTGATTTCTTCAGCTATTAAAAAAGAAGAGCAGTGAGACTACCTTGGTTGTATTTGATTATTTTCATTCTGTAATTTGCTAAAGTTTTCCATAGAATTTCTATGCTTCAGTTTATTCATCTATTTAGAAAAATACAACCATCGTACTTTGTAAGTATTTGAGTTTTATTTGAGCTTTTAAAGGAGAAGGCAACAGTATTAGAAGTACTTGAGGGGAAAGAAATTTCCAGGATTTTCTTACTAAGATAATCAGTAATCCAGCCTCATCCTGCAGTGCACAGAAAGAGAGCCAAAGCAGCACGGCTTTCAGAAGCTGCATGCGGCTGAGGTGCAATAAAAGGAGTGTCATTTTTTTCTTAAAAAGTTGCTATAAGAACCATTTCTCACTCTCAGTTTCAGTATTTCATATTCCATTCACAGGTGATAGAAACTTTTATTCAACTTAACTGTTCTATTACTAAGTAAGATGGATGCCCCTTTAATACTCTTTTCAGAACTTTATTGCCACACTAAACTTTATTTCTATCACTCTTACATCCTTTGATTTAAAAAACATTCCCCTCAAAAGGAACTATATTGGCTATGTTTTAATAAAGCTGTGTCAACACTGCCTCCTGGTGGCATATTTCCTATTTTGATTTTGTTTTGTTTTTTTTTTTGACATTCAGCCCTTTCACCAAGTGCATTCGCTTTATTCCCAGAAATCTTGTTCAATAAAAGGAAGCCTCACTTAATACATAGGAGTTTCTCCAAGGTAAGTAAACATTCTCACCGGTAAAGGTATTTTTATATAATCAGCCAGAAGGACCCTAGAGATCAGGAGTCCAAACTCTCCCTTTTAAGGCTAAGATTCCTAAGGCAGGGTGCCAAGTCAGAAAGGGCTTCTTGTTTGTCCTAGACTGCCAAGAAAGATGGCTTTAGCTTGGACTCTGGGTAGAAGGAGAGGGGGACCGGGACGTAGGTTCACAAAACCAGGAAGTTCATCCTCCAGTCAGAAAATTGACATCTTTGCATTACTCAGAGTAGGTGCGAACTCACTGAACACATGGTTGGCACCTTATGGCCCACACTTCTCTGCACTGTAGCAAAGTGGGAAAGAAGCCATGGGAACACAGACCCACTGGAGACAGAACTGGGCCAGCAAGAAACCAAAGCTCCAGTTTCCAAATCATCCAGAGGGGGGCAGCAGGTGGCCGGCGGGGAAGGCCAGAGGAGCTCGAGTTTGCTTTGAAGTTAAGCGAGCTCATCGGAAGGGGCTAACGTCCAAGGCAGAAAAATCTGTAGCCCTCCTTTCTGTTTTGGTCATTTTTCTTCCTAAGATGCATGGACCTCTGAGTCCTATCCAGGACAACTCACCGGGCAAACAAAGCCTTATAAGCACCCATTTGCCCCAGAGATCTTCCTTTTTCCCTGCTTTGAGCGCCTAGCTCCCCTGAGAGCATCACCCAGACGGTTTTCCCAAATAGCCTCCTGTTAATCAATGCCTTCCCCTCGCCCCGTGTGGCCCCCACCATGGGTTACCTGCCAGGTAACAACCCTAGTTCTTACCCAGGAAGGGAGGAGGAAGGCAGTTTGAAGAGAGAAAACCAGGAGAGGCCTACCAACCGCTTGAGGAGTAGCACGTGTGACAGTTCCGCTCGACACAGAGACAGCAAGGCCTAGGATGTCTAAACATCGTCAGGAACAACTTTATGTTCGTGTGTGAGTGGAAAATCTGACCGGCAGCCAAACAGGAAGACTTCTCACAGATGGTGACGCAAGGGGAGGGTCACTTGGTGAAAACTGGTGGGAGTGTGGGCGGAGGAAGGAATAGATAGAAAACGCCTCCGGTTTCTGAGCAGCTGGAGGCTGCTCTATGGGCCTTGGGTGGGTGAAAAAATCAAAGGGATGGAAAGTGAGAGACAGATGCCACCGTTCGTACTGCTGTGAGCTGTAGAAATAATGCCAGTTGGAGTACAGCAGAGCAAACAGGTTAATTTACACGCCACCAAATCAGAGGCAGGATAATTTTAACACATGGCTTGACTGACGTATTTGTAAAAGTCCATATGTAAATTTTTGCGAGGAGTTTTCAAAGGGAAACATTTAGTTTATTTTTAACAAAAATTTAATTCCCCAAATGCCTATGGTATTTTTAGTCATCGCGTACATGCAAACTGTAAATGTACCATTTTTAAATTATTCCTGTTTATTCCTTCACACAGGTTCAGTGAGACCGCTCCTTGGCCTCATTTTGTGGTTATTTGTTCCGATTTACTCTACGGCCTTGAAAGGAAAAAGCTGAGTATCTCTGAAAATAGTTCAGACTTTTCCCCCAATTCACCCTGGCCATTCTTCCAATTATTCTGACTTAATGAGATTTTCCTGTTCTTTGGAAAGGTTAATGTCTCAACATATGAATTTGCTTAGTGGAATTCAGCCGTTTCCCCAAAACACTGGCTCAATGTAGCAGAAAAAGCAATGAATAAATTTAGAATCAGGAATTCGGGGTACAAGGCTTGCTCTCCCCCAACCGCGCTGTACAACACTGAATAAATCACCTCGCTTCTCTGACCTTCAATTTTCTCACCCATACGATGACAAACCTCTAATACCTTGCTGAAAAAAACTCCACAATTTTCTGTTTCTAATTTGATGGTATAGATAAGCAATAGCCTCCTCGTTGTGAACAAATATTTACCGAGTGCCACTTGGTGGTATGTTTCCAGCAGACTTAACTGTTAATTAATTATTCCCCTGACTACTCAGACAGCAGAAGAAAACAAATAACACTGTTCAGAAGGTAGGGGAAATGTTATTAGCCTAGAGTCTGTCTGGCAGTGGGAAATGAAAAATGTCATTCCTTCCCATAGGTACTGCTTCGTAGGGAGATTTGAGTCTGTGGTTTTTCATATTATGAACTGCTTCTGTTTTCAGGACTCGGAGTTCTGTGTAGCTTTGTGTAAGCTGTGGAAGTCGTAGAAACCATCAAGTCAGTAATTCTTGTTTGGGGTTTTTCATCTACCTGGGAAGGGAGAGAACCGCCTTCTCACATTTTATAAGGTGGTGGAGGGTGGGAACTAGAAGGCTCAGAACTTTTTCCTTCTTCTGCAAAGCCGTTTCCAGAATCTTAACGGCTCCCAGATTTAGATCTCCAGACTGGACCATCCCCAAGAACTTGTGTTGACATCGGTCTGACCATTAGATACAAGCCAGCCCCTGGACCTCGGGCCCTGAGCCCCTACTGGTGGTCGTCCAAGCAGAGTTGCCCTAAATATGGGCCTGTTCACCAGAAATGCCTTCCTCAAGATTTTCTAAGTCCCTATCTAGTGGCTAAGACTGGTCAGGACAAGCTGAACCATCTAGAAGAGGTGCCCCGAGCCTGGACAGGTCAGCATGGGACCTGGTCCCTATCTCTTCCCTTCTGGGTGCCCAATGGCCCTCCATACCGAGTTCCTATGGCTCCCCCTTCCACCCCCTCCTGGAGTAACCCAATGCCCCAAGGATCCCTGAGACTCTTTTTTGGCCCCAGTTCCTGCAGGGGCACCCGGGGACGGGATGGACAGTGTTAATGTCCCAAAATCAAGAGAGATGAGGTGTCCAGTCTAGTACCAACCCTGATTTTGTATGACTCATGTTAGACACAGGACAGGTTCAGGGCCACCAAAGATCTCAGTCAGCCCTTGACTTGAGCAGCCTACAGGGGCCCCGAAATGGCTCTCAACTGTTGGGGTTTCCACTTCAGCGCTACCCACAGTCCACAGCAGTCCAGAGCAGCAGGGGTGGCACTGGGTGTTCTTCGCCCTGTGCATCCTTCCCCAGACATCGCCACTTCCTACCACCCCCCCAACAATACCACCCCACCCCACCCCTCCACAGGTTCTGCCACAGTGTCAGGCCTCCTCTAGGAGTGACCATGCCTCTCCTCTGAGGGTTTTCCAAACATTGTTCCACAATGTCAACAGGGTATTCCCATCGATGTCCTCTGGCCTCTTATGGACAGGGCACTGTCCTAGTCTCCCAATTTAGGATTAAGGCATGCCAGACGAGGGATGGGCATTCCTTGAGTGAATGGAACCTTTCTTCCAGCTGGGCCTACTGGTGCATGAGTGTTGAAAGCAGGAACTTAGTCAACACAGTCAATCACATCCTAGGAAGGCACTCTTTATGGCCTAACAACATGATCGGAAGATGCACTCCTCTACATATACACTTTAGAATTCCCAGGGGTACATTTATCATGAAATGAATTATCATTCATATATTACCACATATTCTGGGTAAGACATGCCCTTGTGGTCATTCAAAAAGCACAGAAGTCACCTCTGTGAGTGCGAAAGCCAGTAGCCCCAGGCTGCACTATGGATGATGTAGCATCAGGAAGACCCATGTAATTAGCATTAGTTAAGGAAATCGTATTAGGCAACGGCAGACACAAGATCTATATTGTGTCAATACAAACAGTTTCCAAAGAACCACGGCATTGAGAGCAGCAATAGCATACTATCTGTTGACTATCTTTTGCTCTTGGTGGAAAATATGAAAGGTGGCACGTTTGACAACATTGAACGGGAAGAGCTGGTTCCTGTTCCTCAACAGGAAGAAATGGTAATCTTCACGTACACTGGTGAGACAAGGAGCAAATACAGAAGTACCTCTTTTCAACTCACTATTCTAAATCACATGGCCAATCACCAAACCTCAAATAAGTTTATGAATTTTTAAACACATTTTATATCAAATACATTGTTCACATCAAATTGCTTATATAGACAGCAATTTGTGTTCCATAAGAATATTTCCCAGAGCCCTCACACCCTAGGGGCAGCCCAGCTTACTGTGGAGACAAAGCCCTGTTCTCCCTTCGTCCACCTAAACTTGCTCCTGCCACACCATCTTCCATCATAGTATATGGTGGCTCCAATCTCCCAGTTGCTCAAGCCAAAATCTTGGGAGTCATCCTTCACTCCTCTCTTTCTCTAACATTCACTTTCAATCCATGAACAAAATCTGGCACATCTACCCTAAAATATATCCAAAATCTGACTGCTTTTCACGTCCTTCCTCCCATTGTCTCCCTGGACCAAGCCACCATCATCTCTTACCTACACTATCACACAAACATCTCCCGCAGTCTCCCTGCTTCCTCAGATCTATTCTGCATGGAGTATCCTGGGTGATGCTTTTTTTCTTTCTTTTTTTTTTTTTTTTTTTTTTGGTAAAGATTTTTATTTATTTATTTGAGAGACTGAGAGCATGAGTTGGGGGAGAGGCAAAGGGAGAGGGACAAGCGGACTGCCTGTTGAGCACAGGGTTCCACACAGGGCTCCATGCCAGGCTCAGTCCTAGGACCCTGAGATCATGACCTGAGTCAAAGTCAGATGCTTAACCAACGGAGACACCCAGGTGCCCCCGGGTGATGCTTTTAAAAACTAAGCAGATCATCTCCCTCCTCAACTCAAAACCTTCTGAATGCTTCCTGTCATAGACACTGAGTTACTTGTTTTGCTCCCTGCTGTAGTTCCAGGACCTATAAGGGGATGTGGCACATATAGGGGGCTCAACAAATATGTATTGAGTGATTATGTGGGAAAGTGTATAAAAAGATGCTGCTTCTATAGAAACACAAAGAATGACTAGAAACCTAGGGTAGAATGAGAGTGAAGCATGTCAAACGAAGGAAAGAAAAGCTTTTGTAAAAAAAGTGGATTGTGCAGCTCTGTTGCTCTCACCAAGGATCCCAACAGCAGTCTCCAGGGCTGGGGGGGTGATATAGGGGGATTCATTATACCATTCTTTTTACTTTTCATTCTGGAATTTTTCCTAAATAAATAAATAAATAAAAATGCAAAAATCTTGGGGCCAAGGAGTTAATATATATGTATGAAGGAGCTTGTTTAAAACTTACGGTGAATGGGGGCGGGGGGGGGGGGGTGGTGCACCTGGGTGGCTCAGACGGTTTAACACCTGCCTTGGGCTCAGGTCATGATCCGGGGATCCCAGAATCAAGCCCTATGTTGAGCTCCCTGCTCAGTGGGGAGCTTGCTTCTCCCTCTCCTTCTGCTGCTCCCCCTTCTTGTGCTTGCTCTCTCTGTGTCAAATAAATCAATGACATCTTTAAAAAAAAAAAAAAAGTGGGGGGAGGGATGCCTGGTGGCTCAGCAGTTTGGCGCCAGCATTCAGCCCAGGGCATGATCCTGGAGACCCTGCCTGGAGCCTGCTTCTCCCTCTGCCCGTGTGTCTGCCTCTCTCTCTGTGTGTCTCTTGTGAGTAAATAAATAAAATCTTAATAATAATAATAATAATAATAATAATAATAATAATAAAAAGATTAATGGTGGGATCTGGAGTAAATCGGAGACCGCAGACTCTGCACAAGGACATTCAAATCCAGTTTCTGTCCCCCCCCCCCAAACCGTGTTGGTATCTAAATAAAATGAGCCTGAATTCAGCCAATTCGTGACCCTTGGGTGGCACAGGCTAAGTCATAGATCCTAAACAATCCATTCACTCAATTCTGGAAGCGTTTACAGGGAAATCCTCAATCATCTAGAAGCCCAAGCACACTGAAGAACCCGGCTTCTCCCAGGACCTCACTTCCACCCCAGCTGCCGGCTGCGGCGGCTCTACCTGAGGCCGTAGAACAGAGCTCCCAAGTGGCAAGTGCTCCCCGACGTGACGGTCGCCCCAGCACGAGCCACGTTAGGAGCGGGAACTCTGGAGACGCATCAGGCGTCCTCCTCCCTGGGCGAGAGCGGGGCGGAGCGGCCCCGGGAAGCCCCGCCGCACAGGTGCACGGAGCCGCCAGGGGACGCGCCCCGACTCCCTGGGCCAGGAGGCCGGTTCCGGGCCCCCGCGCGCCCCGCCCTTCGCCTGGCCGCTCACCTGGGTCCCTGACCGCAGCCTCCCGCAAGGTGGCCGCACAGGTGAGCGCTTCGGCCGCCGCGCCAGCCGCACGTGTGCGCACCTGCGGGACCGGGCGGCCGCACCTGCGGGACTGGGCGGCGGGGAGCGCTGGCGTGACCTCAACCACCCCCTCCCCTTCCCGGCCCGCCCCGGCCCCCGGTCGCCCTCCACCCGCCGGGGCCCTCCACCCCGGCCCGACCCCGCGCACGCCTCGCACCGGAGCCGCCCGCCCCCGCCAGCCTCACGCATGGCCAGAGCAGCCCCCACCCCCCCCGCCCGGGTCTGTCCGGAGCCGACACCTTGCCCGCCCGGGTCTGTCCAGGATCTCCAACACCTTGCCTGTCCTTGCATTTGCAATCCACCAGCCCCTCCGTAACTTCACTTGGCTTTTCTTTTTTTTTTTTTTTAATTTTTTAAAATTTTTATTTATTTATTCATAGAGACACAGAGACAGAGAGTGAGGGGCAGAGACACAGGCAGAGGGAGAAGCAGGTGGAGCGGGGAGCCCCCCGCGGGACTCGATCCCCGGACCCGGGTCCCGCCCTGGGCCTCTGCGGCCCAGGCGCCCCTCATTTGCTTTACTTGGGGTCTTGCAACCTTTACCAAGTATTAGGGTCACCTGGGGAGACGCGGCTGGGGCTGAGGAGCCCCGTGCTGGCGACACCGCAGCAGCGGGCAGGACGCCACCTGCAGCCGCGAGCGCCCCCCGCGTCCCGAGGAGCCTCCCCGCGGAGGGCATGGGGCGCCGGCTCCGCGGGCTCTGCTCGCCCCAGGCCTCCTGAAACGCCGGCCTTGCACCCCCCGCAACACACACACACACGCTCAGGGAGACTGGAAGGGTGCAAGAAAGAGCCGTTGCTCTGCGCACCCGTTCACATCTATGGGCAATGCTCTTACCAAATGCATGCCACTGGGGAAAGCTATAAATATAGAATAAAAATTAATTTATATGGGGTATTTGGGTGGCTCAGTGGTTGAGCCGCCTGCCTTTGGCTCTGGCCGTGATCCCGAGATCTTGGGATCAAGTTCCGAACCAGGCTCCTCGCAGGGAGCCTGCTTCTTCCTCTGCCTGTGTCTCTGTGTATCTCTCTGTATGTTTCTCATTAATAAATAAATAAAATCTTAAAAAAAAAGAATTAATTTATCTGATGGCATAGTGGCTGAGACTCTAGTTGCAAGTAACAGAAATCTCCTTGAGCTATAGCAGTGGAATGGTTGTGAGTTTCTGGTGGAGAGCTCACCCTGGCCCTCAAATTGGCAGAATGATGCAGGGATCACAGCAGGGTTAGTGCTGTATTTAGAAAAGTTGTGTGTGGGGGGGGGGGGGTTCACCTGGGTGACACAATCGGTTAAGCAGCTGACTTTTGGGCTCAGCGCAGGCCATCGTCTTGGGGTGGCAGGACTAAGCCCTGAATCCGCCTCCTCGTTCAGCAGGGAGTCTGCTCGAGGACTCTCCCATCCGACTGCCCCTTCCCCTGTTCTCTCTCTCTCTAACACAAATAAAGGAGTCGTAAAGAAAAAGAAAAATTAGGAGGGGAACCTGGCTTGTTCAGTCAGTGGAACATGCAACTCTTGATCTTGAAGTTGTGGGTTCGAGTCCCACATTGGCCTTAAAGATTACTTAAAAAATGAAATCTTAGTGCTCGCTTCACCAGCATATATACTAAAATTGGAACGATACAGAGATTAGCATGGCCCCCACGCAAGGATGACACACAAATTCGTGAAGCGTCCCATATTTTTGGAATATAAGAAACAGTGAAAGGGATTATAAGAGAAAGGAGAGGAACTGAGTGGGAAAAATTAGAGACAGAGACAAACCATGGGAGACACCTAACTCTGGGAAACAAAGGGTTGTGGAAGGGGAAGCAGGTGGGGGGATGGGTAACTGGGTGACAGGCACTGAGGGGAGCACTTGATGGGATGAGCACTGGGTGTTATATGTTGGCAAATTAAATTTAAATTTAAAAATGAGGGCATCCCCAGGGGCTCAGCAGTTTAGCACCGCCTCCGACCCAGGGCATGATCCTGGAGACCCGGATCAAGTTCCACGTCGGGTTCCCTACATGGAGCCTGCTTCTCCCTCTGCCTGTGTCTCTGCCTTTTTCTCTGTGTCTCTCATGAATAAATAAGTAAAATCTTTAAAATAAATAAGTTTAAAAATTAAATCTTAAAAATAAAAAAGAGGAAATTCTCAGGGCTGAAATAAAGAAGGAACAATTGCTAACTATAGACACCCCTCCAATATTCACAGGAGCCAGAGAAACTAGACTGTTTTGTGGGGTTCTATCATGAAAAAACCTAAAAAGAGAACTTCTCCTTTTAGGCAGAAAAACAAAGTTTGATAAAAAGAATCTGGTGTTTGGTTTGGCCTCTTCTCCAAAGCTGAGGGAGGGGAACTCCAGGAAACCATTCCAAGTTAGTAGGATTCTGAGAGAAAGAGAAACCTTACCTTTCAGGCCTAGGTTGTGTGACTGGCCTTGCCAGCCTATCTTAAGCTACCAGCAGGGGAGTGAGCATTTAAGCCAAAGATGTGGTGATATAATCAGGAGAGGAGCCAATGAACACCCCTCAAATTCTCAGTTCCTCAGAGGTGAGGAGAATGAGCCTGCTCACCTTCTCCTAGACCCCAGATTTAAACCACAGAAGGTGAGATTGGAGGCTTCAGGTTTGTCAAGGACCATCATGACATGTACCAGAGGAATGTGGTAGGAGGCTTCAGGTCTGGAGTCACCAGATCTCTCAAAGGCCTCCCTCTGGTATCAGCTGGCCTCATATCCCTGAAGAGTCTCCACCCATGTCTCTCAGCAACAATGAACTTCAAGAGGAGTGCAGAGTACTTCACCTGAGGAGACATGTCTTCTTGTTCTCTCTTCCTTCTTCCCATGCTAGAGGGGCCAGGCCACCGTGGAAGGAGGGCTTTTGTGAGAGAAGAATGCACTCCTCCATCACTCATATGCACAAACAAGATCACACATAAGTCACTGGGGCCGTAAGACTTCGTGTGCTGAAAAGGAGGAAAGAGCTTTGGATCACACTTGGGGTTTTAAAATGAGTCAGGATTTGTGGAGAGGAAATCTGATTGGCAGTCTGGATTAGATGTTCTGTCCTGGTCCAATCAACCATGGCTGGGGGTGAGTCATCTTATACACTAATGGCTATTGGGTAGCCTTCCTGAAAGTGAGGGAGTAGCTTAAAGACAGCCTGACTTATGGTGCGCATAGCCGACCCCCCGAAGTTTGTCCTCCAAGGGGAGGGCTTCTCCTTCTGACTGGAAGCTGGGAAACATGAGATTTCTGAGCTTCTGAGCAGCCAAGGGTGACTGCAGGTAGGGAGGAGGGAATGAGGAAGCAGAAGAGAAAGAGAAGCCAAAAGATGCACCCCCTAAATACAGCAGGCCCTACACCCAGCCTTCAGCCAGCTTATTCTTTCCGTTAAAGTTTTCTTCCTGCAACGTCCCCATTTTTCACTGCAGGTTCCACGGTTCATTATTTATTTATTTATATGTCCCCACAGAAATCATCTCCCACTAATATATTACCAGAACAACAAAGTATTGCATTACAAACTAGATGGGAAAAGAAAAACCACAGGGACAATGAAAGGATCATTGAGAAGATTAGAAAAACTAAAAATGATTGCTAAGACACTCATAAAACATAAAAAAAAAAAGTACAAATATCTTAAGGGTACAGGACAAGAACCTGGGACTCTGGTGCATCTTATGCCTGGAGGATGAGGGTGATACTCAGCACCCCCATGAACATATGTGCTATTAGAGAAAAGTGTTTCCAGGTGACTGCCCTGAGGTATTCACCTGTTGGAAGCGTATGACTGTCAGGATGAATCAGAGCTGTGTAAATTAACCAGTGAGTACATTGTAGGCGCAAATATGTTTTAGAGAGAAAGACTGTAGCCCTGGATTTGTGGGCAGGAGTAGGCGTGCAGAGAATGAAAAACAGAGCTAGGGAGGAGAACAAAACAAATTCCTAATTCTTCTCTTCCAACCGCTTGCACAATTCAGTAGGCAGGCTTTAAGTTTTCAAATAGGACAAGAGATGGGGAGTACCAACTTGAGGTGTCAAGTCCTAACGTAACCTAACGAATAGTTTTAAATTCGTGCTGTACTCAAAAGGCAGTGTGATTTGAAATAATGATATTTATTTTAAGGGAAACTTTAAAATATATTTCCTCACGCATACTCAGGACTGGATTCATGGAGCCAGGTGGAGTGATCAAAGAGAAGCCTGCTGTCTAGTTCCTAGGCTTTACTTACGTTTCCAAATTTTAATCACCCAAGACCCTTTTGAATGGCCAAGAGCAGGAAGTAAGATCCAGGTCAATGTAAAAAGCATGTTGAAGTCACCAAAGCTGAAGCCATATGTGTCCTGGGATATGGGCTCCCCGCAGTGGGCTCTACAGGCACCCACCCCAGCCTCCCTGGCCCGGGCTGGACAAGCAAAGTGGTGGGAGTAGAGGCGGGGAGAGGGGGGCAAACAGAAAGGGATCCTTAGGAAGCCTCCAGAGGCCTGGAACTTGGACCATGCACCTCGGAAAGGGGAGAATTGCCCCTCAGGGCCGCTAGACCAGCTTCAGTGGGCACAAGACAAACGCTCCCCGGTAATATGCCGCCCACGGTCTTCTAAAACTCTCCGCTCAACAGGACACAGTAGCATGAGTTCCCCACTTGCACCTGAGAAGTCTCAATAGCATGAAACGTGTTCCCCACCTGACCCATATAGTTCTGGGAAACTTTTGGATTTCCTGCAACTATTTTGTATACTTTTTTTTTTAAAGATTCTGTTCATCTATTCATGAGACACACAGAGAGAGGCAGAGACACAGGCAGAGGGAGAAGCAGACTCCTCACAGGGAGCCCCAAGCAGGACTTGATCCCAGGACCCCAACATCATGCTCTGAGCCCAAGGCAGATACCCAACCACTGAGCCACCCAGGTGTCCCTATTTTGTATAATTTTAAAAGAGCCTACAATCATTATTACCCCATCATTTTCTGGTTAAAAAAAAATGATGGGTGAATGTTTGAAAACCTATAAGGCTAACTATAGGTAAGACTTACGCCTTCATTGAACAATGAAGCCCCCTAAACCAGGGGGCAGAAATAAAAGTTATTTAGCATCAGAGTAGACTGAATATCTTAAATAAAACCGTACATTTGATAATAACCTATTCTGCTCACAATGTAATTCCTTTGTTTACAGATAGAGTGGCATGGGGACACCCGGGGGGGCTCAGGGTTGAGAGTGCCTGCCTTCGGCCCAGGGTGTGACCCTGGGGTCCCGGGATCCAGTCCCACATCGGGCTCCCTGCATGGAGCCTGCTTCTCCCTCTGCCTGTGTCTCTGCCTCTCTCTCTCTCTCTTTCATGAATAAATAAATAAAATATTTTTTTAAAAAAGTTTTTAAAAACCCAGATAGAGTGGAATACTAAAGTGTTTGTTGTTATGTGTCCATTCATTTGTGGACTCAATAGCATTTATTGCCTGTCTTCCCCTGTGTGCAGGTATCATGCCAGGTGCTGGAGTGGAAGGAGGAATAAAAACAATGTTGATAATAATAACAAAGTGGGAAGTCAGCATTTTCTGAGTGGTTATTACTTGACTATCTCCTCCAGCCCTACAGTAATACTAGGAACTACTTTGTGTTTCCATTTTCAAGAAGAGGAAACTGAGGCTTGCCTAAAGCCCCCTAAACCAAAAGAATGGAGCTGAGTTAAGCCAGAGGTGGCCCTAGCATCAGCTGCTCTTAATCGCCCTGTGCATGCCTCTCTGCAATAAGCTAATTAGTTTAAGAATTAATTTCAAAATCTCTAGCAACCAGTACATTCTTGGCACCTATTTGCTAAGTGAATTGAAACTGCATCACTGAATGCTGGATTTGTATTTTAATTTCAACCTATTTTTCTAAAAGAGTGTGTTTCTTACCCTGGTGAATGTGACTGTAAATTATCATCATCTGACCAATTGCCTTTAAAGATTGTTGGTCACCCTTGATATTCTCACTACAGTTTGTCAAGTGTAAAGCTCCCAGATAAATAATAGATCAGGAGAAGAAGTTGCATATTCTAGAAGTTGATACAGTATACTTCCAGAGCATAATGCGCTTTTCCTTCTCTACAGTTTATTCATATTTTAGTCTTGACTGCAATTGCTGGAACTTTCTCAGCTAATTATAATTGAGTTTTTTTTTTTTTTAAAGAAAACCATTAATTTGGGGGGGTACCTACGTGGCTCAGTGATTGAGCATCTGCCTGTGGCTCAGGGAGTGATCCCGGGGTCTGGGGATCGAGTCCTGCATGGGGCTCCCTGTGAGGAGCCTGCTTCTCCCTCTGCCTGAGTCTCTGCCTCTTTCTGTGTCTCCCATGAATAAATTAGTAAAATCTTAAAAAAAAAAAAAAAAAAAAAGGAAGGAAGGAAGGAAGGAAGGAAGGAAGGAAGGAAGGAAGAAAGAAAGAAAGAAAGAAAGAAAGAAAGAAAGAAAGAAAGAAAGAAAGAAAGAAAGAAAGAAAGAAAGAAAGGAAGAAAAAGAAAAGAAAACCATTAATTGCTAGAACAGTGAAGGACTAGGGAAGGTGTGTGAGAGGGGGACACCTGGTTCTGAAATGGGTTCAGAACACATGGTCTTCCAACAGCAATGTGACTCTGTGACCTCCCATTTTGGTACACACACAGAGGTCATTTTTTAAGGACATCCATTTCAGATCCTCAACTTGCATTTGAAAGCACTGTTTCCTGCCATTAGTCTGCCTGAAAATATACCTCTGGTCCAGGTGTTTGTAGGTTCTCCTTACCACCTCTCCTTTAATACTACTCCCCATCAAAAAATTTTTCAAACTGTACCTGTCATTCATCCCAAATCTATCTTTGGCTTTTCA
The DNA here is from genome assembly GCF_011100685.1 of Canis lupus familiaris. Taxonomy (NCBI): domain Eukaryota; kingdom Metazoa; phylum Chordata; class Mammalia; order Carnivora; family Canidae; genus Canis; species Canis lupus. The sequence continues at coordinate 27,836,536 of NC_049224.1, read as the reverse complement.
TTGTAGAACCCAAGATTGTCCAAAAATGTGAAAATCCTGAAACACCAAACAGAGAGATTCCTAAATCCTGGTGTTGAGAAAGTGAATGACTTTAATGATTGATCACATAATCTTTAGGCAAGTCAGATAGTTCTTCATTCTTTGTTATCAATATAAAAGCAGGACATGTTAGCTGAGAGTGCATTAAGAATAATTCTTGATGATATGTTGTCATAAAGCTTATGGTGTAAAACTTGCAAGGAGTTCAGAGAACTGAGTGATAGTGCTATAATGAAACACTCTTCGCCATCTGCTTATTTATGTGAATAAGGTTTCCCAGAACTTACAACTATGAAACAACAGATAGGCATACAATCGATGTTAACCTCTGTAATTCTAGCCGTAAATAATATTCAAACATGGATATATAAACTTATTGAAAAATTAGTTCCACCCATCTGATTATGAAATGCATTTCTAACAAAATTTTACGTTTCATGATTACATATCAAAATTTGTCATATATTCATATTTTTAATCCATGCATTAATAATACTTATAATAACTCAATCCAGAGAATTTTTTAATACTTTGAGCCTATGATCACAAAAACCTTAAATATTTAAATTTAAATGTACATACATATTTTTGTTGTAGAAAAGTTTGGTAGGCCTATCCATAGAAGACTTTAAGCCATAAAAATATTTGACAGTAAAAGGAGGAGAAGGAGTAGAATGAAAACACAGATTTTCGGGAGAAAAATGAATACCGCATTTTTCTGCTATTAAAGAAGAGTTCATTCATGTATTTTTAAAATGGATGAAGGCAGGAATCGAATTGATTTGGTATTTTGCTTCTAATTAATCCAATTAAATGTCAATTGACACTGTTAGGAATTACAGCCTTTGCAAATATTTAAATTTATTATTTTTAAAAATTAATAACTTTAAAATGTGTGCAGGTGTCACTTCTTTGGTTTTGTTTTTAAATGATTAGATGGGGCTGAGGGAGTAAGAAAGTTTGAAAGCTGCTCTATCAAATATAGGAGGTCCACACAAATTCTAAACTCTCATCCCATGGCTTTACTATTTCAAAACTTCTAGTCAAAGAAATGAACACATTGTGATGATTTCAAGTAAAAACTGCTATTTCAGAAAATTATCCAATTAGCACAGCTAGTGCTCACAACACTTGACATGCAATTAAGTCTCATTAAAATGGCTCTTATGAAAAAATCAACATTCATAAATTGTAAGAACAAATGTTAGAGATTGATATTAAATCCCACGTTGATTCATTCACTCGTTCATTCAACAAATGACTGAGACCCTCTCCTAGGCCAAGCCTGTGGGAGGCTCTGGGAGCACAGCTTGAACGAAACTGTTCAGGGCTCTGTTCCTTGCCAGCTTACACTGCAGTGGGAGAAGGCAGTCTGTAAACAGGCAAATGTATAATTAAGATAAGTTTGGATTGAGGCGCCTGGGTGGCTCGGTTAAGCGGCTGACTCTTGATTTCCACTCGGTCATGATCCCAGAGTCCTGGGATGGAGCCACAATCTGTCCTCAGTGCAGAGTCTGCTTGTCTCCCTCTACCTCTGCCCCCCCACCCCCAGCACCCTGCACTGGCATGCACGTGTCCTCTCTCTCTCTCAAATAAATAAATAAATCTTAAAAAAAAAAAAAAAAAAGATAAGTTTAGATTGTCTTAAGCCCTGAGGGCGATGAAAACCAAGTGAGGTGATGACAAGTAATTGGGAAATGGAGATAGATGGCCAGAGACCACAAAACTACTGGAGCTCTTCATCTGCACAGGCCCTTTCCGAGGCCCCTGAAGGAAAAGCAGCTGCCGTGTGGAGGCGGCCGTGTGCACACCCATGGCACACACCCCCACATGTCCCAAAACAAAACACAGTCCTTGAAATGCCCTAAAGTCTTAGAGCCCGTGTATAAAAAAAAAACCAACAGAGATTTCTCAAATTTTGACAACAATCTTAAAAATTGCATGACATTGAGTAGTAAACAAATGAGTAGTAAAACCAAGGAAAATTATTCTAAACTCTCAACCATAAAAACACATTTTAATTTAAAAAAAACACATTTTGATCAATACTATTCCAAAGAGTGGATTATCTTCATATTCATTTTATAGAAAATAGTATCACACCATCATTGTCATATGAAGAGGTGACCAAAGAGTACATGGCCAAAATTGTAGAGTAAAAAAAATGTTATGCCAGGCAGTTAATTAATAAAAATACACGTTGTTGGTGAGCCCCAGTGGCTCAGCGGTTTAGCATTACCTTCGGCCCGGGGCGTGATCCTGGAGACCCAGGATCGAGTCCCCACTCCGGGCTCCCTGCATGGAGCCTTCTGTTCCCTCTGTCTGTGTCTCTGCCTCTCTCTCTGTCTCTCTCTCTCTCTGTGTCTCTCATGAATAAATAAAATCTTTAAAAATAAAAATACATGTTGTCCTTCTAGCTTTCCTGATTGGTGTCAGCTTTTTCGTTTTGTCCTTTGTTGTGACTTCTTTTCTTATTCTAAATAAGTGTTCGCTTTTGTGTGAATTTTTGTATTCATAATGTCATATTCTTTTTCTCAAATTACATAAGCTTTGGGCCTCATAAAATCTGTCTGGTCCCTGAGGAAAGCTACTTCCAATGAAGGGTTCTGGAAAGCCCTTCTGAGTTGCAGGACCTGAATGAGGATAGCCACCTCAGGGAGAGATAAGTGACAAGACTTCAAGGAGGCTGACCTTGGCATGGGAGGGCCAGTGTGGCTAGAGCTTGTTCAGCGCCTTGGAGGCTGGGAAAGAGGCTTGATCTTATTCTAAATACAACCAAAAGACCATCTGATTCATACTTAAACATAGCAGCATCAGTGTAAAAATATGTGGAATATTTAAAATAGCCTAAACTCTAACGTGTGTATATATAGAAACATCTTCCCCCTCAAAAAAATTGAAATCACAACCTTTTGTGTGAAAAAAGGTTACTACTGCCCCTCAGTGGTAAAAGAAGAAATGTTCAGAATAACACGATTTGTAAGCTAAAGTAAAACAAAAATCCACCAGCGATGATAAATTCTTTTGTACTAAACAATAAGCCAAAATACCCAGTTTTATAAAATATAAATTTTAAGGCCACGGAGTTAGCAGTATAATTTTCCAGTGGACCTGAGAACACCAGGTGACAAGCTGATTACTAATGAAGAACACACCTGCGGATAGCTCTTTACAATGGACTGTAATGCTCTGGTGGTTACTTCCTCTCTTCCTTCCCTCACCTCGCCCTATCTCGCCGCCTTCCCTACCACCTCCTTCCCTGCTGCCTTCATTCCCCCCATCCTTCTGTGCCTCGCCTCTTCTCTCCACAAGTGTTGATGAGCACCTGCTCCGTGCTAGGTACACGTGTGGAAGTAACCATGGTACACATCTGCTTGTGGCTCAGTGAGGAAGACAGACAGTGAGCAAATAATTCATTAATTGTAATTGTCGTGTCTGGTACTGAAAGAGTTTGGGGTGTCCTGGGAGCACCTACCGAGGGACTACATGAGTCTGGGGTGAGAGCAAAGTTCACTTTGATGAATTGGCCTCAAAGTTGATGGCCTAAGGACCACTGGGAATCAGGCCGGGGAGGATGAAGGGGAGGAGTGTTGCAAGCAGAGGAACAGCATCTGCAAAGGCCGTGAGGTGGGGAAGCAAACGGTGTTTGAAGAACCGAAAGAAGACCAAGCAGGGAGGGCCAGGGGCTGAAGGTAAGACAGCAGAGGTGGGTAGGTGTTTTGTCACGAAGCACCTGGCATGCTGTGAGGATTTGGGCCTTAATCCTAACAGGGTTAAAAAGGTGGGTCAAATAGGGCTCTTCGTGTTTTGCGTGACAGGAACCGTAGCTCCCTGTTCCTGACCCACCCAGCTCCCTAAACCAGCGGCAGCCGTATCCCTAGGGTTCCTAAGTCCATGCAGAGGTAGCTATGCACACACGTGCAAATACACCTCGGTACTTACCATCAGGGAATACCTGGTAGCGTACAGTGCACAGTGCCTTGAATCTTGTTTTTGTCACCTTAACAATAGATTTTAGCAATCATCCCATATCAGTATACACCGAGCGGCCTCACTCTTTTTCTTTTCCTCTGAACTAGATTGTCTGTTGTATGACTGCACCATTATTTATTTAACTAGTCCCCTATTCTGGACGTTGAGTTCATTTCCAGGCTTTTGCTATGGCAAGCAATGCCGCAATGAAGGTTGGTACATGTAGCATTGTCTTCTGGGAAAGAATATCTGGCAGACAAATTCCTGGAAGTGTAATACCTGGGTCAGAAAGCACGTACACTTGGAATTTTGATAGATATGGCCAAAGGCCTTCCCTAGAAATAATATTAGTGTATACAACTAGCAAAGTGTTGTACAATATACAAATATATGACAGGTGACCAAGTGGTACCTCAGTAGAGTTTTAATTGGTACTTCTTTCATTAAGAATGAACTGGAACAGGGCGCCTGGGTGGCTTAGTCAGTTAAGTGACCAACTCTTCATTTCAGCTCGGGTCATGATCTCAGTGCTGTGAGATCAAGCCCCACCTTGGGCTCTGCACTGAGTGTAGAGTCTGCTTAAGATTCCCTCTCCTGGGGATCCCTGGGTGGTACAGCAGTTTGGCGCCTGCCTTTGGCCCAGGGCGCGATCCTGGAGACCCGGGATCGAATCCCACGTCGGGCTCCCGGTGCATGGAGCCTGCTTCTCCCTCTGCCTGTGTCTCTGCCTCTCTCTCTCTCTCTCTCTCTCTGTGTGACTATCATAAATCAATAAAAATTAAAAAGAAAAGATTCCCTCTCCTTTCCCCTCCCCCTCCCCACTATCTCTCTCTCTCTCTAAAAAAAAAAAAATCTTAAAGTAATTTTTAAAAATAATAAAAATGAGCTTGAGCACCTTTTGATATAATTAAGAACCAGTGCTTCAAAAATGAACTATTGGGACTTCATCAAGATAAGAAGCTTTTGCACAGCAAAGGATACAGTCAACAAAACTCAAAGACAACCTACAGAATGGGAGAAGATATTTGCAAATGACATATCAGATAAAGGGCTAGTTTCCAAGATCTATAAAGAACTTATTAAACTCAACACCAAAGAAACAAACAATCCAATCATGAAATGGGCAAAAGACATGAACAGAAATCTCACAGAGGAAGACATAGACATGGCCAACATGCACATGAGAAAATGCTCTGCATCACTTGCCATCAGGGAAATACAAATCAAATCCACAATGAGATACCACCTCACACCAGTGAGAATGGGGAAAATGAACAAGGCAGGAAACCACAAATGTTGGAGAGGATGCAGAGAAAAGGGAACCCTCTTACACTGTTGGTGGGAATGTGAACTGGTGCAGCCACTCTGGAAAACTGTGTGGAGGTTCCTCAAAGAGTTAAAAATAGACCTGCCCTATGACCCAGCAATTGCACTGTTGGGGATTTACCCCAAAGATACAGATGCAATGAAACGCCGGGACACCTGCACCCCGATGTTTATAGCAGCAATGGCCACAATAGCCAAACTGTGGAAGGAGCCTCGGTGTCCATCGAAAGATGAATGGATAAAGAAGATGTGGTTTATGTATACAATGGAATATTCCTCAGCTATTAGAAATGACAAATACCCACCGTTTGCTTCAACATGGATAGAACTGGAGGGTATTATGCTGAGTGAAGTAAGTCAGTCAGAGAAGGACAAACATTATATGTTCTCATTCATGTGGGGAATATAAATAATAGTGAAAGGGAATATAAGGGAAGGGAGAAGAAATGTGTGGGAAATATCAGAAAGGGAGACAGAACGTAAAGACTGCTAACTCTGGGAAACGAACTAGGGGTGGTAGAAGGGGAGGAGGGTAGGGGGTGGGAGTGATTGGGTGACGGGCACTGGGGGTTATTCTGTATGTTGGTAAATTGAACACCAATAAAAAAAAAGGAAAAAAAAAAAGAACCAGTGCTTGTTATGAATTAAAAATTATCTAATTAGGCCAAGAGCAAAACAAAGGCATGGAACTATAATGATGCTTCAGGGACGCCTGGTGGCTCAGCGGTTAAGCATCTGCCTTCGGCCCAGGGTGTGATCCCGGGGTCCTGGGATCGAGTCCCACATCGGGCCTCCTGCATGGAGCCTGCTTCTCCCTCTACCTGGGTCTCTGCCTCTCTCTGTGTGTCTCTCATGAATAAGTAAGTAAAATCTTTTCAAAAAAAAAAACAAATAAATAATTTAAATGATGCTTCATTCATTCAACAAATAGCTTTTGAAAAACAACTCAGCACTAGGCACACTCATAACATAAGCAGTGATGAATCTAAGATGGGTGAGACTTGGTCCTGTCCCAGATGAGCTCAAGTTTAATGAGGGAAATGGATGTGGAAACATACAATTAAATGCAATCCGCAATTCAAAAAGAAAAGGGGGGGGGGGAAGAAACACAGAAATATGAGAGTACAGAAAACTAATCTTTATATGCTACCACTCACATGTATCTTCCTAGACTACTTAGCTTTTAAAATGCAGAGAATTGGGAGAAGCAGGTGACTCATTCTTTTTAACTTTTTTAGGCCCTTACTTGGGATTTTTTTGAAAAAAAATTTTTTAAGATTTTTCACTTGAGAGAAGGAGAAAGAGAGCAAGAGTGAGACTGGGGAGGGGCAGAAGGAGAGAAAGAAGCTCAAAGAGACTCCCGGCTGAGCTCAATCTTGAGACCCTGAGATTGTGACCTGAGCCAAAATCAAGAGTCAGTTGCCTAACTGACTGAGCCACTCAGGAGCCCCTGGTTGTTTTTTTAAAAAACTTAGTTCTGTGCATCAGCAGAAATATCCATAATGCTTTTAATAGAACTGGGATTTTTTTTTATGTTTAAATTAAAAATATGCCTGGAATTATGTTAAAATCCCCTTCCTGAAAGTTGGTGTGGTTGGCACAGTAGGGGAAGGCATACATGACTTCATAAATTCTGAGCCACAATTTTACACAGAGCCCCCCTTTCAACCCAATGTCCCCACTCACCGTGTCCCCCAGGTTCAATCAAGGTATGTTATAATGAATTGTTTTTGTCTTCCAGAAACTCTTGGATGAAAACCAACTTTCTGTCATTAGTTTTATCCTTAGAAAAAGCACTTTGGCACTTACATGCTTTTAAATGTTTTAAAATCTGTTTCTCCCTTCTGGTCTTTGCTTAATAGTAAATTAAGTACTTAGTAATACTCAGTGTAAAATAGAACTGGAGACAAAACAACTCTCAGCTTCCAAATGGCACAGCAGATTAACAAAGGATAAAAGTGGCTGGCAGAAAGAACAGGCCACACATTTTCACCTAAATTATAGATAGCAGGAGCTAAGGAGTTAAAAGCACCAGAACAAGAGGGCATCTGTCAGGACCTGACACCCCAGTGCTCAGGTGACAATCAGTGCTTTGTGGTGCTGGGCTGGGGCTTGAGTTCATGTGACAAAAGGGAGCTACAAGTACAAGACTCTGCACATCGTGGGCCAGCACTTACATCTAGCTGTGGACAGAACCTTCCGAAGCATGCACCTTCTCCCACCTATGGGCTTTGTAGGTTCATCCCTAGAAATTCTAGCATGAGGTCTTCCTCCCAGGATTAATCAAACCTCCAGAAAAGCCAAACACTTGCTGCTAAGGACACTTTCATCTTGTTCTGTGGCTGTCTTAACACTACTTCCATCAGGATGCCTTCTTCCCAAATCATCCTGAACATTCTAGATTCCTTGGAGACAAGTCTCAGGTAAAATCCATATTCACATCCAAATGCATCCTTATCAGTGGAAGAAGTGCTTTCCCATTAATATATGAATGACGAGGGACGCCTGGGTGTCTCAGTGGTTGAGCGTCTGCCTTCGGCTCAGGGCTTGATCCCAGGATCTGGGATGGGGCTCCTTGCGGGGAGCCTGCTTCTCCCTCTGCCTGTGTCTCTGCCTGTGTCTCTGCCTCTCTCTCGCTATGTCTGTCATAAATAAATAAAATATTTTAAAATATATATATATATATATTTATGAATGATGAGTTTTGTTTGTGTTATAATTTCCTAAGAGCTTTCCTTCATTATCTCAATCTTCACCATAGACAGTATGAGGTTAGTACTAACATCCTCATTTTCCTTTCCTAGTGGTCCATAGTATATGGAAACCAATAGAAACATGAAACTGGCAAATCTCCTGTATCTGTCATTCATTCATTCATTCATTCCACAAATGTTTTCCCAATGCAACTATGTGTCAGGCACTGTTCCAGGTACTGAAGCTATAGAGATAAAGATTCATGATTTCTACTTCCTGTAAGAGATTCATGATTTCTCTTTGCCTGTAGAAAAGAGATTACTCCTTTTCTAAGAAAAAGGAGACAAACATTAAATATGTGCAATAAAATGTCAATTTTGCTGGAATACAATGGAACCCAAAGGAAGGAGAAGTCAATTCTCTGTGTGGAGTAGGGAAAGATAGTTTCAAAGAGGAAAGGGTTCCAACCATTCTGAAAGATGAATAGTGAAGATGAAATAGGAGAGGGCATTTCAGGAAGAAAAAGCATGTAAGTAAAATAATAACATAAATAGATATAAAAATAAAGCATGCAAAAACAAAGCTCCTCTGCTCAATAATGATTTGTAAAGGTAAAATATTTATTTATTCATCAGCAAATATTTACACAGTCCTTAATATATGCCAGACCCTATATTAGGTGCTGAGAATAGAAAAGGGAACAAAGCAAAAAATTTCTGCCCTCAAACTTTAAACAAGTAGAAGGATAAAAGGGACATAATTTCATGGATTGATACATGTGATGAAGAACACAAACCAGAATAAGGAGATCAGTGGTGGTGCTATCTCTGAAGAGATGTGACAACAACAGAGACAACATGTGGAAAGCTAGAGAAAGAACATTATCAGCAGTAGGAACAGTGTGTGCAAAGGGCCCGAGGCAGAAATTAATTTGGTGAGTTGGAGGAACAGCAAGAGACCTGTGTAGCTGGAAAGGGTAAAGGGGAGGGAAAGATAAGTAGGTGCAGGTAGAAGTTTGTATACCTAGGTAAGGAGTTTAGCCTTTATTCTAGATACAATGGAAAGGCACAGAGAGGTTTTAAGCAAGGAAAGATATGATTATTTAGGTTTTTAAAAAATATTTTATTTATTTATTCATGAGAGACCCAGAGAGAGAGAGAAGCAGAGACACAGGCAGAGGGAGAAGCAGCTCCATGCAGGGAGCCTCATGCGGGACTCGATCCTGGGACTCCAGAATTGGGCCCTGAGCCAGAGGCAGACGCTTAGCCACTGAGCCACCCAGGCATCTTGATTATTTAGGTTTTTAAAAAATTGCTCTGGGGTGCCTGCATGGCTCAGTCAGTTAAGCACCCATCTTCTGCTCAGGTCATGACCTCAGGATCCTGGGATCAAGCCCTCTCTCCTCAGCAGGGAGTCTGCTTCTCCCTCAGTGTTCTTTGTCTCAAATAAATAAATAAAATCTTTTTTTTTAAATTGCTCTAACTAGCTTTGTGAAAAATGGCCTAGAGGGAGCAGATTCAGTAGACGAAGTGTATCAAACTAAGAAACAGATTGCAAAATGAGTTGTCTTCCTTTCCTACCTTAATCTCTAGTGCTGCCCAACTCTTTACATCATTACACCTCTATCAGTAAGGATCTGGTTAGAAAAATAGAGCCTACACTAGGCAGTTCAATTGAATGAATTTAACATGGGGAATTGGTTACAAAGACATCAGAAAAGCAGAAAGAGAACAAAGAGGGAGCTGAGACAACTCAGAAATTAGCAATGGCGGGAAGCGGCCATGACCCCTAGGCCTGAAAAAACACAGAAGAGGTGGTGTCATGGTGCCCAAGAGCCAAGGTCACTGGGTGGGGATCTGGAACCTTGGAGCACAGCAGAAGCTAGATATGCAAGTGGACTCAGCACTGCTGCTGATGCCATGGGAGGGAAAGAAGGAAGAAATAGCTTCTGTCCTTTTCCCACCTTCCCTTTGGCTGCGTGTACCCAGAAGCCGCTAGGCCAGGGAGCTGGGAACCGTAGTATGTGGTGGGTCCGGACAATGCAGAGCAAGCAAAGGGCAGGGAAGGGGTCTGAGAGCGCATCTGAGCATGAAATAACAGGCACATGACCAGCCACTTGACCCTCCCAGAATTCTGGAAACGATGATTTTGTCATTATCATCTGTCAGTTCATCCTTCTAAATTGGTCTCTTTTCTCAATCCCAAAGCAACTGCTTCATTTCAAGCGCTTAGCCACTTCCCCTTGGATAATGGAAATGCATTTAGAACTTGTTTCCCTGCCTCTACATTCTCCCATTCCAAAATGCCCACCCCCACCCCACCCCTGTGGTGTAGACCTCCAGAATTCCCTTTTAAACAGAGTTGATTGTGTGCCAATCTTTGCCCACAGCTGAAAATCCAGTTCCCCTGGATAGCCAGGAGCCTTTCATTGTCTGGTTCCCCCAGAACTTTCCCCACATCTTCTTATAAATACACTGTGCTTTAGCCACAAAAGGAGACCTTGAGACTTCCCAACATGACATGTTTTGTCACGCTCACATTTTTGGCTCACACTAGTTAACAATCTCTCTTTGCAACCTTTGCTTCTTCCTAGAATCCTTCAAATCCTAAAAGTCACCTCTCTAAATAAAAACTTACTCAGCAGCCCCAGGTAAAAATGAATTATTCTTTCTGTTGTGTTATCTATATGTTTAAGAACAAGAGAAAAATGCCAGAAATAAACAAAAAAAGGCATATTCAGAAATAATGACACATGGGGTGGGTGGGGGGTGGAGGGAACCTGTCTTCATATATCAGGAATTTACATTTTTTCCAGCTTTATTGAGATATAATTGACATGTAACATTATATAAGTTCAAAGTTTACAATGTGATCATTTGATATACATATATAGCACAAATGTTTACCACAATAAGGTTAGTTAACACATCCTCCATTTCACAGACTTACTATTTTTTTAATGTTACAGTGAGAACATTTAAACTCTACTCAGCAACTTTTAAGAGAAATGCTCATGGATGCTTTGGAAACAAAACACAAGTATCTGATTTTTTAACTACAGGTAAGATGACTCGTTTGACCTAATGAAGAACATACTGGGAAAGGAAAAATTGGGGGCACCTGGGTAGCTCAGTCGGTTGAGTGTCCAACTCTTAATTTCAGCTCAGGTCATGATCTCAGGGTCATGACATCGAGCCCTGCTCCAGGCTCCACACTAAGCAAGGATTCTGCTTGGGACTCTCTCTCTCTTCCTCTCCCTCTACCCTCCCCATACTCTCTCTCAAATAAATAAATCTTAAAAAAAGAAGAAGAAGAAGAAGAAGAAGAAGAAGAAGAAGAAGAAGAAGAAGAAGAAGAAGAAGAAGAAGAAGAAAAGAAGAAGGAAAAACTTGTGAACTTTCTGCTTCTGTAGACTAGGATATCTGGAATTGTGGATGATTAGGACAAGCATCCAACTTAAAATGGGTCAGACTTATGACTGAACTAAAAAGAACCTTGAGAGCCCTTGTGGCTCAGGAGTCTACGATTAAATGAATTCATTTCTGTAGGACGGTCCTAGAAGTTCCTAGGGGCAAGGAGGGAATAGACGAGGCCTGCACAGATAATATTAAAGGTCTCATTGTGTTCTTCTGAATGTTTGGATAAGAAATCTGAAAATTACATTAACAAAATATTTTCTATGAACCTAAAAATAACTCAGCGAGCATATTCAAGCCTTTGCAGTTGTTTTACCCTTGTTAATTGTGCCTATTACCAAATTGGTGAAAGATTTTACTGTTGTGTAACAAAATAGCAAAATGTTGAGGTGTGCTCTATGTAGTGTTGTTGAGTATAGTAAATGAATGTATTAAACTTGGAAAATAATCCCTTTTTTTAAAAGATTTTATTGATTTATTTGAGACAGAGAGAGAGAGCACAAGCAGGAAGGAGGGTCAGAGGGAGAAGGAGAAGCAGACGCCCTGCTGAGCAGAAAGCCCCATACCAGGCTTGATCCCAGGACCCTAAGTTCCTGACCTGAGCAGAAGGCAAAGGCTTAACCAACTGAGCCAACCAAACACCCTGAAAATAATTCCTAACTTACTATTACAATAAAAAATTCAAAGCATCTAACATCAAAAACAGAATTCTGGAGGAATTTAACTACAGGCAGATCTTCACAGGGAAGTAAAACTATCTATTGAAAAAGAGTATTAAAATGCAGTCAATAAACCAGCGGTGTGAGTGTGGGAGGACCTGGGAAGCTCTGCTCCATCTGTGAAAAACTAAGGGTTCTCCTTCATAAACAAGTAGTTTATGCACAGGTTTTTTTTTTATTGTTATCACTATTAATACGTTTTTAAAAGTACTATAAGCAACAATGCTCGTCCATTGATGATGGGAACGCAAAATGGTACAGCCACTTTGGAACACAGTTTGGCAGTTTCTAAGAAAACTAAGCATATTCTGAACCATATGATCTAGCAGTGGCACTCCTTGGTATTTACCCAAATTAGTTGAAAATTATGCCCACACAAACACTCACACATGAATGTTTATAGCAGGTTTATTCATAATTGCCAAAACTTGGAAACAACCAAGATGTTCTTCAATAGGTGAATAAATAAACCATGGAATATCCATTCAATTGATTGAATATTATTTAGCTTTAAAAAGAAAAGAGCTCTCAAGCCATGAAATGACACAGAGGAAATTTAAATGCATATTACTATGTCAAAGAAGCCAGTGTGAAAAGACTACGTGCTACATGATTCTGCCTATGTAACATCATGGAAAAGATAAAACTATTGTGACTAAAAAGATCAGTGGTTGCCAGAGACTATGGGGGAGAGAGGAATGAATAGAGACAAGCACAGATTTTTTAGGGCAGTAAAAGTATTTTGTATGATAGTGTAATGGAGGATGCATGTCATACATTTGTTGAAACCCATAGAAGGCACAGCACAAAGAGTAAACCCACCATAGATTTTAGTTAATAATAATATATCAATATTGGTTCATCAGTTGTAACAAATATACCATACTAACACAACTGAGGGGAGGGTAGAGATGGTATATGGAAAATCTCTGTACTTTTTGCTCAATTTTTCTATAAATATAAAACTGCTCTTAAAAAAGTCTACTAACTTTTTAATAACTCTAACAATAGAAAAATAAGTAAAAGATAAGAACTATTTAAAAAAAAAAAGTAGTAGTGACGCCTGGGTGGCTCAGCAGTTGAGCGTCTGCCTTTGGCCTAGGGCATGATCCTGGGGTCTAGGATCAAGTCCCACGTCGGTCTCCCTGCATGGAGCCTGCTTCTCCCTCTGCCTGTGTCTCTGCCTCTCCCTCTTTGTGTCTCTCATGAATAAATAAATAAAATCTTTTTTAAAAAAAAGAAAGAAAGAAAAAAGGAAGAAGTAAATTACAGGTGCCTGGGTAGCTCAGTTGGTTAAGTGTCTGCCTTTGGCTCAGGTCATGATCTCAAGGTCCTTGGATCCATTGTTGTGACAGGCTCCCTGCCCAGCAGGCAGTCTGCTTGTCCTTTTCCCTCTGCCCCTCCCCCTGCTTGTGCTCTCTCAAGTAAATAAAATCTTTTTTCTTTTTTAAGATTTTATTTATTTATTCATGAGAGACACACAAAGAGAGGCAGAGACACAGGCAGATGGAGAAGCAGGCTCCCTGCAAAGAGCCCCATGCAGGACTCAATCTCGGGACCTTAGGATCACACCCTGAGTGGAAGGCAGATGCTCAACCACTGAGCCACCCAGGCGTCCCTATAAAATTGTTTTTGTTTTTTTTTAAAGTAAGTAAATTAAAAATAAATAAATAAATAAAGTAAGTAAGTAAGTAAGTAAGTATTCAAATACAAATATAAGTGGCTGATAGACATAAAAAATCCAGAATGTTACTGGTAATACAAATGACACAAATACAAATAACAATGAAATACTTTTGCTCCTATTAACTTTGAAAAGGTATTTTAAAGTATTTTAAGGACAATGAAGACTGGATTTTTGTACACTGTTGGAACAGTGTACATTCATTTCATTTTTTTCATTTCCAACTGTTGGTGGAAATGAAAAATCATGACAGGTTCTCTAAAAAGCAATTTGGCAAGAATCTCAAACACATTTATTTCCCCTGACTCAACAATTCTAGGAATCTATACATTAATGGTACGTGTGTATGGGTGTATATGTGATTTTATAATGACGAAAAACTGGAACAACAAAGGAAAGGCTAAATTGTTTTGCACACTCATGTATGCATTCTGTAGCCAATAAAAACTATGTTTTTGAAAAATATTTTTTTTAATTTATTTATTTATTATAGTCACACACAGAGAGAGAGAGAGAGAGGCAGAGACATAGGCAGAGGGAGAAGCAGACTCCATGCACCGGGAGCCTGACGTGGGATTCGATCCCGGGTCTCCAGGATCGCGCCCTGGGCCAAAGGCAGGCGCCAAACCGCTGCGCCACCCAGGGACCCCTTGAAAAATATTTTTTAAGTTTTTTTTTTTAAGATTTTATTCATTTATTCATGAGTGACACAAAGAGAGAGGCAGAGACACAGGCAGAGGGAGAAGCAGTCTTTCCATGGAAAGCCTAATGCGGGACTTGATCCCAGGACCCCGGGATCACGCCCTGAGCCAAAGGCAGACACTCAAGCACTGAGCCACTCAGGCATCCCGGAAAAATATTTTTAAATGGAAAAATGTCCAACCCAAAACCAAGATCTTTATTGGGTTTTCTTAAAAAAAAAAAAAAAAAAAAAAAAAAAAGATTTTATTTATTTATTTGAAAGAGAGCATGAGCTGGGGAGAAGGGAAAGATAGAGGGAAAGTAGACTCTGTACTGAGCAGGGAACAGGAAGATGCAGGGCTTAATCCCAGACCCTAGGATGATGACCTGAGCTGAAGGCAGACACTTAACTGACTGAGCCACCAAGGTGCTCCATTTATTGGCTTTTCTGATATGTTTTTTAAAAATTAAAATAATGCCAATAAATAGGTTATTTCTCAATAATATTTTGTAACAAGCTTTGTTTTCACGTAATAACATATGATGGGATCCCTTCTATGAAAGTATACATATAGAATATCCATATCTACCTTCCATCCTTTTTAAGAGTTTTGTAGTATTTTATTGTGTGCATGTACTGCATACTTTGTAAATCGATCAATATTTTTATTTATAGTAGGCCATAGAATGGATGTAACACTATAATGGTACCATGGAAAACACTACTTTCAGGGAGCTGTTGGTTGATTCTGTGCATGTTAGTCTATCCATCTGCATGCATACAAGAGTTTCTTGAAGTATATACACCAAAATTTTAATAATAATAATAATAATAATAATAATAATAATAATATTGGGGTAATTTAATTTTTCTTTCTTATATGCAGTTGTATTTTCCCAAATATTCTACAGAAAGATTCTAATACTTTTATATTAAAGGAAAAAATTTAATGAGTTTTTGCTATTATTTCTGCTGCCTAGCTGACTAAAAAAGCTCCAGGCATTAAATATCAGCTTTAGGGTGCCTGGGTGGCTCAGTCAGTTAAACGTCTGCCTTTGGCTCGGGTCATGACCCCAGGGTCCTGGGATCAAGTCCCACATCGGGTTTCTCCTTCTACCCCTCACCCCTACTTGTGCTTATGCTCTCTCCCTCTCTCACACACACATACACACACACAATCTCACTCTCAAATAAATAAAATATTTTAAATAAATAAATAAATAAATAAATAAATAAATAAATAAATAAATACCAGCTTTAGGTCCAAAGTCATTAAGGAAGTTGCTCTGTTGGGGTATCCACAGCTGGTAGTTGGGCTTACCTTCTTCCAGGACTTTACTAAGTTTGGGGTCCTCTCCAACTGTTCTTCCACTGGGGATGTCCCCTCCCCACCTTCATTTTGTTTCCTGAAGTCTCCTTCCTCCTTCAAACCCCAGCTCAGGGGCAACCCGGGGGCTCAACGGTTTAGCACCACCTTCAGCCCAGGTCGTGGTCCTAGAGACCCGGGATCGAGTCCTGCGTCGGGCACCCTGCATGGAGGGTGCTTCTACCTCTGCTTGTGTCTCTGCCTCTCTCTCTCTCTCTCTGTCTCTCATGAATAAATAAATGAAATTTTAAAAAAATGCAAAGCCCAGCTCAGCTCCTACCTCCTTCAGGCAGACTGTTCAGATTATAGTAGGCTATATAGCAATAAAGTGTGTCCTAATTGTTTCCAGGTTTCTCATCTCTTTATTCCAACCAGAATATATGCACCATGAGGCTAAAACTCTTGCTCCTACTTACTTGTATTCCTCACGGTGTGTAGTACTGAAGTGGATACCTAACCAGTAGGTCCGCTCTTAAATAAGAGGACAGAAGTGAGAACATCCAGAACAATGCCGACCACATAGTAAATAATCAATAAATGTTTGTTTTTGTCCGAAAAGATAATTTCTCAACCCAGAATGAACAAATCAGTGAAGGAATATTAAACCCCACTTACTGGCAGATACGCAAGAGCAAGAACCTGAAGAAGGAGCACGGCCCCCCTACCCGGGACTGCTATCACATGTTACATTTGGAAGGAAAGTGAACACAAAGAATGAACCAAACACTTTCAGCCGTCTAAAAACCAGTAAGGATGTGTTAAGGTAATTCTGGTTTTAGATTAATTCATTCTTCATACACACACAAAATACCTTCAAGCTACTATTAGATTGAGGACATCTTTGATCATTTTAATCAGTTCATTTGCCAACGCAGAATTTAATTTGCTTTGCAGACCTCTGCACCTTACCTGATCTCTCCATATGTACCATCTGCCCATCAAGGAGATAGCTAAGAGTTTATTTTTCCTAAAGATTTAAAAAATATATTTCATGTCTTTTTGGTAACAATAACAAAAAAACTTTCAACAAGCCCAACAAGGTCCACCTGTGTGGTATAATTTTAGGGACATTTCTGACCAATTCATAAGCTTGTCCATTTACACTAAAAGCTGGAAGAAGAAAAAAAAAACCTGGAAGACTTTGATCAAGAATCAAAGCCATTTATTCTACACTTAGACAAGCCTTAAAAGACCCATCCCAGAGGAAAGCAAAGCACTTACAATCCACTATAAAATATTCTCTTTCCAGGTGCTTACTTGTCTACTCTATATCTTTGTTACTATCCACACAAAGAGGACTCACAAGCTTATATCTCCAGCTTAAGCCTCTGTCTCCTCAGCATCAAACTTGATTATATGACTGGCAGCTTACCTCGTCCTCTTGGGATTCCCAAAGATACCCAAGCATAAAGAAGTCATGCTTACGTGACTCCCTACATCCACCAATACTCCTAACCTGGTTTCCTTCCGTGGCCCCTTAGCTCAGTGAACAAGTCATCCAGCTGAACAAGCCAGAGTCATCCACAATACCTCCCTCTTCCTCACCTCCATGCCGAAACAATTCCTCAAGCCTGGAAAAATTATGTTTTCCTCCCTTTTCTCCAACTTCTTTAGCCAAGCTTTCTCTATTTTAATAACTTCCTAGCCAGTCTACCTGTACTTCTTCCAGCCCCAAACCTAGTCACCATATTATAGCGAAAGCAAAAATTTTAATACAAGTTATACCCCTTGACCCTCCATTATTACAGAGCCTTTGCATATACTCTTTTCTTGACTTGAATCATTGTTTCTTCCTTGATAATTCCAACTCCTTCATATTTCTGCTCAAGCATCATTTTATAGGGAAGCTGTCTTTCCTTGGCCTTTATAACCAGGTCAAATCCCCCCATCACCTAACTCTTTGTTCATCTCTTTCACTGTACTCATCAAGTTATTTTACACTGATTTGTTATTATATTGTGTCCCTCACTAGCCTAAACCATAAAAGCATGGATTTGTCTAATTTTTCTCCTTATTGTATGCAGCACCTAGTATGGCATCTGGTACATAGTAGTTCACAAAATATTTACTGGGTAAGTAAATGCATAAACTAAAATATAAATAACATCAAATCCTTTCCCAAAAAATAAGTTTCTTTGACAGATAACAACCAGAAGGAGAACAAAGCATTTTCGTGAATTAAAGAATATATATTTTTAAATGACACATAGTAGATGTACATTTTTTTAAAAAATTACCTGCTTTAAAACTTTCCTAGAGGGACAGCTAGCTGTCTCAGTCAAGAGAGCTACTCTTGATCTCCAGGTTGTGAGTCTGAGCCCCACACTGGGTATAGAGATTGCTTTAAAAAAATAAATAAAACCTTAAAAAAAAAAAAAAAAAAAAAACCTTGACAGAGTCAGTATCTGCATTGTTCTTCTACGTGCCATAGGCCCCCATTATCCACAGGAATATGCTCCAAGACCCCCAGTGGATGGCTGAAATTACAGATAGTACCAAGCCATCTAAATACTACACTTTTTCCCTATACACACCTATGATAAAGTTTAATTTATACATCAGGCACAGTAAGAGATTAACGACAATAAAATAAAATAGAACAATTATAACAATATACTATAATAAACACTACACGAATGTGGTCTCTGCGTCTCTCAAAATATCTTACTGTACTCACCTTTCTTCTTTTGATGATAAGAGATGGTGAAATGCCTGCCCAATAGGATGACCTACGATGACGCAAGGTGATGACATCCACAGGATGACGCAGCTAGCCTACTAGCTAGCCTACTCTTGACCTCCTGACGACTCGTCAGGAGTATCACCTGCTTCCAGACCATGTTTACTGGAGGATAACTGAAACCACAGAAAGCAAAACTGCGCATAATGGGGAACTGCTGTATTTACGGAGACCAGAACCAAAGTAATGCAATTTGCTTTCAGGATGCTAATGATGAAGTGTTTTTGTGTCTGTTTGGGCTTCCTGAACATTCTTTGCTTTGTGTAAATTTACTTGACTACCCAAGACATTATCAGGACAAGTGAAAGAAAAAGTCGCAAGTGTTTCCACTTTGCAAGTTGGGCAGGATGCCTGGAAGGGACAAAATTTAAGTCTTCATTAAATGAATTAAATGAATTTAAGTCTTCATTAAATGAATGCCCAGCTGTGTAGTGTTAAGGTCCAAGATAAAAAATATCTACTAGCAAAGGAGTTGTCTCTAAATATAAGCCAGAGAATTTGGGATCTCAACTTTAGCCTTTTCAATGTGTGCATGAGACACTCAGAGGGCTAGAAGATGAAGTATTAATCTCCGTAAGTTCAGTTAAGGACACATCCCAATAAGGAAAAGCTGTGGGGCTTATGATTGTTTTATAAAACAGCGTTAAGATCATTGTTTGGCAGTCGTTTGCACATGACAGATTCATGACAATTCACTTCTTTAAATACGAAGCCCCAAATCACCCCTTCTATAATTATGCTTCTTACCCATATCCCTTAGTAACTACACGAACAAATGAGCACTGGCCTGGAGACGGCACTCACAGATCTTCCGAAAAAAAGACGTGCTCTTCCATTTACAAGGATCCTGCTGAAGACACTCGGGTTCTTGTCCCATTTCTCTAACACTAATTAGCTCTTCGGCTCTCACAGGGTCTCAGCTCTTCACATGTGAAATGATGCGATTTTATCTTTTAAGTCTTTAAAGTCCTTTCCAGGGATGCCTGGGTGGCTAAGTAGATGTGGCATCTGATTCTTGATTTCCACTTGGGTCACGATCTCAGGGTCCTGGAATCAAGCCCCGGGTGAGCCAAGCGCATCCCAGACTCTGCTGCTTCTCCCTCTGCTCTCCCTTCTCCTCATTCTCACTCTCTCTCACATGCTCTCTCTTTCTCAAATCAATAAATAAAATATTTGAAGTCCCTTCCAGTTCTAAATTCTTTGATTTGTGCCTGAATCCTTGAGGGTGGATTGGGCTCTCAAGTCACCAACTTGGCCTGCAGAGTCACAGGAGCACTGGGTGCAGAGGGTCCCTGCTCTTTGGAAGGGCCCATTCATAGCAGTAACTTGTGCCACCCTCAAGCTGAGCAGAGGAGAAACCTGTCTTATCCACACAGGCAGAGCCAGAAGCAGCTTCTGAGCTGGACTGACTAGAAGGAGGGGGCAGGAGAAAAAAAGTAGGCAGGGCAAGGCTCCCATGCCGAAGAGGAGGCAATTTTCCCCCAAATGGTATTAACCAGATTTCCCTCCACCACTGCTCTGGCCTCAGCAGGCAGGCCCTTGACCTCACATGCTTCATCTGCAGCCGTGACTCACAGGATTCAACTGAAGAATATCATGTTTTCCATGCCATACTTGTCGTGTTTATGCAGCAGCCCTCTCTGCAGTAAAAAAAAAATGTATTCTCTTGAGTAACCCTCTGACAGTCATCCCACAACAGAGGGTGTCGGAGCAGAGAAATACCTGTTGATAAGAGATGGTACAAGAAGTCCCTGTACAAGGACTTCTTCAAATAGGAGGCCTACGTTCAACCTGCTCCAATCACTTTGTGCTTCCTTCCTCAGCAGAAAGGAGGGACCCCTTTCTATTTTTTCAAACTGTCTGCCTTGCCCCTCTTCAAGGCTTTACCACAGGCAGGAAGACCAATGCCAACTTCTGGATCTATGAGAAAGTCTTGTTTGTTCAACTAACCTACAAGAAGATTCTAAATTCAATTTCTTTGCCTTGTTTTAAAAATGATTAATAACTTACTGCCTTTCTCAGGATACTTTTTAAAGAATGTTACACACAAAATATATTTTATAATTTTCAAATTTCAGATTTATAATCATGTAATCTCTAAAAAGTTGTCAAAGTATAATTTGCTTAAGACTAATTTGTAAATTGAGGGGATCCCTGGGTGGCACAGCGGTTTGGCGCCTGCCTTTGGCCCAGGGCGCAATCCTGGAGACCCGGGATTGAATCCCACGTCGGGCTCCCGGTGCATGGAGCCTGCTTCTCCCTCTGCCTGTGTCTCTGCCTCTCTCTCTCTCTCTCTTTGTGTGACTATCATAAATAAATAAATAAATAAAAATTTAAAAAAAAAGACTAATTTGTAAATTGAGATCTGTACTTGTCTATAATATACATTTGTCATTTCTTATACAAACATTTCTCGTGAACTCCCTTCTGTAATATTTGAATCAAAAACTGACTTTCATCTTAAATAGATATGTTAGAAAGAATTTTTATGTTTTGAAAAGTCCACAATATGAACTCATTCTTTTACTATCCAGTCCTGCAACTTACCTTGAGTATTTTTAGCCTAAGCCAAACTGTCTATATTTACTTTATGTATGTAAATAACACATGTTCCTTTTAGAAATGCTACTTACATTCCAAAACAGCAGTGACTCTGACTGCCCACTGCTGTCATTCAGGTCGTAAAGGTTCTAATTCAAGTTCCAGGGTGACTGGAGACACCACCCTCATCCTATTGGATTCATTATGAATAACACAAGGATAATGACACTTATAATTACTGCCAGACAGCTTGCTACTGTCTTTGGAGTTCCCCAAAGCAAGATGCCCCAAATGTATGGTCATAATTGCTTATTAGTTGGTCAGATTACAAAGCAAAGCTTAGCTTCCTCAAAATAAAATGGCATTTTAAAACTGTTTTCTTTTGAGTTACAATGTTTACAAATGAAACACAGAGTGCAAATACAGGTGACCCTTGAACAACAGGGATTTGAACTGCACAGATCCACGCATCCATGGACTTTTTTCTATATATATGCGGTACAGTAAATGTATTTTTTCTTCCATGTGTTTTTTTAATGTGATTTTCTTAGTAACATTTCCTTTTCTCTAGCTTACTTTATTGTAAGAATACTGTATATAACACATATAACATACAAAATATGTACTAATCAACTATTCATGTTATCAGTAAGGCTGCCAGTCAACAGTGAGCTATTAGTAAAGTTTTTGGGGAGTCAAAAATTGTACAGGGATTTTCAGATTTTTGACTGCATAGGGGTCAGCATTCTGAATCTTTACATTGTTCAAAGATCAGTGGTACTCATTTTTTTTTAAGATTTTATTTATTTATTCATGACACACACACAGAGGCAGAGACATGGGCAGAGGGAGAAGCAGGCTCCATGCAGGGAGCTCGATGTGGGACTCGATCCAGGGTCTCTAGGATCAGGCCCTGGGCTGAAGGCGGCGCTAAACCGCTGAGCCACCCCGGCTGCCCCTCATTTGGATAAATACATGAATTGTTTGCATGAAATCAACTTGTAGCTTTTATTTTATTACTAATGTTGAAAATAGTAAAATCCCACTAAATAGATTTTTCTTTACAAGGCAAATTGTGTGTTTCAGTGGTGATGATTCAAAAATGATCATTTCAAATGGCTTAAGATTTTGAGAATTTAGGGATCCCTGGGTGGCTCAACAGTGGAGTGTCTGCCTTTGACTCAGGGTGTGCTCCCAGGATCCGGGATCCGGGAATTGAGTCCCACATCCTGCTCCCTGCATGGAGCCTGCTTCTCCCTCTGCCTGTGTCTCTGCCTCTCTCTGTGTGTCTCTTGTGAATAAATGAATGAAATCTTAAAAAAAAAAAAAAAAAAGATTTTGAAGAATTTATTGTCTAAAGTCCGACTGCTCTCTGGCTTTCTCATCCCCACCCCCACCCCACATCATAGATCAAATCTCATAACGGTTTTGAAAGCCTTTGTCCAGCGCACCTGGGTTGCTCAGTTAGTCAAGCATCTGCCTTCAGCTCAGGTCATGAACCTGGAGCCTGGGATAGAGCCCCACATGGAGCTCCCTGCTCAATGGGAGGCCTGCTTCTGCCCCTCCCCTCTCCTCATGCTTGCTCTCTCTCCCTCTCTCTCAAATAAATAAAATCTTAAAATTTAAAAAAAGCCTTTATCTGCCTTCCTTCTGACTCTACGTCCTATTTTTATATGGAAAATTTGTTGACAATTTGATACCTAAAACTGTATGCCTATTTTCATCTGTCTCCATAGTAACTATACATTCAGTACAATCTAAAACATTAGACCAAAGACAATAATACATAGCCAATAAGAAATTGTTCTCTAAGTACTGGATCTCAGAGCCAATCCAATGTATTAACTACGGATTCCATCATCATCTTTGTAATGGAATCAACTGTTCCCTTTAAATGACTCTTTTTGGAGAAATGACATGAATCTGATCTACAAAATTATGCATTTTCCTGAAGAATTGCTTCAGATGTAATGGTAAAGACAAAATAATTGCATAAAATGAAATCCAAAAGGAACATAAATCATAAGGTCAGCGTGGCTTCCCCATGGTTTAAACAGAATTATTACTTCCATCAAGGGACCAATTCCCCTTCCCAGCAGGAAATCATTGGCACTCCCCTGAGTCACTTGCAGACTGTGTTGTTATAAATGTGACATCAACTCACATCCACAATCACAGTCCCATAATTTTTCACTGTAAACTTTTAAAGCCCCAGTTCATGGGCCTGCATGTTCTCTTGATAAAGATGACCGACTCCAAATGATATTTAGCCAAGGGACGGCTATCCTATAGATGCCTGCCTAGGAAGGCTGACCACCACGGGAACTGACATGTTTATTTGTCAGTTTCCCCAGCACCCATTATTATAATGTTCAAGTATTATAACACATCAAACATTACAACATCAGAGACTGCCAAAGATTACACAAACTACAAAGCCACGCTCTTGTTGGTGAATGATTCAGATAATGACAATGACAATATCAATAAGTTTCACAAACTGAAACTAATATTAAAGGAAACAAATGAAGCTTTACTGTGTGGGAAAAGAACATAAGAATCTGGCCTAGAATCAGCGAATCCTATAGTTGGAAACTGCCCTAGAGCTCATCTAATTCAGCCACCCACATGATACAGAAATTTCTTCTACAACATTCTTGACACGTGGTCATTTCCTTCTTCAAGTCCAGTGTCCAAATTTGCCTTTAAGTCAAAATTTGCCTTTCTGAAATGTCCACTTGTTGACTGTTTTCTAGAGCTTTTAAATCAATTTGGTTGCTCCCTATACTACTTCAGTTGGTTTTTAAAAATATATTATAGTAGGGGCGCCTGGCTGTAGGCAGGCTGTAGGCAATTGAGCATCAACTCTTGATTTCAGCTCAGGTCCTGATTGCATGAATCAGGAGATCAAGCCCCATGTCGGGCTCCATGCTTAGTGTCAGTGTGCTTGCATATTCTCTCCCTCTGCCCCTTCCCTCACACTCTTTCTCTCTAAGATAAATAAATAAAAATTTAAATATACATAATAATAGTAAAAATTTAAATATACATAATAATAATAAAAATATCAAGCACTTCTGGAGTGCTTACTATATGCCAAGCATTGAAGTAGATATTTATATGAACTAATATATTTGGTGATTATGAGCATCAACTCTGGAGTCATATTTTCTGAGTTAGAGTTCTGGCTCTGCCATGCACTAGCTTTAAGACACTAGAAGAGTCATTTAACCTCTCTGTGGTGCCTTTGGTTCCTCAACTATAAAATAGGGATAATAGTAATCATGCCTACATGATAGGGTTGTTATTCAAATTAAAAGCTAGTAAACATAAATGTAAAGTGTTTACAACAGTGCCTAGCATGTGATAAACACTGAAAAAAATGTTGTCGTGCTACTCATTGCTACTATTATTTCTATCATAACCTCATCTTACAGATGAGGAGGCTGGAGTTTAGGAAAGAGATAGGCAATATAAGTATGGGATTTTCAATTATCATTGTTAAATCACATCTAGAATTGACTATCCAATGTATTTGCTGTTTCTTGTATATTTGCTATTCCATTTAGCTTTGTGTATTGGTCTACTTACATAGATTCAATTCTGGGAACTCGTCAGTGTTCAATTTTTTCTAAAGGTTTAGAGCCAAAAATATGGCTTCTCCAAAAGAAGCATTCCTAATGTTCTATTCTTCTATGAAACAAAATCATTCAGCATGAACCCAGAGATGATAAAAGTGTGTTTAGAAAACAATATTATAAAATATGTCAAAAATTAAGGATGCCTGGGTGGCTTAGCGGTTGGGCCTTTGGCCCAGGGTGTGATCCTGGGGACCCGAGATCAAGTCCCACATCCGACTCCCTGCATGGAGCCTGTTTCTCCCTCTGCCTGTGTCTCTGCTTCTCTCTCTCTCCCTCTCTCTCTCTCTTTCTCTCTCTCTCTATCATGAATATATAAATTTTAAAAATCTTTTAAAAAATTATAAAATTTTTCAAAGACTTTGATTCAATAATCCCACTCCTGGAAAGTTATTCTAGGGAAATAATTCAACAAATCAAGAAAGCTATATACCTGCAAATCTTTCTCATAGCATTATCAGCTCCATCCCACAAAAATGTTTTAGGGATAAAAATTAAGGATATAGTTAGGTAAATTATGATAGACAGGAAAATTATGTAGCTAATTAAATAACCATTATGGGGATCCCTGGGTGGCGCAGCGGTTTGGCGCCTGCCTTTGGCCCAGGGCGCGATCCTGGAGACCCAGGATTGAATCCCACATCGGGCTCCCGGTGCATGGAGCCTGCTTCTCCCTCTGCCTGTGTCTCTGCCTCTCTCTCTCTCCGTGTGACTATCATAAATAAAAAAAAATTTAAAAAAAATGTTTAAAAATAACCATTATGACATATGAAAAACATTAAAGGAAGTTCATTATATGATACTAAATGGAAAAAGAAAACTCAAAATTGAGTTATACTGGAAATTATCACTACTAAAACATGTGTTTGAAGACAAATTGGGAGAAAATACCCCCCAAAATGAATAATTCTCTTAAAATGGTACAATCACTCGCTCACTTCAAAAAAATTTTGTTTCTGCTTATTCAATAGAATAACTTTTTTCTGCTTATTCTAATATAACATTAGGAATGCTTCTATATATCAATGAAAATGAACTAAAATTGCATGTATAATATCAATACATCTTGACAATAAAATGTTTCAGAAAGATATATATGGCATAATTCCATTTATACTAAGTCCTTAAAACTTATAAACACCACACTATGTATTATTTGGAGTTGCAAACATACATACAAATGTGATAGAAGTTTAAATATTTGAATGGAAACAGTAACCAGCAAATTGAGCCTAATGATTAGTTTTAGAGCTAGAAAGGGAAATGTGACCAGGAAAAGATGACTTCTTCAACTGACTAGAGAGTAAACAGGCTATTTAACAATATTACCTTCTACCAGTGGTTCTCAACTTCCCTGAGAAGTTTATTAAAAATATAGATGCCTGGGGGGGGGGGGAGGGTTGGTGCTTGAGTGGCACAGTCAGTTAAGCGACTGACTCTTGGTTTCAGCTCCAGATGTGATCTCAAGGTCAGGAGATCGAGTCCTGCATCAGGCTCCATGCTCAGCATGGAGATTCTCTCTCCCTCTCCCTCTGCCCTTCCCACTTATGCTTTCCTCTCTCTAAAGTAAGCTAAAAACAAAACAAAACAAAACAAAACAAGAACCAGATGCCTGGGCCACACCACTATAGATTCAGTCAGTGGGCCACTGAAATTTGAAAAGTTCCCAGGAGATTCTAAGGAGCACCCAGTTCTCATCCACTCAATGAGAGTTGGGAAGTGATGTGTTCTTTATTACAACCAAAATATATAATAATGATTCAAATTGATCTGTAATGTTGATACATTGTTTGAGCAATAAAAACACATGATTTGGGATCCCTGGGTGGCGCAGCGGTTTAGCGCCTGCCTTTGGCCCAGGGCGGGATCCTGGAGACTCGGGATCGAATCCCATGTCAGGCTCCCGGTGCATGGAGCCTGCTTCTCCCTCTGCCTGTGTCTCTGCCTCTCTCTCTCTCTCTCTTTCTCTGTGTGACTATCATAAATAAAAAAAAATAAAAAAAGAACACATGATTTAAAAAATATGTATCTTGGATTTCACTTGACTCCTTTAAACTAGAGAACCCTGCAGCTCTCCAAGCTCAGTGTCCATGGGATCTCTGCTCCCCACAGCACTCAGAACCTAGTGTGCATTATGCACGAGCGGAAACCAAGGCCAAGGGGATCAGGGAAACATACTGTTTAAATTGTCATGCGGGTGACAGCACAACTGAAAATGACACCCCCGCAGGATTGGTTTCCCTAGGGACTGAGTTTCACAAGCGCTCCCTTCTAGAGGGCACCTTCTGCAGCAGCAGTTTCCTCCTCCTCGCCCCCCCCCCCCCCCCAATAAAGACTGTTCTGTCTCTGCAAGGCGGGCTTCTCAGGTTTCCATGATGCCAGGCCAGCGGTGCAGAATCACCCCGTGGCCAATGGAAGGATACCCAATTGCCTGGTAAGGCAGTGCCTGGGGATGGCCTTGAAGTGAGTAGAAGCCAAAGGAAGCTGCAATGGCCAAGTCAAGGCAGACCCGACAGGTCTGACGGCCCTCCCTAGCCTCGCCCTCCCCAGCCTCGCCCTCCTCTTTGTTCCTCTTCTGCAGGCTCTTTGCACCGACTTCTGCCCTGATTCTTCCAGGTTTTCTTTAGAAACCAGGGTGGGGGGAGGCCTGGGTGGCTCAGCAGTTGGGCTCTGCTTTGGGCTCAGGTGTGATTCTGGAGTTCAGGGATGGAGTTCCACATCTTAAAAAATAAAATCAAGAAAGAAAAGAAAGAAAGAAAGAAAGAAAGAAAGAAAGAAAGAAAGAAAGAAAGAAAGAAAGAAAGAAAGAAAGAAAGAAGAAAGAAACCAGAGTGGAGAATGTTAAAGAGAGGATGTTAGGCGGAGAGAAAGCAGTAACTTTTATAGCAGGACAGACAATGAAATAAACGAAATGTAGGAAAGTTAAGGAAAAAGACAAATTAATAGAATAACCTTTATGGCCTAAACTGTGGTCTCTTAGCAACTTAAAATCAGGTACTTTTTTTTTTTTTTTAAGATTGTATTTATTCACGAGAAAGAGAGAGAGAAAGAGAGGCAGAAAAAAAAAAAGAGAGAGAGAGAGGCAGAGACACAGGCAGAGGGAGAAGCAGGCTCCCCACAGTGAGCCCCACATGGGACTCGATCCAGGACCTTGGGCCGCACCCTGAGCCAAAGGCAGACGCTCAACTGCTGAGCCACCCAGGTGCCCCCAAATCAGACACTCTTAAAGACAAAAAAAATGCCCCCTTTTGGTAAAACAGCAACAACCCGCTATTGCACTATTTACTGCACAATCTGTCGTCAATGAAGCCTAAGTTCTCACAGGACGTTCGACACTTGAGGTCCTGTTGGTCCCAGGATCTTGGTACAAGCAGAATATTCTCACTAAGGAACTTGAAAACCCCTTGGGGTCACAAAGAGTTAAGCGTGGGATTAAAAAGAAAGAAGAGACATAGGGGAATGAAAACGGCATTTGCTGAAATTCATTTTTACTAAAGAACCCAAGATTGTTAAACTGAATATTTCAATAAAATATTCTGGCCAAGATTACCTAAGGAGTGCCATGTTAAAAACAGTGACTTCCTTTTCTTAGAAAGGGGAATCTGTGTCAGTGGGTGGTTCTTGTGGCTCCTTTGTAGGAAGAAGTTCATTTGTAAAGGCTCTGAAAAGAGGATCTCAATTTTCTCCAGACTGGAGAAACAGGATTAATTCGGATGTATTACAGCCAGATGTGCATGGAAACACATGTGGGCAGAAACAGGAAGGTCAAGGAATGCTACTGCTGCTCTTATGCCTGGAGTTCAACTTTTAAACATTTATTTCTCCATAGCTAATCGTCCGAGCATCAGAAACAAGCTAAGGGATTAAGCCGTGTTCCAAGAACAGTTTTGATAATATTAATTATGTTGATAAATAAACTCAGAAACAATAAAAATAAATCAGGCCACATTTCAGCTCCAGCGTCTGCCAAAAAGGACCTAATAACAAGAGAAAAATTATTTTCTTTCTTTTTTTTTTTTCTATTTATTATTTATGATAGTCACAGAGAGAGAGAGGCAGAGACATAGGCAGAGGGAGAAGCAGGCTCCATGCACCAGGAGCCTGACGTGGGATTCGATCCCGGGTCTCCAGGATCGCGCCCTGGGCCAAAGGCAGGCGCCAAACCACTGCGCCACCCAGGGATCCCTATTTTCTAACTTCTACAGGAAGTCTAGCTATGAAGACTGAAGCAGAAAAATGAAAGCAAAAAAAAAAAAAAAGAAAACCTTTAGAAAGGAAAAAGAACAAAGCATTTTGCTATTTCAGTAATTTTTGTAGTCATTTAAAAAAAAAAAAAAGTTAGTGACTAATATGTACAAGTGGTTCCCTGGAATTATGTGAGTAAGTTATCTGACAAGAATTTGCCTCACACTTAACTAGTCGTTTGTGTCATCATCAAGTAAAGAATGCCAAGACTTATGCATAACCTGACATCTTCAGAAGCAAAGACCAGTCAGACAAGTTTCCAGATGGAAATAAAAATAAATGCAAAAAAAAAAGTAGAGACCGGGATTACATGGAAAAGAGAGTTTGTCAACAAAGAGAAGACATATAATTTTTGGTTTCACGTGAATTAAAAACTCATGGTCCAATTACAAACCCAAATTAACTTAAAAGTCAACAAATCAATCAAATAAATTAAAAACCCAGCACAAGGGATCCCTGGGTGGCGCAGCGGTTTGGCGCCTGCCTTTGGCCCAGGGCACGATCCTGGAGACCCGGGATCGAATCCCACATCGGGCTCCTGGTGCATGGAGCCTGCTTCTCCCTCTGCCTGTGTCTCTGCGCCTCTCTCTCTCTCTCTCTGTGACTATCATAAGTAAATAAAAATTAAAAAAAAAAAAAAAACCCAGCACAAACTCTCCATTATCATTTAGATATCTAAATATACTACTTCGTCAGATCATTCTAAGGACTATAAACATGGCAATAAACAGCTTATATACATATGAGTTTCTTTCACATCACAGTGTAGAATGGTTACCTCATTAATCTCATGCTACTGTGAGGAAAACTGAAAAAGTGATGACAGACCCATCAGTAAGAACACATAATCTAGAATGTCGTTTTCTAAACTAGGTCACAGGCATAGTGAATACAGAGAACAAACTGATGGTTACCAAAGAGAAGGGGGAGAAGGAACGGGCAAAATAGGTGAAGGGGAGCTTCCAGTTACAGAATGAATAAGTCACCCTGACAAAAGGGACAGCATATGGAATGTAGCCAGTGATATTGCAGCACATGGTAGCTACACTGGTGGTGAGCATGGCATGATGCATAGACTTGCTGAAATCACTATATTGTGCACCTGAACTTGTGTGATGTGAACAGACTATACTTCAGTAATAAAATAAAATGAAAGAAGATGAAGTTAAAATAAACCAGGCTACAGGTGTTAGTCAGTTAAAAGAAAACAACAGGCCCAAAATGGTATCCCTTAGGCCACATCCACAAACCAGGGCTTAATACCAAGTCTAATTGCAGTTTCAACCTTCCCCCAGAACTGCAGTCTGAACCAGCCAGTCACTTAGGAATTTACTGATCACCAAAGAGTGTGCCACAGGGGCCCTCTCGATCTGCCAAGGATAGATGGAGTAATCTGCGTGGTAAGACTCCCTGCTTTTCCCACAGAGGAAAACTGACCTTGCCTGGAACAATCCTTTCTCTGTGCTAGTAACTCTCTTGCCCTCCGCCTTCCTATAAAAACCTTACATTTTGTACAACATCTAAGAGACCTCCTCTACTTGTTAGGATGCTAATTCATGAATTTTTTTAAAGATTTTATTTATTTATTTCAGAGATAGAGAACATAAGCAGGGGTGAGGGGCAGAAGGAGGAGAAGCAGTCTCTCCTCTAAGCAGGGAGCCCGCTACGGAACTCCATCCCTGGACCCCGAGATCATGAACTGAGCTGAAGGCAAATAGAAGCTTACCCCACTAAGCCACCCAGGTGCCCCTGATTCATGATGAATTTTTTTTTTAATTTTTAAAAAGATTTTGTTTATTAATTTGACAGAAAGAGAGAGAGAGCAAGCAAGAACAAGCAGGGGGGAGCAGGAAAGGGAGAAGCAGACTCCCCCCTGAGCAGAAGCCCCATGCAGGGCTCTATCCCAGAACCCTGGGATCATGACCTGAGCCAAAGGCAGACACTTAACCAACTGAGCCACCCAGGCCCCCCTGATTTCTCAAGATTCTTAAATTGAGAAAGACCTAGAAAAGGATCCAGGATATAGACAGCCCAAACATTCTCAATTTAGCAAGACTAGAAACTATAACTGTACTAAATACTCATTGTGGGCCTTTCAGAAATAATTTTTTCCTTTCAGAAATATTTAACAATAATTAAACACTTAAATATGGAAATGGTTCTGGATTTACATGCATCTAATACTGACTCTGTCCCTAATATAGAGCAAAAGACTTCACAAACACACTGAAACATGTGCCATCAGATAAATTGTGACTACGCAGAGAGGTTAAGTCATAACTTCACAATATTTAATTGTGACTTCACAGAGAACTTGCCCAAGATCACACTGCTAATAAGTGGGGAAGACAGGATTCCAAGCTGTTGCTATGGCCCCAGGCACCGTGCTCTTAACCACCATTCTGCATGAGATGTTGCTGCTACTCGGTTCATTTGTCCTCCCATTCTAGAACCCTCTGCAATGCAATAACAATAATTACTTGGGAGGAGGAGTCCTCTGTGACATAAGGAAAATAATTCTTGATGGAATATTCTGTTCTTTTCCCAGCTCTGTTGATTAGCCCAGTGAACAAGGACAAGTGTCTCTACCTCATTTCCTCTCATTTCCCAAATCTAAAAAAAATGCTGACATGGAAATGAATAGTCTCAAAAGTTCTTCTCACTCCTAGATTCAAAGTTTTAAGAAAAAATATATTCTCCAAGTTAAGGAGCATATATTTTAAATTAAGGAGTACGTCATAGTTTAAATTATATGTCTTTGTCTATAATGACATGTTTAAGCTTGAGCATACCTTAAAGAAAACCCCATAGGATTTGTGTTTGTTTTTCATAGTGGGCTTTAAACATTGGATTTTGGTTAAAAAAAAAAACAAACCCTCAACTTTAATGATCTCATTTCATTCACTCTTTTCAAGAAGATGAGTCCAGCTCTGACAATGCTTGGACTCATGAAGCTCCTCTCCTGAGCAGAGACAGGCACTTTCTGCTGTGACATGGGGACACCTCCCTTGACATTATGACATGTAGGTAGTGGTGATGACCAGTGTGGATGGGAAATGGAGAATAGCAGAATGCAGACACATAGGAGTGAGACAGGTGGCAGCACAGGAGAGAGTGGAACCCACCTGACAGAGTGACACCTCCAGCTGCCCAAACTCATGATCAACATTGACTTTGCATAAGGGAATCAAGCTTCAGACAGATTAGTGTGTAAGTGGTTCCCAATTTAGACCCAAGTTGTGCTAACACCCGCCATCTGGCCTTAACACCACTTCTTCCTTCTCTTGCTCCAACTCACGCCTCCACATGCTTGCACTACTGCCTAGACAATAGCTGAGAGTTGGGTGGAATCCCTGCTTGGACAGGAGTGGGGACAGAATGGGGTTGCAAAAGGAGTCTGATTTCTTGAGCCTCTGGAGCTAGGAAAGAGCAAGAAAAGGAATCCAAGATGATGACATCTCTGAATATTCTCAGTTCTATGAAGTTGGAAGCTGATACTGTACTAGATACTCATAGTTGATAGCTAACATTTATTGAGAGCTTACTAAGTGCCAAGCACAGCATTTATGTGTACTAACCCATTGTTACCCCCACCAACCCTGTGAAATAGAAACTAATATCCCTGTTCTATAGGTGAAGAATCTAGGCACAGAGAAATTAAATAGGAACTGTGTTACAAAGGCTCCTAACTCGACCTTATGCTCCCTTGGCACAGAAACTTCCCTGGAAACCCAGAATCCATCTTATTGGTAAGGAAAGTGAGACCAGCAATGTTAAGAGGCTTGTGTAAATCCATATAGCTTTCTTAAAAAAGTATTTTATTTATTTATTTATTTATTTATTTATTTATTTATTTATTTAAGAGAGAAAGCACGAGTTGGGGTGTGGCAGAGGGGGAGCCAGAAAGGGAGAAGCTTAGTGGGGAGCCTGATATGGGACTCAATCCTAGAATCCCAGGATCATGACCTGAGCAGATGCTCAAATAACTGAGCCACTCAGGTGCCCTCCATATAGCTTGTTAAAGGAGTTGTCAAGAAAACCTGAAGAGGTATCTGGGTGACTCGGTCAGTTAAGCATCCGACTCTTAGTTTTGGCTGACGTCATGACCTCAGGGTCTTGAGACTGGGCTCTGCACTGGGCACAGGGTCTGCTTGAGACTCTCCCTCTCTCTCTGATCTTGCTCTCTCTCAAACAAATAAATCTTTAAAACTATAAAAAGGAAAGGAAGATAGAAAACCCTAGAACTCCCAGCTTCTACAATAGTAATTCTTTTCTTATCTTTTGCTGACTCAGACAGGATTGAGGACATGAAGGGGACATGTCTTGAGTTTCTAATTCTTGCTTCATGTAGAAGCTGTTCCATGTCCTCGCTAGTTTTGTTGCCCAGCTCTGGGAGGTTCTGGCTTTCCTGAGATGAGGCACCCAAATTATAGTCTGGCTGAGTATCTCTATCTCCTTCAGCAGGGCCCAGGCCAAGGCCCACTGTCCTTCCTAAGACAGTTGACCCACTTTGAAAAAGAACCAAAAAGCCACTCCTCCTCAAGGATAAAACCATCTGCCACTCTGAGCAGAACTTGCCTCAACTCTGATGAGCTTCTCTTTTTTCAAAGTATCTCACAATCACACACATCACAGTGTGTAGGCTCTTGGACCAGACTGAGAAAGGCCTAATCCAGCTCTACTGCTTTCTAGCGGGGCGACAAAGAAAAGTGACTTAGCCCTTCTGTGCCTCAGCTTCTTCCTCTGATAAATGAAAATCAACCTCATAGGGTAGTTGCAAGGACCTATTGTGCATGAATACTCATCAAGCATTTAATGTTAGCTGTCATTACAGGCGGCATTTGTTCTGCAAAATTAACTCACCATGAGACATGGCTTATAAATGTCTTGCTAGGAAAACGTTAAAATCTCTCAAATTCAATCAGTGTATGGGAATTATATATCTGAAATAGTCCAAGACAGTCCAACATGAGCTTCAGTATTCCAAGATCTGTCTTGGAATTCCCAGATTAAGTCTTTCTCTCAGTATAACCTACAGATATATTTTCATTCTTCTTGAGCATCCTGGAGGTAAGTATTAAAATGAAAACACATAAATAAAATAAAATCACACATACTAACTTCTAAGGAAAAACAATAATTTTCAAAGGTAGTGTACTTCTAGTGAAGTATATTAAGAGAACAAACTAGCCCTCTGTGCACATGAGGATGAGTACAGAGACCCAGCTGCATGGGGGAGATGGCATGGCAACTTAGTGCTGAGCCACACTGGCATCTATTTGTTGAGTCAGACCCAAGCTTCTAAACTTACCGAGCTCATTATCCTGTGTGCATACCAGGCCCATAGGCTGAAATTGCAGCCTTTTTTGCTTCTTTTTCCTTAAGCAAGATTAGATTCTGCTACAAAATATCCCTCATCTTCAATGTGAACTTCTGCAAAAGGGTGATTGCAAGTATGAGTTTATATAACTCCCTATGCTGTACCCAGTGCCCAAAAGTCAGGGGATGAGGGTGAAAGATTTGTTCTCCAGGTAATGTGAATTTCAACGTTTCTGTCTTTAGAAAAATTTCCACACGCTTTGTTTTAATCAAAACATTTACGTACGTGTACACTGATTTTTGTTTTGGTTGGTATGTTGACATATTTGTTGGTGTGTAGACATATTGTAAAGTCTACCAAACAAAATCACAAGAAACCTGTTAACTCAGAGGTGTTTAGCTTTCTCAATTAATTCACATTGATTTGTTTCAAATGCTTCGCTCTTCTGATTAGACAGCAAAAATAGTTTGAGAAATTATCAAAATCAATCACCACTTGAAATGTAGGTCTTCTAAAAATGAAACTATACCTATTTATGAGTTGAGAATCATATTATGGTTAAATCAGATAAGAGATAGGAAGGTGTAGTCAAACTTATTACATTCCATCTTCCTGGGTAGTAATTTAAATTTAAATAAATTTCATTTAAATCAATTCCATCCTAAAGTATGTGCATTGATGCAATCATTATGAATTGTAGACGGAACAGATTTAGGTAAATAGCACTCAGAGTTTAGTAGGATGAGTTTAAAAAAAAAACAACAACACCTGTCATCTTGTTCTGATTAGTCAAAGAAAACATCAGAGAATAAGTACCTATTTGGAGAAGTCTGTGATATGAAAAGTGACTTTTTGACCTCATAGAAGGGATATAATAGAAAAAGTTTTCAAACTAATTTTTTCAAATCAATCCTACCAGATTTTCTAGACATTGTATATCAACTCATATACTTGATGCTAATCAACTTTTATTTTTTTAATAATGGTATATAAGAAGTTAAATGAATCATTAATCAGTATTGTGAAACTTCAGCCGACACTTCAAATTCATATTTATTTTATAGTATGCTTCAGATTTTTTTTATGCTTCAGATTTTTATTCTAAGAAGTCACATCATCAAAATCAGTAATTAATCCATATGAAATAGTTAATATGAAGTTCTAACTCAGAAAAAATCAGAGAAATTATTTAGACAAAATGAAGCCACTTTTTGGAGGCAACAAAATTTCTGATTTCTACTCTGCCATAGATACAGATTGAGTATGGATATTTATAAAATTAAATGAATGTAATGGCATTTTTTTCTTTATCTTCCGCACCAGAATCTTATTTCATTGAATTTGCTTCTGTTGTCTTGCCTGCCTCTGACCTGATCATTCTGATAGCAGAGACAGTTTTTTGTTTGTTCTGGGTGTGGCCTCATCCATGTTCGGGAAAACAGCAGAGCAAAGCAGGATGCACGTGTATGACCAAAACAGAGGAATGCTAGCAATTTTATGGGTTTTATACTCAGTGGTGCTTCATATTAATTTCCTGTGATTTATGTCTTAATGCTTAATTGCTCCATTTTGCAATCGGCCACCAGCTGCAGATAATGCAGGTCACAGTCACCAGATTAGTCAGCCTCACCTTCCTGAGACCATTCTGCACATTTGCCAACAGTGTTCAGAACCAAAGCCACCAAAGGGTCACAATAGGGAGACGGTTGGGTAAGAAAAGCTGGTTTTAGGGGCACCTCGGTGGCTCAGTTGGTTAAGCATCTGCCTTCAGCTCAGGTCATGATCCCAATCCCAGGGTCCTGGGATGGAGCCCAGCATCTGGCTCCCTGCTCAATGGGGAGCCTGCCTCTCCCTCTGCCCCTCCCCCTGCTTGTGTGCACACTCTCTCTCTCTTTCTCTCTCTCTGTCAAATAAATAAATAAATACAATCTTAAAAAGAAAAAAGAAAAGCTGGTTTTAAAGCTGTAGTTCTCAAAGTGTGATCCCTGAACAAGCCGCATCAGCATCTTATGGGACTTGTTAGAAATGCAAATTCTTGAGCCCCACCCCAGACCTAGTGAACCAGAAACTGGAAGTGGGTCCCAGCAACCTGAGTTTTAACCAGCCCTGCTGCTGCTTTTGATACACACTGAAATTTGAAAGCCATTGAATTAGACTGATTCTCAAATGTCATGATGTTTTTTAAATGGATGGTGTGATGTTTTTATAATAAAGTTTCAAAGGACCCAAGATAATGTTCATATTACAAAAAAATTAGGGGAAGGGGCACCTGATGGCTCAGTCAGTTAAGTGTCTGTCCTCAGCTCAAGTCATGATGCTAGAGTACCAGGATCAAGTCCCACCTCGGGCTCCTGCTCAGCAGGGAGTCTGCTTCTCGCTCTCCCTCTGCCTTTCCCCCTGCTCTTTCTCTCTCTCTTGCTCACTCTCTCTCAAATAAAGAAATAAAATCTTGGGCAGCCCGGGTGGCTCAGTGATTTAGTGCTGCCTTCGGCCCAGGTCGTGATCCTGGGGACTTGGGATCGAGTCCCATGTTGGGCTCCCTGCATGGAGCCTGCTTCTCCCTCTGCCTGTGTCTCTGCCTCTCTCTCTCTCTCTCTCTCTCTCTGTGTGTGTGTGTCTCATGAATAAATAAATAAAATCTTAAAAAATAAAATAAAATCCTTGACCTCACAGAGTTTACATCATGCTTAACCAGGCCAGGAAGGCAGGAGTCAGGACTGACCCGCCCAGGGAAGCTTAAATTGTGGAGCATGCATATTTAATGAACAAGGACAACTGAGACCCTCCCCACTCCCATCCTTTCCCCCACTCTTTTGCTTTCCTGGGATCTCTCAAAAGGATGTAGATACCAGCCTCCAACATGGAATTTGGCATAACCAATATTTACTACTGCATTTAGAGAATCAACAAATTTATTTAATATTTAATTATTATGAATGAATTCAAGAATTAATGAATTAAAAACAAAACAAATAATGAGTATTTGTCCTCTTTCTTTATCAGACTTTTTAAATTTTTAAAATCCTGTTCCTTCCCTGGGTACAGTCTGTTGTTGTTGAGGGATTTTTGGTAGTTATTATTTATTTTTTTTAATGAGCCTAGTGTTATTTTTATGGGAGTACTTTATGCTAGTATAAATTAATAGGCTTACTTTTTCTAAAAACAAATTTAGGCCATACAGTAGCTTTCAATAAGAGATAAATAAATAACACATTTATTGGGTTAGAAATATAATTCCAAAACCATGAAAACAAAAAGGAAGCATATACTCTAGCCCCAGAGGCTAGCATGGAAACTGTGCATGATTATTAATTCTATTTTTGCCAACCAGAAAAGGAAAAGTAATACAATGTATTGCTCTTAGAATGGGAAATGAGGAAACCAGTTTTTCAGAGGGATTTTTCCTCTAGTACTGCCTCCTAAGATAAAATAAACCCATCATGTGATACCCCACGTAAGGAAAAAAATGGTAAGCTATGTTAGTCAGTAACAATAGTTTTATAGCAAATCTGGTCCTTGCACTCTCTAAGAGATAAACTCAGAGGGCAGGTGGGTGGCTCAAGGCAGTTAAGCATCTGACTCTTGGTTTCAGCTCAGGTCATGATCTCAGAGTCTTGGGATCAAGCTCAGCAAGGAGTCTGCTTGTCCCTCTCCCTTTGCTCCTCCCCTGGCTCTCTCTCTCTCTCTCTCTCTCTCTCTCTCTGGAACAAATAAATAAAATCTTAAAAAAAAAAAAAAAAGATACTCAGTAATGGGGGTTCCAGATAGGACTAAGTAAATGTTGCCTAAATACATAGTTTTACAGTAATCTAATGTGGTACAAGGACAGATCTTAAGTAGCCAAAAAGTGGATGGAGAACAAGTCCCTTAAATAATCTTGGTAATTGTCACTTATCTCTGCTAAGTTTTTGAAAAGGGTTAAATAATTATAATTTGAGGTTATTCTCCACCTAGATTATAGCATTCGGATTTTATGCTACTGACTGATAGAGGATAGAGGATACATAAATCTTGTACGTCAAGCAAGCAGGTGGCAAGGTTGTTACTCTATTTTTTTTTTTTTTTTTTAGGTTGTTACTCTATTAAGCAAGTTGAGAACACCTCCCCAAACTTTCTGCTCAGAGAGAAAGAAGGTGGACTGCAGAACACCTGAGCCAAGGCCAGAATTTTTCTTCAAGAAACATCTTTGCCTCCATTCCAGGACCTGGGTGAGGCCTCTGAAGAAACACATAAATCTGCAGAATTGCATGGGACTCATCTTCCTGGCACTGGTGCCTGGGCAGAGCTGACGTACCTAAGCTCGACCTGGAAATTTTTCAGAGCAGGTATCATCAATTTTGCCACAAAAAAAGTCCAGTCCTGTTCCTGTGGAACATTTGATTCCGAACAGCATAATTTCCTGAGGTGCCTGCCAGAATGAATCAGCTACAAAGTATACGGCCAGGCACCTGCATAACTTGACCTGCTTCATGAAGCTATTTGAATTCTGGTGAATGACTACAGAAGGCAGCAACCAACGCTTAGAGCCATTCTTTCTGGAAGAAGTTAGGTAGTGGAAACAATGGTCTATAGAGGTCCCCTCCCCCAAGCCCATAATACATGCTATTAAAACTAGATCCTAATCACACAGGCATAGCTGCATGATCTGCTATGGCAAAAAAACCCTGTGTTCTAGTAACCAAAAAGTGGCCTCTTAGAGATTGTTTGATCTCATAACCTTCTCTTGGCTCTCTTAAACTTTGACAAGGCATCAAAAGAAAGTTTTTTTTTTAAAGGTTTGATTTATTTATTCCTGAGAGACAGAGAGCGAGGGTAGGGGGGAGGTGGCAGAGAGAGAAGCAGGCTCCCTGCAGGGAATCTGACGTGGGACTCGATGCCGGGACCCCAGGATCACGGTGTGGGCCGAAGGCGGCGCTGAACCGCTTGGCCACCCGGGCTGCCCCATTTTTCTGCTTCTTGATTCTTTTGTCTCAACAGCATACCTTGAAAATCACTTCATACTAATATAAACAAATTTGCATTCATTTAAAAAGTTACTTACTGGGGCACCTGGCTGGCTGAGTTACAGAGCATGAGACTCTTGGTCTCAGGGGTTGTGAGTCAAGCTCCACATTGGGTGTAGAAATTTCTTAAATAAAATATTTTAGGGGTGCCTGGGTGGCTGAGTGGTTGAGTATGTGCCTTCCCCTCAGGGCGTGATCCTGGGGTCCTGGGATGGAGTCCTGCCCTGGGCTCCCCGCAGGGAGCCTGCTTCTCCCTCTGCCTGTGTCTCTGCCTCTCTCTCTGTGCCTCTCGTGAATAAATCAAATCTTTAAAAAATAAAATAAAATATTTTAAAATAAATAAATAAGTATAAGTTACATTTCATCTCATGGTTAGAATCTAACATTTCAGTTGTTTCCTTTGCTATTATACACCAAGCTGAGGTTAATATCCTTGCATTTTTTTTCTTGCCTGCATGTGCGAATACAACCATGACATCAATTTCTAGAAGTGGAATCACTACTGAAAGAACATGCCAGTGTTTAATTTTAATGACTATTACCAGCTTGTCTCCCAGAGAGCACAGCCATTCACTATCCCACTACCACTATGGCTGGATGCCTGTTTCTCCACTCTATGACCAATCAAGTGTGTTATCAAACTTGTCTCTGCTAATTTGGAAGGTGAACAATTCTTTATCTTTACAGTTTAAACCAAAATTGTATTCCTCCTTTCCTATTTTATACATTGTATTTCTTTTCTTGTAGTGCAATAGCCACTATCTCCAGAGCAATGGAAAATAAGCATGATGACCTTCATGGGAAGGAGGTTGGTGTTTCCTATGAAGCATGATTTCGGCTCTTGGGTTGATATATAAGGGTATTTGCCATGTTTAAGAGGTAACTACAGTATTTTTATGTTATTAAAAGCTTTATTTTTATTTAGATATTTTCTAGTAATAGAACTTGAATTTTTTCAAACGCCTTTGAGCATCTGATTTCACTCTTTTTTTTTTTTTAATTTATTTATGATAGTCACAGAAAGAGAGAGAGAGGCAGAGACACAGGCAGAGGGAGAAGCAGGCTCCATGCACCAGGAGCCCGACATGGGATTCGATCCCGGGTCTCCAGGATCACGCCCTGGGCCAAAGGCAGGCGCCAAACCGCTGCGCCACCCAGGGATCCCCTGATTTCACTCTTTTTAACCCTTCTTGCCAACCCAGCTATGTATCTTACCATTTCTGTATTTGGTGCTTCACTTGTCCTTGGCCATCTGACCGGCCAGTTGCCTTCACTCTCACACAGTGTAGTGGACATGGCAGTGCTCCACTCAGAGCCCTTCACCCACCTTCCAGGTTCACTCTCTGGTCACAGACACTGCCCAGGCCTAGCCCAAGGCTGTACCCTGACTGGCTGATGAGGGCAAAGGGGTGTCCCCAAGGCCTCAATTTGGAGACCCCTCTAAAGGACCATCCCAATTCCAAAGCCCCTCACAGAATAGGCTGAGGGCTCAAATTGCAAATGCATTGTGAGTCAGCCTCTCCCTGTTTCCCAGGTCTTCCTCCTCCATTCCTTACAGGTATAAACCCTGAGAGTATTCCTTAATAAATCTTTTGCATGTGACTCTGTCTCAGAGTCTGTTTCCAAGGATCTCAATCTCTGACACATAGAAATCTGTGAACCCCTCTGCAATAGGTATTTTCTGCTTGTCCTTTCAGATCTCTGCTCTTTCCACCTGGCTTTCTGCCCTGGAAGGCTCACTTGTGTGGAATACACCAACAGGGTGCCTTGCCCTCTGGCTTTCTGTTGGATTTAGCCAAAGGAGTGCCACAGAAGATCTGAGGGAGGGAGAAGAGTAATGTTGGATATTTATTCTCTGACCCAAGATGGATGGGTCATTTCATTGTTGGAAGGCCAATGCTGCTGTCAAATTTGCCTATTCTACATGACTCTGTCCTTTCAGTTCTGGCAACATCTGCCTCCTTTTGTCCCCTCAAACCTAGAGATGATGAAAACCCTATTGCCGCTATCACTTGTGGTCCTCTAATAAGCCCACCTTTCCTTTATTTTATTTTTTTGGCCACACCGTTTAAACTAGTTTTCCTTATAAATAAATGCTCTTTAAATGATCCAGATTTGATCATACCGTCTATTTCCTTTCCGGATCAAGATTAATATATACCCATCAGGTGTAAGGAGCAAGCTGAAGTCCCCCATTGCTTCCTGCCTATAGTAGCAAAGTTTTAACACAGGACAAAGGAAGCAGAGGCAAGGACATAAGAGTAATAGTAGCTAATATTTACGGAGTGCTTATTATATGTACCAGTAATGTCAA
Organism: Canis lupus familiaris; assembly: GCF_011100685.1. Classification (NCBI taxonomy): domain Eukaryota; kingdom Metazoa; phylum Chordata; class Mammalia; order Carnivora; family Canidae; genus Canis; species Canis lupus. The sequence continues at coordinate 27,794,837 of NC_049224.1, read as the reverse complement.
ATAAAAAACAAATCCAGACTTAGACAAAGAAAGACTTCATTTGCAAGGATTACTGCAAAGATGGGAAGTAGGGGCAAAAGGGACTCCTACAATAGAGGGAAGAACTCTCTGACATAAGATTTGCAAGTTTCTCAAGGATGATGCAAAATGGGTTTTCTTTTATAGAGGGGATGAACAGGCTAGAAGGAATCTGAAGTGGACAAGGGGAATAAAAGAGTGAAGTGACTGATCTGATAGCAGATCAAAGAATGTTCTTCTTTTCTTTTTTTTTTTTTTTTAATTTATTTATTCATGAGAGATACACAGAGAGAGGCAGAAACCTAGGCAGAGGGAGAAGCAGGCTCCAGGGAGCCTGATGTGGGACTTGACCCCAGGACCCCAGGATCATGACCTGAGCCAAAGGCAGACGCTCAACTGCTGAGCCACCCAAGGATCCCAATCAGAGAATGTCCTACCTTGAGGTCCACCTGTTTTCAGGAGAGGCTGTTAAGGAAGGCCTGCGTGCTAGTCCAGGCCAAAGATGAGTCAAAAGTCCAAGGATGTGGGGGAAGAGACAATCCTAATCAAAGTTTGTTAAACAAGCATTTTGTTCCAGTTGATTAGTGGGGAGACAATAGATCAGCTAATTATTTTTAAGACAAAGAATGGGAATTTGGAAGGTCTGTGTTTGGACTTTATCATAAGTCAACAAAAGAGTGCTCATGAGTATTAGGTAAGTCCTATGGGTTAAGGATGGCTCTTTGCAGTAAACCATTTTCCAGAACATAGTGGGTAGGGGATTTCTTTACCCATTGCTGTTTTCCAGAATCATAGGACTCAGGTAAAATTCAACACTGTCAGCACAAACCTAAGAGTTTTAAATACATCGTCGTATTAAATGCTTTCAACATCTCTGCTTGCATAAATATATTGTTAAGAGGGTACCCGGAAGACAAACTCGGGGTGGGGGATGGGATGGGGCAACTGGGTGATGGACATTAAGGAGGGCATGTGTTGTAATGAGCACTGGGTGTTATATGAGACTGAGGAGTTACTGACCTCTACTTCTGAAACCAATAATACATTGTATGTTAATTAATTAATTGAATTGAATTAATTGAATTATATTGTTAATTATAATTGCCACAAGGCAATGGTGAGGGGCTATATTTAGAGGGTAGAGTGAGGGAATATGGGAATGTAAGGAATTTTTCCTTTTTTGGTATTCTGAGGAGCTGTGCCTGGTTGTAAATAGCCCATCCATTAGTTAGGGTCCATGGCTATCTTGAGGTGGGTCACCTACTGAGCCCATTCACATTCAGTTTAGTGGTCATTGGCCCTTTGGCCTTGGTCTGTTTTCTGTTGCTGAAAACTATTGCCTAAAAGCAGCCTTGGGGCGCCTGGGTGGCTCAGTCAGTTAAGCATCTGACTTGGGCTCTGGTTGTGATCTCCCAGTCCTGGGATGGAGCCCTGGGTCAATCTGCTTGTCTCTCTCCCTCTCCTTCTACCCCTTCTCCTGCTCGGGCTCTCTCTCTTTCTCAAATAAATACAATCTTTAAAAAATAAAATAAAATAAAACTAGCCTCTACAATTTACCCAGTAAATAAAGATTCAAACCCACCCAGAATTTTCTGTCTATTGCACTCCCCAAGTAGGGGGGAAAAGGACAAAGTGGAAAAAATGTTAAACAAAGCCAATATGGATTTCCCAGAGTTACTGCCTACTATTCAGGAAAACCCCTACCTCACTTCCAATTTATTGAGATCCCCCTCCCCCCAAAGTCTTCCCATTTTGTTCTGGGCAGTCCTTTATTTCTAGATAGAACAAGGCTGTGAAATTCTGTAAAATTGTTGTGATTTATTTTCTGCTAGACCAACTAGCAAGAAATTTATAAATACATTGTTATTGTGGCCATTGTTACTGATATTATGATCATGTTACTACCTTTTGGTAATTTTGTTTCTTCTCTCTCACTCTACCTTATTTTCGAATAAGATAGTAGAAATATCCAATATCTTTAACACTTCCCCTGAATCTGATCAAGTTCTGCAAAACCTAGAGCCTAAAAATTGTTACTTGGTCGGATATTGATAACAATAGGAAATTATTGCTAATTTTTTAGACATGACTAGTGGCCTACCTATTTCATTTGACATCTGAAGCTGATCATTTTTAAGCCCCTAAATCTCTATCCAACAAAATTATTTTCAGTAATAATATTTTTTTTTTAGATTTTTTTTAAATTTTTATTTATTCATGATAGTCACAGAGAGAGAGAGAGAGGCAGAGACATAGGCAGAGGGAGAAGCAGGCTCCATGCACCGGGAGCCTGACGTGGGATTCGATCCCGGGTCTCCAGGATCGCGCCCTGGGCCAGAGGCAGGCGCTAAACCGCTGCGCCACCCAGGGATCCCCATTTTCAGTAATAATCATGACTTCAAACTGATAATAGTAATGGCCAGAAAAATAGTGAATTTTTATTTTGTTAATTTTTAGAAAACATGCCAGTAAGATAAAAATAATGAAACAAAGATTACATTAAAAAGGAAAAAATGTAATGGATTATTTCTATAAATTACATTATTGAATTTGTAAGGGAAAAAATTATACCTATATAGTGTATGTAACGTTATTTGAGAAATAACATTAGAGTTTAATTGCAATTAAATGAGAATTCTAACTAAAATAAAGATATTATTCAACTTATCTGAGATGTTTTCTGTATGAACTAAAACTTATTAGCCTTCTGCTCTAGAGTTCCAGCCTATTCCAAGTCATACGTTTCAATGTTTGCCCCAAACCATTGATGAGAACAAGTCTTTATGAAACCAAGACTGGCTCATATCTGATTTCTGTCCACACAACGAAAGCTGTTTAGATATTAGAAAATGTAAAATTACCAAAAAAAAAAAAAAAAAAGTCACCTTGCAGTATGAACTCTATTTTGCTGTTTTAATTTTAAACCCAAACAATGACTTCACCTGGTCACATAGAACAGCAGATTTGAAGTAACTCATGTTTTCTTTCTTCATCTTTACAATGATTATGCCAATGTTCATTTCAAATCTGTATTTGCATATGCAAATACAGGTGCAAGAATATTAGTATCTCCCAAGGGTTTCAGACACAAGCTATCTTTCCCTTTCATCCAACCCTCCCAACCTAGCTCAATGATTCCAAACCATTAGGAATGTCAGGGACCAGTTGTGTAACTGGGAATTCTCTAATTACACAATCTTTATTTAAAAATAGGTAGTAAAAAGGGGCACCTGGGTGGCTCAGTCGGTTAAGCTTCTGCCTTTTCTCAGGTCATGATCTCAGGGTCCTGGGATTGAGTCCCAAGTCGGGCTCCCTGAAGCAGGAGTCTACATGTCCCTCACCTTCTCCCTCTGCAACCCTTTGCTTATGTTCTCTGTCTCTCTCAGATCAATCAATAAAACCTTTTTTAAAAAATAATAAAAATAGGTAGTAAAAAGTGCTAATCTGAAGCTTAAATATATATTATTCAATTGTATCCAGCAATTGTTTAGTACTAAACAAAAATTTTTAGGGACAAATATTTTATCACTGACGTTATTTAGAATTGCCAGTGCATAGTAGGGTTTTTTTTTTTTTTTTTTAATCCTGTGCACTGCCTGCACCCAGGGCAGACCACCCTGCTTCCTCACTGTTACATTAGCACAATTCTGAGACAGAGAAACTGAAGAAAAAAACTATTTTTTTCTTTGTTCCTTTCCCCACTTCTATTGCTAGGACCTGCACCTCTGCCTTACACATACTTTAACGTAAGTTTTTTTGAAGTCTTCTAGCACAGCAGATAACATCTATGGAGTGCCCAGGGAAAGTCATCATGAACCTTTTCTAAGACCACTGATACCAACACCTTGACACCAAGACCCCTGGCTCCAGGGCAAAGTGACTTATGGAGGACCTGAGTACCCGTTCTTGCTCAACCAGTTCCTAGATGCCTGAGAGGATTTGTATCCCAGACCACCTTCCTCAATATAAAAACTCCAGACCCCCCAGCAAAGACATGATTCATGCTCTTTTCCTTTCCAAGTCTCCCAGATATTGTCTGTGTTTCAGGATTTCTTTTTCTTTAGTGGCCACAGTTCTTGATGACACCCCTTCAAAGAATAAAGAGGTAGATCAGATGAAGAGTGGTGGACAGCAAAGCAAAGTTTATTGAGTGATTGTACAAAGTTCCAGAAGAGGGATGAGACCCTAGAGGGTTGCCATTTTGGCGTTTAAATGTAGCAGTTTTGGGCAGCCCGGGTGGTTCAGTGGTTTAGCCCTGCCTTCTGCCCAGGGCATGATCCTGGAGACCAGGGATCGAGTCCCACTTGGGGCTCCCTGCATGGAGCCTGCTTCTCCCTCTGCCTGTGTCTCTGCCTCTCTCTCTCTGTGTGTCTCTCATGAGTAAATAAATAAAATCTTAAAAAAAAAAAATAAATGTAGCAGTTTTTATGGACTTTTTTATGGAACTATCTTAAGCAACCACGTCTGGGCCCCCTGAGGATTGGCTGCTAAGGTGCGCCAATCAGGGTTTTGAGATGCACCCACCTATCTATCATGTTAATGTTCATGGGCTAATGGTCTTCTTGGGCTAACATCTAGGGATTTATGCCTTAACTGCCTCAGCTCTTGATAGTGACATGGAACTATCTTAACCAACCAGAGTGTGCTAAAGGGTGCCAATCAGGGCTTTGATCATGCACCCATCTGCATATTAGGTTATAATGTATGGGTGCTGATGGTATTGTCTAAGCTGCAAAACAGGATGTCAGTGCTGTTGCTGTTTTGTCTTTGTCTAAGCTGTTCCAACTCCATGTTTTCTTGTTGGGGACCCTAACCCTGACTACCCAATTGTCCAACTAACTTCTAACATCTGTATCCACTTTCTCTATATTTTTAATATACTCTGCTCTCATTTCCTGCTGATACTAGTATGATTTCCATCCTATGCAAAGCCAAGGACCCTCTTGGCTGCTCCTGTGGAAGCCCCTCTGGGTCCTTGCTCCCAGCCTGCATCAATACTGGTGTATGATTAAATATAGGTGATTAAGACACTGGTATATGAATGCCCTTGCTCTTGGGTACTACAGACTAAAGTATTTAGATAGAGTTTCACAACGTTTACAACTTAATTTCAAATGACTAAGATATACAGACACCCCTGTGTACACACAGGACATATAGAAAGAATGAAAATGAAAATATGGTGAAATGGTAACAGTTATTTAATAAATATAGTAATCAGGGATCCCTGGGTGGCGCAGCGGTTTGGCGCCTGCCTTTGGCCCAGGGCGCGATCCTGGAGACCCGGGATTGAATCCCACATCAGGCTCCCGGTGCTTGGAGCCTGCTTCTCCCTCTGCCTGTGTCTCTGCCTCTCTCTCTCTCTCTCTCTGTGTGTGACTATCATAAATAAATAAAAAAAAATTAAAAAAAAAATAAATATAGTAATCAGGGGTGCCTGGGTGGTGCAATCAGTTAAGCATCTGACTCTTGGTTTTGGCTCAGGTCATGATCTCATGGTTGTGGATTCGAGCTCCTCTTAGGGCTCCATGCTCAGCTCAGAGCCTGCTTGAGATTCTCTCTCCCTCCCTTTCCCTCTGCCCCTCCCACTCATGCTCTATCAAGTAATCAACTAACTGATATAGTAATCAATTAATTATAGAAATCAAGCAATTAAATATAGAGTAATCATTCAATTTTTTTTTAATTTTTATTTATTTATGATAGTCACATAGAGAGAGAGAGAGGCAGAGACATAGGCAGAGGGAGAAGCAGGCTCCATGCACCGGGAGCCCGACGTGGGATTCGATCCCGGGTCTCCAGGATCGTGCCCTGGGCCAAAGGCAGGCGCCAAACCGCTGCGCCACCCAGGGATCCCTAATCATTCAATTAATATAGTAATCATCATACTATCTCTTTGTGCACCTTTTTGGAGATTTTTGAAAAATTAAAAAAATTATTTGTAATGAAAAATTGTAAAAAGTACTTTACCCATTAGTAAATTAAATGAAAGAAAAATATATGTATATATACACAAATATATTTGTATTTTCAGTTATATATGTCAGTTTTTCCTCACCAATTTTCTAACATAAATGTTTAAAAATCATATGATTCAAGAAGTTTGAACTCTTTTTTTTTTTTTAAGATTTATTCATTTATTTATTTATTTATTCAGAGAGAGAGAGAGAGAGAGAGAGAGAGAGAGGCAGAGGCACAGACAGAGGGAGAAGCAGGCTCCTTGCAGGAAGCCTGAGGTGGGACTCAATCCCAGGTCTCCAGGATCACACCCTGGGCTGCAGGCGGCGCTAAACTGCTGCGCCACCGGGGCTGCCCAAGAAGTTTGAATTCTTAAAGAATTGCCATCTTTCATAAAATTTACCTATATAATGTAGAGATCATCTATAGTTTTTGATGAAATGACTGATTGGACTAAAACAATATTGTGCTTAAAATTATAGCAAAGTAATTGTCTCAGTTTGAATAGGTCCCCAGTTGGTTAAGTGGAGTATTATCTATAGTTTCAAATCTTAAAAAAGACCTTGCTTATTTATTTTACCTAAATAACAAATTTTTAAAACTCAGTCGATAGGGACACCTGGGTGGCTCAGCAGTTGGGCACCTGCCTTCTGCCCAGGGCATGATCCTGGAGTTCCAAGATCTAGTCCCACATCAGGCTCCCTGCATGGAGCCTGCTTCTCCCTCTGCCTGTATCTCTGCCACATTCTCTCTCTCTCTGTGTGTGTGTCTCTCATTAATAAATGAATAAAATCTTTTAAAAAAAACAGAAATTAATTTTTTTGATTTTTTTCCAGTTCTAATTTATTTTTTTTAATTAATAGACTTTTTAAGGCCAGTTTTAGGTTTACCACAAAATTAAACTGAAAGCACAGAGTTCCCACATATACCCTCCACTGTATATGCAAAGCCTTCTCAGGACAATCAATACCCTGCCCCAGCACGGTACATTGGTTATACACAATCCTTGAACCAACATTATCAACCAAAATCCATAGGATACCCTGAAGTACGCTCTTGGTGTTGTACATTCTATGGGTTTTGACAAATATTTAATGACATGCTCCCCATTTAATACCATACAAAATTGGTGGCGCAGCGGTTTGGCGCCTGCCTTTGGCCCAGGGCGTGATCCTGGAGACCCGGGATCGAATCCCACATCAGGCTCCCGGTGCATGGAGCCTGCTTCTCCCTCTGCCTGTGTCTCTGCCTCTCTCTCTCTCTCTCTCTGTGACTATCATAAATAAATTAAAAAAAAATACCATACAAAATTGTTTTCAATTTCAATTAAGATATTCCCAGGGTATTTTTTTAGAAATTTAGAAATTCAAATCCTTTAATTTAAAATAACACTATTTAGGGGCACCTGGGTGGCTCAGTCTGTTAGGTGTCCGACTCTTGATTTTGGCTCAGGTCATGATCTCAGGGTGGTAAGATTGAGCCTTATGATGGGCTCACTGCCCTGATGGGCTCCCCCTCTGCAGGGAGTCTGCTAGAGATTCTCTCTCCCTTTTTCTCCCCCCTACTCTTTCAAATAAATAGCTTTTTAAAAATAAATTACCATTTATACTATTACTAGAACTATCAACTCTGTCAGTAAATCCTATTACAATAGACTTCTGCTATACTGTTTATTTTTGGTGTAACTTAATATTACTGTTAGAGGATTTCCTTCTCCTTCGGTGCCCAAGGTTCTTAGTCACACCACTTGGAAGAATGAAGAGTGGTGGGCAGCAAAAGCAAGGTTTACTGAGTGAGTATAGAGCAGTTTGTTGAGGGTACAAAGCTCTCAAAGAGGGAGGGGACCCAAGAGGGTTGCTACCAGAGTTTATAGGTCTAGGGGTTATTATGGGTTTGTTGGCAAGCTGTTTTAATCTGATTAACCCTCTACAAGCCTGTCATCCAATCAGGTTTTGTCGTCTATCTATCATGTGGGAAAGAGTGGAGGGCTCCTCCCAGAGTGGATGTAAAATCCTTTTAAGGGTGGTTTCTGAGGCAGCTGGGTGGCTCAGTGCGTTAAACACCTGTCTTCAGCTCGGGTCATGATCTCAGAGTTTTAGTCCTGCATCAGGCTTCCTGCTCAGCATGGAACCTGCTTCTCCCTCTCCCTCTGCCTGCTTGCTCGTTCTGCTTGTGTGCAGCCTCTCTCTCTCTCTCTCTCTCTCTCATCAAATAAACAAAATCTTTTTTTTTTTTAAAGGTGGTTTCCTCTTAGGGTGGGAGGGCCCCTTGTCCCTGCCTGTCTTTCTTCCAACCATCCATCACTAAGCAGATCTTTGTGAAACTTCTCACACTTGCATACATAGTTTTCACTAAAATGTGATGTTTCCACGTAAGTCATTGCTTTCAAGTGAATAAAATAGTTTTATGGTGTCAAATAAAAAAAAAAAAACATCAGGTTTAGGTAAGGAAAGACTTCATTCGAAAAGATGAACACAGGGTGGGAAGGCTGGAAGGGACCACTGCAATTGGGAGAAACTCTGACAATAAGATCTACAAGTGTCTCAAAGGTTAGACAAATAATTTTTCTTTTATTGGGAGGAGAAAACAAGAATGGGATGAAAGGGTGGGCCGGTGTGATTGGATAGTAAATCACAGAATGTCTTACCCTGAGGTCAGCCAATTTTCAGCTGGGTCCTTAAGGCAGAGTTTTGCTGGCTCAGACTGAGGGTGGGTGAAAGTTTAAGAGCCTGGGGGAAAAGGGAAATTTAACCGAAGTTTGATTAACAGGCACTTTCTTTCTAATTCCATGGGACAAGCAGTTCAACTAGTCATTTATGAGACAGAGTAAAGAAACTCAAAAGGTCTATGTCTGGCCTTATTAGGGGGCATCAGAGAATCATGTGTGGAAGGTTGGTTCTTTGCAATAAGCAGATTTTCACAACACAAAGAGTACAGGGATTTCTTAACTTTAACCTGATTTCCAGAAGCACTAGCATTAAAGAACAAAAATTCAATTAGAGTCAATTTAAGGATCTAATTTGCTCATTAATCCGCTCAAGAATTGGGTAGCATCCCACCCAGCAAGTAGAGGGGAGCTCTAGGGAGTTGTACAAAAATAAAAGGTGCTTACAGGAAGGAGGGTGGGGCAAGGAACTTATCAGCAAAAGAAAAGGAATTATTGTTTCAGGTCAGGTTACTTTCCCTAGGAGAGGGGGGGGGAAGGATGAGCAGGGGGTTTTACTTTGCAGATTGCCTCATCTTCCTTTGGGGGATGGGGAGGACACACGTGACAGATGACCTCACTGGTGCTGACCAGAAAATTCCTGACTGACCGGTTAAGACTACATTTCTGGGGGAGGTTGAAACTGCAATTAGGTTAGGTATTAAGCCTGTGTGGTGACTTGGACTAGCATAAGAGACTCCATCTTGTGCCTGTGGTTTCCTCACTAACATTGGGTTTAGGCAACGCTGAACGTTTTCAGTCCCCCATTTTGCTCAGGACATTCAGATCATTTGCATCAGAACCACACAAAGGGATCATAAGTCTCCTGACTAGGTGAAGCAGTGTCTCAGAAGTCATCTCTTGGTGTTGTTCCTGCAAAATCAGTTGAACCATCTCTTAGGAGGTGGTAGTAAAGGTCAGTTGTTTTAGGGCCAGGCATCCCTGAAAGAGGGATGCCTAAAGTGAAAAAGATATGAATATAAAATGTGGTATTACAGTCTGAGAATGGTAGATGAAAATCTTTCAATTATGTAGCGGCATTGAGTTCCTTGAAGCTAAGAAGTTGATGATTTTGGCAGTGCTGTCAGGATTCCTTTTCATATTAGGGCATGCATGACTGGAGCATTTTGCCAGACTTCCTTAGTGACCCAGACAGTGGCTTGTCCAGAGAAAAACCCAGCCTTATGTACAGACTACTACTGTGATGAGTCCTTTCAAGTAAATATGAAACAGGAGGGCTTTGATTCTCAATGCTTCTTCAGATCTTGAAGGAAAAGGCTAGATGTAAGAGTTCTAATAAGGACCTGAGTAATCAGGTCTCTCTTTTTCATTTATTATCATTTTCTAAAGATTTATTTATTTATTTAATTATTTGAAAGAGAGTGCGCTACTCTCCCCATCCCCTTCCCCCTCCACCTCCTGCTTGTAGGGGGAGGGGGAGAGGGAGCTGATCTCAAGCAGACTCCCCACACAGTACAAAGCTGCATGCCTGTGGGTCTCAATCCAATAACCCTGAAACCAGGACCTGAGCTGAAACCAAGAGTTGAACACTTAACTGATTGAGCCATCCAGGTGCTCTCCCCTTTCAGTTTATTTTTAATTTAGTTTTATTTTTTAAAATAAGCTCTAGGCCCAATGTGGGGCTTGAACTCACAGCCCCAAGATCCAGAGTCACATACTCTACTGACTGAGCCAGCCAGGAACACCCTGAATAGTCAGATTTTAAATCTCAACACCAAATCAAGAAAGGAGGGAGAAAGGGCAGCCTTGGTGGCTCAGTGGTTTAGGGCTGCCTTCAGTCCAGGGCGTGATCCTGGAGACAGGGGATCAAGTCCCACGTAGGGCTCCCTGCATAGAGCCTGCTTCTCCCTCTGCCTGTGTCTCTGCCTCTCTCTCTCTCTGTATCTCTCATGAATAAATAAATAAAATTAAAAAAGAAAAAAGAGGGATCCCTGGGTGGTGCAGCGGTTTGGCGCCTGCCTTTGGCCCAGGGCGCGATCCTGGAGACCCGGAATCGAATCCCACGTCGGGCTCCCGGTGCGTGGAGCCTGCTTCTCCCTCTGCCTATGTCTCTGCCTCTCTCTCTCTCTCTCTCTCTGTGACTATCATAAATAAATTTTTAAAGAATTAAAAAAAAAAAGAAAAAAGAAAGGAGGAAAAATTAGAAACATGTTTGGAGGATTGTGGCCAGATATTGAAGAAAAATGGAAGAATTGAAAATTCGGTAAAATTTGGCAATGAATGAAAGATGACAGGATCTAGTTCAATTTACAGGTAGGTAACATATTTTAGATATATTTTTTCATAGCTATCAGTTAGTTTCAGTTAATAAAAAGGTTCAGTATAGCCCAAAGACTATACATAGGACTAGAATCCGATAACCCACAAGAATGATAGTTTTCTAATGAAACAAGATTTTTCTCAACAGTTTCCACTTCACTCCTCACTTTGATCAGAGATAATCCCAAAGGATTATTTTTGATCATAAAATAGGGGAGATCTCATTAGATTTGGCTTGATTATGTACATAATAGGCATAGCAAGAATGGTAATTTAACATGATAGACCCTTTTTTTAATAGACCTTTTTAAATTTGTTTTGCTGGAAGTTTTCATAAGGAATCTCAGACTGAACTGATAGTTAAAAATCTATCTCTCAAGACTGGGAAGCCAAGCAAGAACTCACAACCAGATTTTATCTGAAATATCTCTAGATTTGGATGAATCACTCTCTTTTCAAGGTCCCCAAAATATCACCAGTTTCCTAGGCCTGCTAGGATGTGACCTTCTTACTCTCATGTAAAGCTAGAAACTCTTTAAGCCAGGTACCAGGCTGGATTTTCTGAAGAGACCTTTGTAGACATTTGTTCACAAAACTAATCTTAGCTCCTTTAAGTGTTAGTCATATCTGGTTCTGTAACTATCATTCTCAAATACATTTCAGTCAAAGCCTTGGATATATACCCAATATTTTCAACTGTGTACTGTTCCTTTTTTAAAAAGATTTTATTTATTTAGGAGCGCCTGGGTAGCTCAGTCAGTTGGGCAATTGCCTTCAACTCAGGTCGTGATCTCAGAGTCCTGGGATGGAGCCCTGCATCAGGCTCCTTCCTCGGCAGGGAGTCTGCTTCTCCCTCTTCCTCTGCCATTCCCCCTGCTTGTGCTCTCTCTCCGTCTCTCAAATGAGAGAGACAGCACAAGTGGTGGGAGGGGGTCCAGAGAGAAGGAGAACGGGTCCCCGATAAGCAGGAAGCCTGAGACAGACTTCGTCTGAGCTGAAAGCAGATACTTAAAGGACTGAGCCATCCAGGTGCCCCATCCAATTATGTACTGTTAACAAAGGGGAAAGAGGGAGGGCTGGGTGGCTCAGCGGTTGAGCATCTGCCTTGGCTCAGGGCGTGATCCTGGAGTCCTGGGATTGAGTCCCACATCAGGCTCCCTGCAGGGAGCCTTCTTCTCCCTCTAGGTCTAGGTCTCTGCCTTTCTCTCTGTGTCTCTCATGAATAAATAAATAAAATATTTTTTAAAAAGGTGGGGGGGAGGGAAGATTCTTATTAACCTATGCAAATAATTATGTTGCCATGGAAATAAGAATACTTAATAAGAATTTCCAAATTCTGGAAGGTTCAGGGAAGGGGGAAAAAAAAACAAATGTTTTATTTACAAAAAGCATTATTTATTAATTTGTTATGAGTTATAGATAGTAAAAGAGAAGAGTTCCTTATATCCAAAAAACAGGACAGTATACATGGTATTACAAACAAAACCCATCATCATCCTTCCTCAGTTCAGTCAGTTCTATGTAACTGCTCCTGTTCTGCTCAATATTGGGAATACAACCTCACGAACCTCTTCAGATTCTCTGCTGGAGTTCTAGAAATCCTGACTCAGTCCAGTGGTATTGATGTGGGGGGAAAAGACAGAAGGAAATGTAGATAAAATTATGTCTTTAAAACTTGCAGCCCATTGACAAGGACTTGAGACACAGAGTATATAAAGTTCCTCCAGGAAACTCCCAACTGTCTTAATTTTAATGCCTTACTAGGGAGAAAAACAACCTCAGTTTGACAATAGCCAGGCCTCCAGAATCCAGAGAGTTCTCTTTAGCATATGAAAGTCCTTTTGGACACCACCCTCCGTCCTTACCTCCCTCAACTCCCAAGTATATAATCAGCCATGCCTTATAACCCCAGTGCAGCAGCTCTTTCTGCACATAGGTCCTCTCCCTGTGCTTTAACAAAACCAACTTTTTGCACCAGTGATGGATTTCTCAAGAATTCCTGAGAAATTCTTTTATGGCCACTGGCTCCGGACCCCAACAACACAGCACTCCAAAGACCACACCAGTATGGTCTCAAAGTTATTTAAGCCATGCCATCAGAGGCCCCCTGTGTCCTCAGAGTACCTGGAATGTCTTTTCCAGGGATCTCTGTGGATGTTCCTTTTTGATGAAGATGAGTGGGTACTCCTAGGAATTTTCTCTCATTTTTCATCTTTGACACTTTTTTCTACGCTCTTAATAAAAGACTGTTGGCAAGAGTTTTTCAAAAACCTCAGTTTTGCCTCTTATCTTTCTTGCCTGTGTATCTCCTTTACTACTCAAAATGCTTCAGTTTTGACATTTCTGACATGACCGAAAGTATCTTGGGGTTTTCCCCACCCAAACAATTCTCTGCAATACCAACTGGGGGTCTATAATTTAACTCAATTCCAGCAGTACCTACCTGGAAAATCCCACAGGCTAAGGGCTCAGTCCTAAAGATTGCTCTGACCCCATTTTAGGTGCCAATCAAAAGTAGTAGGTCCACAGGTTGCCTTCAACTTCCATCCAGTTTGGCTACAAATATAGGGGGTTCCCATGACCCCTTTCTTAGGTTCCATTAATATGCTAAGGTAACTTACAGAACTCAGAGAAACACTTATGTTTACCAGTTTTAGGAAAGGATATGATAAAGGATACAGATGAACAGCCAGATGGAGAGGAACATAGGGTGAAGTCTGGGAAGGTCCTAAGTCCAGGAACTTCTGTCCCCGATTGAGTTGGGGTGAATCACCCTCCTGGTAGATACAGTCACCCACCTGGAACCTCTCTGAATCCTGTACTATTAGGTTTTTTTTGTTTTGTTTTGTTTTGTTTTGTTTTTGTACTATTAGGTTTTATGGAAGCTTCATCATGTAGGTATGACCAATTATCAGCTCCATTTCCAGCCCCTCTTCCTAGGGAGGAGGATGTGGGGTGGGGCTGAAAATTCCTAGCTTCTGATCAGGGCTTGGTCTTTCTGGTGACCAGCCCTCATCCAGGAGCCTACCCAGAGTCCCCACAGGAGAACAAAAGATGCTCCTAATGCTCTTATCACTTAGGAATTTATAAGAATTTTCAGAGCCCTCAGTTCACAGGTGGGGTAAAAGACAAATATTAGAACAAGAAAGGCTCGTGGCACTCTTGTCAATTAGGAAATTATAGCAGTTTCAAGGGCCTTGTGCCAGGAACCAGGAGTAGAGAACAATACATATATTTTCTATTATCTCATAGGAAGGAACCTCAATGTAATTTCTAAGTGGGAAAGGAGGAATCCAGAAGATAAAAGCAGGTAAAGTATTAAAACATGCCCTTTCTGCTAAGAATTGACTCCTTGGTATTATGAAATAGGCTTGTGATTATTAGGTGTATTACAGGTTTAAGCTAACTTCTCTAACATGACAGATTTGGACATGAAAACCCATTATTTCTTCAGAAACATTTAAAACAAGACAATTTTGAACTCCTAAGCTTCCGTTTTGTGCTATTAACTTAATATCTCCAACTAGAGTTTTCTGACCATTTAAAGAAATACAAGGCAAGGAAAGAGGAAAAAAAATGACACATGTAAATAAAGGAACACAGTTTTCAGGAAGCTGAGTGCTATAGTCTATCATTCAGGGATCTTGGCTCAGTATTTATATTAAATCTAGCCACAAAGACAGGCCTATATGAAACCTAAACAAATTGAGCTTAAATCAGTGGGAAGCTAAGTGATAAAATCTTGCAACTTTATTCAGAGTTAAAACAAAGGGAGAGAGAATTTCCTGGCATTATGCTACAAACACTTGATTCAGCATTTTTTAGATTAATCCCCATATCCCTATTATTTCTATCAACTATAAAGTACTTTTTAAAAAAGACTGTTATTTTTATTCAGGGTATTTTCCTAAGAAATTTGGGTGCTCAAAAAATGTTAACACCTATCATATCATGTGTGTTTTTTTCCCTTCCCAATATCAGAATAGAGGCTGGCTACAGACAGAGGTTCCTGGTACCAAAAAAAAGTAAAGATTTATCTCAGCTGTCAGTGTGTTGAAGGATTTTGTTTTAATAAAGCTGAAATTATATCTTACAACAGGATTTTAAAAAACTGGTTATTACATGAAAGATAGCATGCTCAGTTTGGTATACCACATTTTCAAAACAATACTAATGAAGAAAAATGTATCTAGAGCCGTATCCACCAAAGTGAATACTGGGAGAGCACTGGCAAAAGATAAGAGGAAGGGAAGTGTGGTCAGAGTATTATTCTCCTGTTTCCTCCATGTGGTGGTGGTGGAGGGCTGGATTCCTTCCTCCACTAAAGATCTCAGCTCCTGTAAGACAGTTCTCTCACACAGCCCTCTCTGTGTCTCCAGTTCCAGCAATCAATCCTTGCCCTTGCCCTTGCCCTTGAGATAGCTCTGATACTAGCCTCTAGGTGCTATGCCTTGTGGGTTCCCTGCATGCAGCTCACACCTTTGTTCCTGCTCAGATCATTAAACTTTCCTTGAATTATCACAATTTTTTTTAATTTTTATTTATTTATGATAGTCACACAGAGAGAGAGAGAGGCAGAGACACAGGCAGAGGGAGAAGCAGGCTCCATGCACCGGGAGCCCGATGTGGGATTCGATCCCGGGTCTCCAGGATCGCGCCCTGGGCCAAAGGCAGGCGCTAAACCGCTGCGCCACCCAGGGATCCCGAATTATCACAATTTGAATGTTCAGTCTTTTCATGTTAGAATCCTAACTAATAGAACAACCATCTCTATTGCTGAGTATTATCAAGAGTTTGGACTATGGTTCTGAACCAGTTATGAATCTTTCACTCATGGGACATTGAGTTGAGTTGTATATATGATAGATAAATGTATCTATAAAAGGTAATGCAAAAATAATGGTGAGGCCTAACACATGTCTAGCACAAAACTGGACATACTTTTGCTGGAATCTGGAAAAATGTGGTTTCTTGAGTTTACAAATGAGCACAATCAGAGCAATAAATTGGGCAATTGGGCTGCTCAGACAACAGGGCTGAAAGGTGACCAGCAGAGTAATATATTTAGTGTGGATACTTTCACGGACAAGGCTATACAGCAGTGATTGGTTATAATCATTGCTGTCTTGTTTAATGTTCATTTAGTGTTTTAACTGCTTCAAACATATCACCAAAAGTTTTATTAGTGAAATAGTGCTTTGAACTTAAGGACATCAAGAATCTCCAGGCTTAGTGTTTAAGCTTTGAATAATACCTATTGCCTAAAGTCTTAGAAATTAGTTTAAAATGCAAGTTCATTTAGAAGGAATACTAATTGATTAAATGAATGAGGCAGCAGTTCTCAAATTGAAGAATACATAAGAATCACTTCAGAAGCTCCTTAAAAATATACATTGCTAGCTCCTATTCTTTTTTCTTTTTTTTTTTTTTTTATGATAGGCACGCAGTGAGAGAGAGAGAAAGAGGCAGAGACACAGGCAGAAGGAGAAGCAGGCTCCATGCACCAGGAGCCCGACGTGGGACTCGATCCCAGGTCTCCAGGATCACGCCCTGGGCCAACGGCAGGCGCCAAACCGCTGCACCACCCAGGGATCCTGCTGGCTCCTATTCTAAAGAACTTTTCATTAGTTGTGGCTTAGGAATTGCATGTTAAATAAGCTTTCCAGATAATTCTGATAACAGATCACATGTATTAAGTATTTGTTGCTGCAAAACAAATCACCCAAACTTAGCGATTTAAAACTACACCCATTGGGGTGTCTAGGTGGCTCAGACGGTTAAGCATCTGACTCTTGATTCTGGCTCAGGTCATGATCTCGGGGTCATCAGATGGAGCTCTGCTTCTGAGCACTGACTGTGGCACCTGCTTAAGATGGTCTCTCTCCCTTTTGTCCACCCCCTAACCCCCCGACCCTGTCACCCCCTCCTCACCCTTGCTCATGTGCATGCACATAGGCTCTCTCTCAAAAAAAGTAAAAGAAAAAAAAGACAAAAACCCACACCCATTGATTATCTCACATTGATTCCTAAGGGTCAGAATTCTGAAGCAACTTAGGTGGATTCAAGTGCCTGGGGATCTCCTAAGAGGCTGTTAGGAGTCATGGGCTAACAGCTCAACTAGGTTGGACAATATGTTTTCCGAGTTCACTCGTATGGTTATTGGCCTGAGGCTTTACTTCCTTGCCATGTGAGCCTCTCCTTAGGACTGCTTACAACATGACACACTTCACCAGAGTGAATGATAGGAAAAGAGATGAATGTTCAAGATGGAACCTTCAGTCTTTAAATAATCTAATCTCCAAAATGGCATACCATTATTTTTACCATGTTCTATGGGTCACACAGACCAATCCTCCTATGGGAGGAGACTAGACAAGGGTGTGATACCAAGAAGTGTGGGTCATCAGTGGTCATCTTGGATGCTGGCTACCACATTATATTTTGAGTAATTCTGGCAAAAATGATTAATATCAGCTCATACTGTTACAGGATTTTTTCCTGTCAGTGCCTGCGGTTCTTGGTCACACCACTTGGAAGAATGAAGGTGTAGACCAGAGAGGTGGGCAGCAAAGCAAGGCTTAATAAGTGATAGCAAAGTGAGAGTACAAAGCTCCCAAGGAGGGAAGGGATCCAAGAGTCTTACCATCAGAGTTTCTAGGGGGGTTTTAATGGACTTGCTGGTGGGCTGTTTTAATCTGATTAACCGTCCGGTGCCTGTCATCCAATCAGGTTTTTGTCACCTTCCATCACATGGGAAAGGGTGGAGGGCTCCTTCTAGGGTAGTGTGAAATCCTTTTAAGAGTGGTTTCCTCTTGGGGGATGGGGGTGGGGGTGGGGGGATGGGGGCTTGTCCTTGCCCGCCTGCCTTCCAACTATCCTTCATCAGTACTAAGCTGCTGCTTCTGCAAATTAGGATAGAGTGAACAGATGATCCAGTAAAGAAACAGAAAAGAGAACATGACCAACCTAGTGCCAGGCCAGCCTCCGTGGACCTACATTTCACTCCAGACTGGTTAGGTGGAGCAGCATCCCTAATGCTTATGTCTGGAATCTTGTCTCCTGTTGGCCTGGGCCCTTTTATATCTCTTATTCTCACCTAATGTACTCTGGCCTGGATGACATAATATTTTTTTTCATTTTTAAAGATTTTATTTATTCATGAGAGAGAGAGAGAGGCAGAGACACAAGCAGAAGGAGAAGCAGGCTCCCTGTAGGAAGCCCGACGTGGGACCTGATCCTGGGACTCCAGGGTCACACCCTGGGCCAAAGTCAGATGCTCAACCGCTGAACCACCCAGGCGTCCCTGACATAATGTTTTGATGTAGAATATCCATCACTTCCCTCAGCCTCTCTTTTGAAACAAAGTTGAATATAATCAGTCTCTGCCATTGAATATATTCATATAGAAGATTTGATTATTTATGTGCTATTTGTATATTTTAAAATATTTTGTCCTATGTTTTTTATTTTTTTATTCCTTTGTTTGTTCACTCAGTGATTCTAGCTGATATCATCTACCACATGCCTGGCATATTTCCCCTGCTTGAAGCCTCCCATGGTTTCACACACACTGCTCCTCTGCATCCAGGATAGAGTCTGTTTCCTCTGTCTTTGAATCTGGCCGGCCGGGGGCTCGCTCTAACCAACAGAATGTGGCCTGGTCACAGGCCTGAGCCTTAAGAAATCTGGCAACTTCAGCTTTTGTTCTCTTGAGGGCCCTGAGCCACTGTATAAAAAAGTGCAACCTCTCTGTTGGAGAAAAAGAAGCAGCTGAGGCACCTGACCTGTGAATCAAGCTTCCTGGATCCTCCAGCTCCAGTTCAGCTGTCCCAGCCAACACCACATGGAGCAGAGAGCAGCAGTCGCTAGCCAGCCTTGTCCACATTGCAGAAGCAGAACAAAGACATGATTTTTGTTGCCATAAGCCAGTAAACTTTAGGGCACTTTTCAATGCAGCAATAGATAACATACACTAACAAACATGAAATTTCAAAATAAACAAATATGGGATCCCTGGGTGGCGCAGCGGTTTGGCGCCTGCCTTTGGCCCAGGGCGCGATCCTGGAGACCCGGGATCGAATCCCACATCAGGCTCCCGGTGCATGGAGCCTGCTTCTCCCTCTGCCTATGTCTCTGCCTCTCTCTCTCTCTCTCTCTCTCTCTGTGACTATCATAAATGAATAAGAAATTTAAAAAAAAACAGAAACAAAATAAACAAATATGAAACTCCGCAAGTAACGAGAAAAGTATACCTGAGGCAGAAGAGCCAATTTCTAGATCTAACACCTATTTTCATGACTGAATCATGTTGGATTTGATCAAAGGAAGTTATTAGGGCAGCACGGGGGTGGGTGGTGGGTGGTGGGTGGGAGGTGGGGCCTCAGTGGTTTAGCGCCGTCTTCAGCCCAGGGCCTGATCCTGGAGACCCAGGATGGAGTCCCACGTCAGGCTCCCTGAGTGGAACCTGCTTCTCCCTCTGCCTGTGTCTCTGCCTCTCTCTCTTTGTGTCTCTCATGAATGAATGAATAAATAAATAAATAAATAAATAAATAAATAAATAAATAAAATCTTTAAAAAGAAAAAAGTTCTTAGTTTCAGTAAAGCAGAAGACTCAGAAACCAGTTTATAGAGAATTAAGGGAAAGTAATCAGTGAAAAAAGTAAAAACATGCAGGTATAGATTAGTCATTCCTGAAATTAGAGCAACACAGTAGTTTTCAATACTGCATCTATTTTATAATCACCTGGGGCACTTTGAAAGTGCAGATTCCTGGGTCCCACCCTCTAAAGTCTTGATATAAATCATCTGGGGTGGAGTCAAGAATAGTGTTTTTAGATACTGCTAAGGATTAGAGCCACAGATTGTGAAGCAATAAAATAAGCCTGTAGCTGAAAGGCCCAAGGCCAGGAAATGAAGCTTTTGGGAGATTGGCTTATATTGTGAGCTTGAGAGGAAAAAGCTAGTGAAAAGAATAGTGCTGTAAATTTGAAGAGAAAGGAAATCATCAAAAGAACAGCAAAGTCAAGAGGGAAAAGTACTAAACACATAGGATGTACTGGTTGGGTGGGTTTCTAAAGAACTTAAAAATATTGCCTGAAGTCTCAAGAACGACACAATTGCCATGCATTTAAAACAGCATGAAAGAATAGAAACCAAATAGGCACTTGGAGTCCTTTAGGGGTGGAGGTTTAGAGGGCACTTTCACTTGTTGATTTTATTTTTTCCACAATACTTAGATCCCGCCCCCCAAATTAAAAAGCACCTGAAATAATTTTTAATAGGTAACTTTTTAACGAGGATTTTATTTATTTTTTCATGAGACACACACACACACAGAGGCAGAGACACAGGCAGAGAGAGAAGCAGGCTCCATGCAGGGAGCCCGATGTGGGACTCGATCCTGGGACTCTGGGATCACGCCTTGAGCCAAAGGCAGATGCTCAACCACTGAGCCACCCAGGTGTCCCTAATAGATATAAAGTGCTTAACAATCATTATATATAGATACTTAAAGTTTTAAAATGGATTAAAGTATACAAACCCAATATTGGGCCTACAGTAAATTGATATATTAAGGGCATAGGAACTTAGGGTCATATTCATACCCTATTCATACCCTTTGGTCTAATTCCACTTTAAGATTACACCTCAAGGAAATGACCAGAAAGAAAAAAAAAGTCGTTTGTACAAAGATGGTCATAGAAACAATATTTATAATACTGGGAAGTTGGAAAAATCTCAAAAATTCAACAATAGCGTTAAGGCAAATAAACTGAAGTACATTATCAAGCTGGAAAACTATGGAACACTGACTAGGTGAATACACAGAAATGTTAACTGAAGTGAAATAAAAAGACAACAAACCCCAATGTAGGGATGGCAACTATGCAAATCAGAGATGTGTGAATTAATAAAGGTCAAAGAGTATGTAATATGAAGGGATGGTAAATAGTTATAACTTACTGTTCTTTCTCCATAAATCAGTTTAAAACCTGGATTTTTAACTAGAGTGAGAGACAGAATCTAGGACTTGCCTGTAGTAGAAGTAACCATCATTGAGCTTATTCTTGAACTTTCTGTGACCAGTATTTTTCTCCCACTGGCGCAATGCAGTTTAGCACCCACAAAATAACTGGGCACATAAGCAGGGAGGAGCAGTTTTGAATCAGTGATATCAAGCCAGTGTTTTGAAAAATGGGTGCAGGGGATCCCTGGGTGGCTCAGCAGTTTAGCGCCTGTCTTTGGCCCAGGGAGCGATCCTGGTAGACCTGGGATGGGGTCCTGTGGTTGGGCTCCAGGCATGGAGCCTGCTTCTTCCTCTGCCTGTGTCTCTGCCTCTCTCTCTCTCTCTCTGTCTATCATGAATAAATAAATAAATAAAATCTTAAAAAAAAAAGAAAGAAAAATGGGTGCAGCAAAGGATATATTGGGGAAAAATGCCAAGTTCAGATTTGTAGAAGACATTCTTTCCCTTTCCTTTTCATGCCAAACAAGCAGTGGCATATACGTACATGGTAACTTTTGTTATAACCAAAGAGAAGATCAAATGGGATTGAATGTTTGATTTCTTTCAAATTCTGAACCATCTCAAACATAACCAAGAAGTATGGAGTATAATACCAGGCACTCAATAACCAGATTTAGTCAATGTGAATGTTTGGAAGTCCTTTTTGCATCCCTCTCCAGTCCTATTTATCTCTTTCTTTCCTGCAAGGAAAAACTATTTGGATCTTGGTGTGTGTCTTGCCCTTGCATTTTAAAATATTTTTACCACATAAGTATAGATCTATAAATAATATAGAATGTCACTTTGCTTATTTAAAAAATTGAAATGAGGGGCGCCTGGGTGGCTCAGTCGTTGAGAGTCTGCCTTTGGCTCAGGTTGTGATCCTGGAGTCCTGGAATTGAGTTCCACATTGGGTGCCCCACAGGGAGCCTGCTTCTCCCTCTGCCTGTGTCTCTGTCTCTCTTTCTGTGTCTCTCATGAATAAAAAAATAAAATCTTGGGACCCCTGGGTGGCGCAGCGGTTTGGCGCCTGCCTTTGGCCCAGGGCGCGATCCTGGAGACCCGGGATCGAATCCCACATCAGGCTCCCAGTGCATGGAGCCTGCTTCTCCCTCTGCCTGTGTCTCTGCCTCTCTCTCTCTCTCTGTGACTATCATAAATAAATAAAAAAAAATTAAAAAAAATAAATAAAATCTTTTAAAAAATGGAAATGGCCTCATAACATATATATCTGACTGCAACTTCTTGTTTTTTCATTCAACATTGCTTTTGAAATATATCCATGTTAGGGATCCCTGGATGGCTCAGTGGTTAAGCATCTGCGGGTGTGGTCCTAGAGTCCAGGAATCAAGTCCCACGTTGGTCTCCCTGCATCAAGTCTGCTTCTCTCTCTGCTTGTGTCTTTGCCTTTCTCTCTCCATGTCTCTCATGAATAAATAAATACATTTTTTTAAAAAAGAAATATATCCATGTTAATATGTGTAGCTATAATTTTAATGACTGAATGGTATTTTTTAAGTGTGAATTTTATTAGGCACTACTTTTAAAATACAGAAAAAATAATGAAAAAAATTCATGTATTTAAGATCAATTTCACCAAAGATTAGCATTGTGCCATAATGCCATACTAATATAGACCTTTTCCAAAGGAATAAAATTTTTAGGTACAGTTGTAGCTTCTTGAGAGCAGTGGGGAAGAATCCAAATCCCATTTAGTATTTAGCTTAGAACTTACTCTAGAATTTCAAATCATTTCAAACAAAAAAATGAAGCCATACCCTGAAGATCTGCCTCAGGAGATTTGGGAAATCTATTTCTATTCTTAATTTCTGAAAATTATTCATGATAATCCACTCAAACTGAAGCCAGTTGCTGGAGTGTGAGCACTACTTCGTATCATATTTGTGCCCTCGATGTGTCATGAATCAATGAATAAATAGTACCAAGTTTTTTTTTAAAGCACAGATGGTGTTTGTGGCAGCCATGAGAATGTGCCTCTCAGATCTCCAGGCATAATACTAATGGGCCAGACTACTACGTTATGAATCCACCACAGTTCCCACAGGCTGCTCACAGCCAGCCAATGACCCAGTGAGGCAGAGACAGGAAACTCCTTTGGCAGGTGACGTGGGCTTGAGGATTCCCCACTGGCCTAGTGAAACTTTCTTGGACTACCTTGCACTCTAGGATGCTTTCTACTGAAACTTCTTTTTTTTCCCCCCCTCTCTCCATCACTATCTCTCCCCCTAGCTCTGGATTCCTCTCCTTTCTCCCTCATAGGTGTTTTCCCCCAAATCTTTTGCACATCCAATCGCCTCTTAAGTAACACAGTAATTAGGTGTATGGGTTTGAAAGGGTTCTCTAGATAGGTCATTAAGAATGAAAAGAGAAAATAATTATGTGCTCAAATAATTAGGACATAAATATTTAGAATTAGGAATGGGATGCCTGAGTGGCTCAGTGATTGGGCGTTTGCCTTTGGCTCAGGGTGTGATCCTGGAGTCCCAGATTCGAGTCCCATGTCGGGCTCCCTGCATGGAGCCTGCTTCTTCCTCTGCCTGTGCCTCTGCCTCTCTTTCTGTGTCATTCATGAATAAGTAAATAAAATCTTGAAAAAAAAAAAAAGAATTAGGAATTAGCTCAAGGATGTAAGTGATGACAACTTAACTGTTACATGAGGCCAGGAGAAGGAATATGTTCCCCAGGAAGGCCCAAAGGATTCACCATTCATAAGGGTGTTAGAAATGATCTGGTAAGTGGGGTCCCAGCATCACTATGAAGTGTAACGTGGCTCTCCTCTGAAGGCCAGGGTTAATGGCAGGAGAAGCAGTTATAGAATTTGGCTCCCTGATAGCTGAGAGGATGAAAAGGCCCTGGTGGTAGCATTTCACCATCAGAAGCCAGAGGGTCACAGTGCCCACATTATGGGAGGTTAAGAGTACACCGCATCTGGAGGGACAAATAGTTAAGCAATCAAAACACACTGTTCAATATACATAGTTAAAATAGAGTGAGTGGATGAGCGGGAGGTTGGAGGGAGTTACCCTGAAGGTCTCTTGCCCAGTTTCTGGCCTGAACTACTTTTCAGTTTTCAGACCTGGTGTTCATTGACTGAAGAGATAATTGGATCTCAGGGACAAGGACCCTGTAATACATAATGATTTCCCCAGTGCTTCCCCAAAGGGATCTAGGCCATGTACTAGAGTGACTATTCAAGGGGAAAGGAAAACATTCAGACATTTCAAGCACTGTCAGAGACAGGGTCAAGTTGGCACTGATACACAACAACCAGAACGTTATTCCAGGCTCTGTATAATAGTGAGGACATACATACAAGGGCCAGGTGATAAATAGAGTAACAGCCAAAATCTGGGTCCCCTTGGTCTATGAACTCACCTGGTGCTCATTTTCCTAGTTCTCTAATTTGTAATTGGGATTGGCATATGCAGTGATTGGAGTGACCCACACATTGGACCTGTTGGTGAGAGCTATCATAGTGCAGAAGGCCAAGCAGAACCCTCTGAAATTGCCCTCACTCCCACCAAGATAGTGAATCAAAAACAGTGTAACCTTGGAGAGGGATGGCGGAGATTAGTGCCACTCTTAAAGATGCAGGTGTGGTGGTCACTAGCATATCTCTGTTTAATTTGCTGGTCCTTGCAGAAACCAGATGAGCCCTGGAGATTATTGCCTGTTCAACCAAGAAATAGCCCTGATCACAGCCACCCAGCCAAATGTCTTTTTTGCGGGGGCAGATAATATGGTCTCTGGCATGTAGTATGCAGCCATTGGGCTGGTGAATGTATAGTCTTCTATCCTAGTCAGGAAAGAAGATCAAGAAAGAGTTTGCTCCAGGACTGTGTTAACTTTCCCACATTCTGTCATAATGTAGCCTGAAGACATCTGGACCATCTGGACATATCACAGAAAATCATATTGATTCATTACATTGCTGACATCATGATGATTTGGCAGATGAGTAAGAGGGTACTAGTGTGTGCAGAACTGGTAAGACACATGTATGTCAAAGGGAGGGAGCCATACTCTACAAAAATTCAGGCACTTGCCAACTCAGTAAAGTTTCTGCACATCCCATAGTCATGCCAGGACATTCCCTTCAAAGGAAAGGGCAAATCGTTGCATCATGAATCCACCACTACAATGACAGTTAAGCCTTCTTGGGCTTTGGAGACAACAGTTCTTGCTGTAGAGCAAGTAGCCCTGCTGTTTAGAACAAATGGTCTCAGCACACTATGGTATTTCAGTTGTTAACGGTAGAAAAGGAGGTGGTGCGAAATTTAGGACAAGTTCCAGGGGAAGAATCACAACACAGCCTACTGGGGTTATAAAGCAAGGTTACACTACCTGCAGCAGAGGGTTATATACCTTTTGTAGAATAGCTCCTAGCATGCTAGGATGCCCTGACAGAGCTGGAATGCATGACCTTCGGATACCAAGCAACCACAATTCTGGAATTGTCTATCATCTATTGGGAATAAGTCATAAAGTAAGATGGTCCCAGTAGCAATCCATCATAAGATGGAAACGGTACATCTGAGACTGAGTATGAGCAGGAAGAAATGACACTGCTAGGGGCATGAAGAGAGGGTCTAGAACCTCATAGCATCTACTGTGTCCTATCATGGCACCCACTATATAGCAGTGTCCCTTCTGAGCTCACACCAGTGACCATATGGATCTCCCATCCAATCAGTTGAAGAAGGAGAACCTCCCCTTCACCTTGACAGCTTGGTTCATGGATCGGTTGATTTGGTATTAGGTGAAAACCAAAAGCGGATGCTGTCTGCATTATATAACTCATTCAGTGGCTGTGAAAAATCATGATGAGACACTTTGTGAAAGATAAACCTTCCCAATGAGCAGAGCTTCAGGAGATGCACCTGGTCATCCACTTCATATGACAGAGAAAGTGATCTAAAGTCAAAACATATACGGGCTTTTGCCAATGGGGAATGGTCTGGGGCCTGGAAGGAGACGAATTTAAATATTAGAGATGAGAAAGTCTGGAAAAGAGACATGTAGACAGACATAAGAGTAGGAACAAGGTGTGAAGATTTTTATATTGTATTTTAATACTCATCAGAAAGTATCCACACGGTCTGGGAACCAAGTGACCAAGCTACAAAGTAACTGGACTAGTTGACATTCAGATGACACGATCACAGTGAAAGAGATGGAGGCTTTGCATGGGTCAAAAAAACACAACTTCTACCTATGAAGGCCAATCTAGTGGTTGCCTGCTTTGAATGACCAACCCACCAGCATCAGACACCAACACTGAGCCACCAGTATGGCACTATTCTTTAAGGAGACTAACTGGTCACTTGGCAGCAAATGGACCACATGGGGCCATTTTCATCTTGGAAGAGGTAGCGGGTTTTCTCATAGGAATAGAAACTTAATCTGGGTATGGGTTTGCCTTTCCTGCCAGCACTATCAAGCTACTTACAGAATGTCTGATCTACAAACATGAATCAACATAGTATCTAATCAGGGAACTCATTTTACAGATCCACTGGTCATGCTATATAGTGTGTCATCTAGAGGCTGCTGGCTAAATAGAGTGGCCAAGGTATGGCTGCAGCACCAACTCAGTGGCAACACCTTGCAAGGATGGGGATACCATCCTCCAAAACATGTAAAAACACTGAATTACAGAACTCTATGTAGCACTATGTCCCAAGAGGAAGAATATATGGGTCCAGGAACCAAGGAGTGGAAGGAGGAGTGGCCTCACCATCACTTTGGATGACCAACTGAATTTTGCAAGGTTAGAGGTCCTGATCTTCAAAATGGTATGTTTTTTATCATGAGATAGCAAAGATTGCATTGAACTATAAGCTACAGCTGCCACTTGGACACTTTGGGCCCTTTATGGCCAGAAAGTAGCAGGCAAGGAGAAGAATCACCACCTTGTTAGGAGTAATTAACACTGATCCGCAGGAGGAGGCAGGGTTGTGTTGCATGATGGGAGCAGGGAGGACTGAGCATTGAACTCAGATGGCCCACTGGATGCCTCTTGGACCGCTCTTTCCTAATTGTGACAAATGTAATGATGTAGGAATGGAGGCTATCCATGGGTAAGGTCACCAGGAGTCCAGACCCCTCAGGAGTAGGAGCTTGGGAAACATCACGTGAGCCAGAGTGAGGGACTTTCGAACAGACAGTGCAGGAGAGAGATGACAAGTGCCAGTTTTGGCTATGAGATCAACCACAGCCGCGAGGCCACAGTTTGTCTCTTCACTTCCCTCTTCTAACTTTCCCCTCCGCAAGAGGAGCCAGCCAGAGCCACGGAGGTGCTCCCCCAATGTGTCAGGAAGTGAATCCACTGAGCGCACAAGGTAAACTGTGGCAAACATGCAGAGGCGGCAATCAGGTCATCCTTTAAGGACTCTGGGGCACCTGGGTGGTGCAGTCTGTTAAGTGTTTGACTCTTGGTTTCAGCTCAGGTCATGATCTCAAGGTCATTGGATCAAGCCCCACGTCAGGCTCTGGGCTCAGTATGGAGTGGGGTTGAGTTTCTCTCTTCCTCTCCCACTTGCATGCACGCACTCTCTTTCTCAAATAAAGAAATAAATAAATATTAAAAAAAAAAAAAAAGGACTCACTCCAGCTGCAAGGAATGTGGTTAGCTGAGTCTCCAGCTTTGTTGTCTTGAGAGTCAACTTCAGATTATCATGGGTGCTTTTCTCAGGGCGTTCCCCCATCAATTACTGAGGAAGGCCTAATCATTCTTACTCGACAGGGCACTTCTAAGGGAATAATCTTTGCTCTGGAGTTCCCTCCCTGTTGGGGGTGGTTTGCCCAATCCTGCCCCTTTTCTTTCATAGGTGCTACCCCCTCATAAACTTCTGCAATTCAAATTTCTTTTGAGTGTCTGTCTGCTTCTGGGAGAATCTAACTGGGACAGATGTATCCATTAGACCCCTGAACTCAAGTCATTCCCTGTTCCCAGTCCTGGGATGTATGACTAAGTAATTGAACCGTTGTTTTCTCACATGTAAAATTAAAGATTTATTCCTCTCGTAAGTATATCATATGGTTGTTGTGAGGATAAATACGTGCAAGAAAATCCTATGGCATTTGAAAATTCCTATATAAATGGTTAGTTTTTATTAAAAGGCCTAAAGAATTAAAGCATTACCCAGATCACCCAACAATCCTCAATAGTTAAAAAATTAATTATGATAATTGTTTTCAAGCCTTTTCAAAGCTGGTAAGGTGTATGTGGTTTTCTGTGGGGATATCTATTCCCAGGGAGTAATTTATACACTCAGAGATCTTGCTTGACAATTAGATACATACCTAGATAAAGAGTTGTAGAGTTCTACAGTAACCTGCCATGAG
Source organism: Canis lupus familiaris (assembly GCF_011100685.1). Taxonomy (NCBI): domain Eukaryota; kingdom Metazoa; phylum Chordata; class Mammalia; order Carnivora; family Canidae; genus Canis; species Canis lupus. Next base: position 27,766,503 of record NC_049224.1, on the reverse strand, counting down.
AATTTTGGTTTGTTTCTTTTCATTTCTAGGATGACAATTATTAAGATAAAGGAAATGAGAAGCATTGAACAACTCTTTTGACAAAACATAACAGTCTTTAGGGAAAATAATTAAAACCTGTGTGACCATGAAACAAGCTTCTTTAGCACTATTGTGATGACATAATGTATCATCTGTGGATAAATATTGCAGTTTTAATATATATATAAATCAAAATATTTCCTATAAACATATTCCTTTAGTACTCATTCTTGGTATTCATACTTATCTATAGTGTATTACAAGAAGAGAGCTAGTGATCATTACTTTTTATCAGGAAAACTTTTAGTGGTATTTTTTTAGCAGAAAAGACAGGTAAGCTTTCCATGATGTGCTAGCTAGTGTTTGCTTAGCTGGTGGTACAGATTTGCAATGGGTTTTCTGTCTCTCTTCTTGCCTTTCAAAAGTTGTATCTCTGATTTGCATTTGAGAGTTGGCACAAGTTCTGTTACAAACTTTCAAAATTTGTGGTTCCACATCAAGAATTGTAAAAAAGGGATCCCTGGATGGCTCAGCGGTTTAGCGCCTGCCTTCTTCAGCCCAGGGCATGATTCTGGAGTCCCAGGATCGAGTCCCATGTTGGGCTCCCTGCATGGAGCCTGCTTGTCCCTCCTCCTGTGTCTCTGCCTCTCTCTCTCTCTCTATCATAAATAAATAAATAAATAAATAAATAAATAAATAAATAAATAAATAAATAAATAAATAAATAAATAAATAAATAAATAAATAAATAAATATTTAACAAAACAAAACCTGCCCTTTCCCCTTTTTGTGCATCCTGCCCAAAGTAAAAAAAAATTTTTTTTTTTTTTGTCTAAGCAGATCTGTAGGTGTGTAATGTCCATCTGAGCAAAAGGGCTAAAACTTTTGGTTGTTTGTTCAGATGTCAATGTACTGAAGTAAGTGTAGCTGACGAAGCATCTTTAACCCAAATGGTTTTGCATAATCTGAGAAATATGGATAAAAGTAAAATTCCCGTTTTATTTTACCATGGATGCAGAATACCTGCACTATGAACTTGGTGCTAATAGGAGAGAATGCCAATAATACAGATTATAAGATCCACCAGGCAATGTTAAAAAATCTGTTTCATCATAGTTCAGCATAATTCTTCAGAATCACATGATTTTTTTCCCTATGTGCATTTTGGGGTCTCTGGTAATTGAATACAACTTGAGAAGGGCTTACTCCGGTGACCTGGAAACGAGGTCCCCAGAAGAGCAAGCACACTGCGATGAAACCTGAAGCAATGAAGCCCCGCTGAGCTGAAATGGAAACATTCATTGTATTAGGACACGACTGAATTTTCATTTAACTTTGTTTTGTTGTTCCATTGGGCTGTCTTCAGATCTTAAATTGCGTTCCGGGGGTGTTGCAGGAGAAATCACAGTCTGGGGTACGCCACTAAAGTCTAGCTCGCAGCCCGGGTAGTGTTTCTGAATACAGAGTTACCTGTGCCCACTCCCCCGGGAGAAACGAGGCACATTTACACGTTAGGGTCCCTTCGAATGACCGGAGTTCGAAAAACCTGGGGTCCCTACGCTTTTTTCCCTTTTCCCCCCGCCCCGAGGCTCGAGGCCACCTGCACCGCAAGAAACACCTGCCCCGCCCTCACCGTCCCCGGAGCACCCGCTGCGCAACGAGGCTGCGCGGAAGGAAGGACGGGAGGGCGCGGCCGCTCGGGGCGGGGGCGGGGCCGGGGCCGGCGCGGGGGGCGGGGCCGGCGCGGGGGCGGGGGCGGGGGCGGGGCCGGCGCGGGGGCGGGGTGTGCGCGCTGCCGCCGCGCCGCCGCGTCACCAGCGTGCGGCACGTGCCCGTGTTTACGTCCCTCGTGGAGCAGCCGACGTCAGCAGCCAAATGGCAACATTGTGGCGCTCCTGAGGCTCGGAGTTTGGGAGACGCGTCTCTCCGTCAGGCCGGCTCGCGGCGGTCGGGCAGCGGAGGAGGGGGAGGAGGGGCGGGGAGCTCGGCCCGGGCGAGCGGCGGAGGCGCGCACATCGCCGGCCCCGGCCCCGCGGGGCCGCTCGTCGCCTTCCGAGAGCCGCAGACGCAGCGCCGCGGCCTCGCGCTGGGGGCGGCCGGGACCCGCGCGAGGCGCTGCGGCAGCGCCGGGCTTGTAAACAGATCCAGCCGCACGTGACCATGTGAACTACCTGCTCCGGGGACGCGTATTGTCTTCACCGCGCGCCGCTGCCACAAAGGAGCGCGGCGGCTTGGAGCGCGGAGCCCCGGGCGAGCGAGGCGAGGGAGCCGGCCGGCGCGCTAAGATGGCCGAAGGCGCCCGGCGGGGGTGAGCGGGGGGCGCGGTGCAGCCAGCCGGGGAGCCCTCGGGCGGGCAGGCCAGCGGCGCCTCCCCCGCGGCCACCATGTCGTTCGCGCTGGAGGAGACGCTCGAGTCGGACTGGGTGGCCGTGCGGCCGCATGTGTTCGACGAGCGCGAGAAGCACAAGTTCGTCTTCATTGTGGCCTGGAACGAGATCGAGGGCAAGTTTGCCATAACCTGCCACAACCGGACGGCCCAGAGGCAGAGGAGCGGCTCCCGGGAGCAGGCGGGGGCGCGAGGGGGCGCCGAGCCCGCAGCGCCAGCGCCCGACGGGGCCCGCGGGCCGGGCAGCCCAGCCGGCAGGGGCCGGCTCGAGGCCGCCGCCTCTGGGACTCCGGGCAGGAGCCCCGGGCCCCGGAGGAGCCCGGCCTGGGCGGACGGCGGCTCCCCGCGGAGCGCGCGCGGCCCTCGGGGCGACCCGTTGCTGCGCTGTGCGGCCGGCAGAGGGGCGGAGAGCCCCCTCTGGAGCCCGGGGCGCGCCCAGAGCGGGCCGGCCCGCAGGGGCCCCGAAGGCAGGGACGCGGCCGAGGCAGCCCCGCCGGCAGCCCCGCCGGCGCCCAGGGAGGCCCCGGTGTCCTCGGTGCGAGTCGTGAGCGCCTGCGGGGCGGTCTCCGAGGAGATAGAGGTGCTGGAAATGGTGAGGGAGGACGAGGTGGCCCCGGCGGCCCTGGCGCTCTCGGACGCAGAGCAGCCGCCCTCCGGCGCCGAGCTGGAGTCCCCGGCCGAGGAGTGCAGCTGGGCCGGGCTCTTCTCCTTCCAGGACCTGCGCGCTGTGCACCAGCAGCTGTGCTCGGTGAACTCGCAGCTGGAGCAGTGCCTGCCCGTGTTCCCCGAGGAGCCCTCTGGCATGTGGACCGTGCTGTTCGGGGGCGCCCCAGAGATGACCGAGCAGGAGATCGACACTCTGTGTTACCAGCTCCAGGTCTACCTGGGCCACGGCCTGGACACCTGCGGCTGGAAGATCCTGTCCCAGGTGCTTTTCACCGAGACCGACGATCCCGAGGAGTATTACGAAAGCCTGAGCGAGCTGCGGCAGAAGGGCTACGAAGAAGTGCTTCAGCGGGCCCGGAAGCGCATCCAGGAGGTAAGAACCCAGGCTGGGCTGCACCTCCCTGCTCCTCGTTACTCGCTGCTGGAGGCTGGCGCCTCGGCCCGGGCTCGGAGCGTTTGGGAAACTTGTTCTACCGGGCAAGAGGAAGACGGCGGGTTCCTTACCGATCTACCCCTTACTTTCAGTGGTGGGAAAACCGTGACATTCCCCAAAGGAACTTGCATAAGTCTTTGGAATTCCTCTTCCCATAGATCAGATAGGTTCTGTAGCACAAGGGACGTGTTTACTACTCAGTGCTGGAAGTAGATTAAAGCCACTCAGAAAAAAAAAAAGGCGTCCCAGAGACATTCAGCGTTCCTTTCTCTTTTTGCCTCTTTTCCAGCAATGACTGCCCATATAGTAATCCTACTTTTTTGATGTCCTCTCCATTTATTCAGAATAGTTTGTACTAGAGAATGAAGTCGGTCTTTTTTTTTTTTTTTCTAATTTCCATTTGTAGTTTGTCAACTTAGGCAAATTTTAAATTCATTTTCCTTCAAATGAGCGGCTTGTCGAAATGAAGAAGCACCAACTCTCAGTGGGATGCTGAAATTTTTAAAGGTTTATGCATAGTCTCAAGTCTTTAGAGCTGGCTGCTTAACTCCTGTTTTAGGGATGAAAAAGGTCTTGGGCAGGAATGCTTTTACTTTTGTACTTGTAAAAGTAGTATAAAGCTTATTCAGAGTATCTTACACTTGAAATTACAGGAAATAATGGAAAAGGTCTGCATGGGTATGCATGAGGACGGCTCTAATTTGTAGGATATGCATAATTTGAGGTCAGTCCTAACAGCTTCTGATGAAGGAACTGTACTAAAAAAGTATTTTAAAATACATTTTAGTTTTTGGGTCACCCGGCTGGCTCAGTCGAGAGAGCATGCAACTCTTTACCTTGGGGTTGTGAATTTGAGCCCCACATTGGGTGTAGAGATTACTTAAAAATAAAAATATCTTGAAAAATATATACTTTAGTTTTCCCTAATGGGCACTACAGATACTTCCTGAAAGCTATTATTTTTAGTACTGGTACCAGTTGAGGTTAGAGGTAGGGTGGGGAAATGCCCGTTTTTATGGTGTTTATATTCCTGACATTGTGTTGTCCTGTTAGCCTTGCCTGTGTTTATTGAATACTTGAATCCTGCTATAAAGGCTAGGAAGTTAGTACCTTCCTGGTTTCTACATGGAATAGTACATATTTTTCATTGCTAAATTTGGGGACTTAGGAAAAAAAAATTTTTCTCCCTTACCTACAGTGCTCTCTGACAATTTCCTGGTTTTCACTCCTTCCAGTTTACTTTGTGCTAAGTATCACCCATCAAGTAACACCCACCAAGTAATGTGATCAGAGAGTTCTAGGGATCGGTTTTTATTTCCTTCTTTATCATCTACTTTTGGAGTCTGTGTTCTACTTTAATTCATTTTGAAAGGAAATGACAAATTTTATTTTTATTTTTTTAATTTTTTTTTTCAATTTTTATTTATTTATGATAGTCACAGAGAGAGAGAGAGAGAGAGGCAGAGACATAGGCCGAGGGAGAAGCAGGCTCCATGCACCGGGAGCCCGACGTGGGATTCGATCCCGGGTCTCCAGGATCGCGCCCTGGGCCAAAGGCAGGCGCCAAACCGCTGCGCCACCCAGGGATCCCGGAAATGACAAATTTTAAATGGTCATGTACATTCTCATTCTCTTTTGAGTTTTGTTAATACTGACCTGTGTTTCTTTCCTTTTTTTTTTTTTTTTTTTTTTTTAAGGTTTTTAAAATGATTTTATTTGTTCATGAGAGGCAGAGACACAGGCAGAGGGAGAAGTGGGCTCCTGAGCCGGAGGCAGACGCTCAGCCACTGAGCCACCCAGGCGTTCCGACCTGTATTTCTTTTTTAACTGCGTGGACAAAACTAGTACTTCTTTCTCTTATACTTGTTTGTTAAGCTTTATATTTTATTTTATTTTATTTTTTAAGATTTTACTTGCTTGAGAGAGCGGGTGCACACAAGCTGGGGTTTGGGAGGAGGCGGTGGGAGAGGGAGAGAAGCAGATTCCCTGCAGAGCAGAACGCCTGAGGAGGGCGGGGCTTCATCCCCCTGGGGGGATGGAGCCCTTAGAGGAAGGCAGATGCTTAACCCACTTACTGAGCCACCCAGGCACGCCTAAACTTTATATCTTATATAAATGATGTAGACTTGTTTAGTTTTAATTTCATTGACATTCAGAAAAAGTAATTTTTACCTGTTCAAATAGGGTAAAAAAATGAAAATTGCCAAAGAATAGTTAATTACAGTTTCTGGAACTCTTTCATGGGGGTGGAGGGTTACATTTTTTTAAAAAGACAATCTTTTCCTAATTAAGGTTATATTGACCATGATACTGCATTCTCTTTAACACAAAGAAATTTAAAAATTTAAGGAGTATTTTGTGTTTTGAAAGATCACTCAAATGAAGTTTATTATAAATTCATTGGAAATTTTATATATATAAATTGTTGGTGCTTCATTTTGTTGATTCGAATGGTTTTTGAAAAATACCAAGACAACAAATAGATTAAGTTTATATTGAAAGAAATGAAGCTCTGGGGAGAAAGGGTGGTATTATTAATTAGTAATGTCTGCTGTGGGCAGGATAATTGGAGTGTAAGAGCATGCCAGCATGTTTTTTTGTTGTTCCTTAGCTGCTTAAATTTTTTACTATTGTAATAGTTTGCAGTAACTTTTTTTACGTAAGATATTTAAGAAATTGTCATTTTTGTGCTATTTATTATATTTAGTAGTCATATGTAATTTACTGTTTTTTTTCCCAGTTCTGCAGTTGACTTAATTTGTGGAAGTGGCTATAGGTGTTCAAGCCAGGTGTATCTGATAAATCAAACATTCTGAGGTATATGTTACTTAGAAAATTTAGTCTTGATTGTTTTTCGTTTAATTTCTCGTTCAATTTTCGCCCCTCCCCCCATTCTTTTTCCTATCTAAAGAGTTCAGCTTAAAGACCACACCTGTTTTTGTTCAAAATGGTCAGTCAATTGTGGAAGGGAGGTTATTTATTTATTTATTTTTAAAAGTTTTATTTATTCATGAGAGACACACAGAAGCAGAGGGAGAAGCAGGCTCCATGCAGGGAGCCCAACGTGGGACTTGATCCCGGGTCTCCAGGATCACACCCTGGCCCAAAGGCGGCGCTAAACCGCTGAGCCACCCAGGCTGCCCTTGTTTTTTGTTTTTGTTTTTGTTTTTGTTTTTGTTTTTTTAAAGTAGACTGTACAACTAGATTGTAAACTTCTCAAGGTCACTGGCCTTGACAGTATCTTGGAATTCTCTTTGCCATCCCTAGTTCAGGGCCATACATCTTGTCAGCACTCTTTAGGATTTGTGGACCAAGGCCAGAAGTGTTTTTATTTTTGTTGTTGCCTTTTAGCGTTACAAGTATTTAGTTTTTAAAATACTTTATCAGAGAGAGAGTGCCAGCGCTTAAGCAAGGGTAGCATGCTAGAGTGGGGGTGTGCGCAGAGGGTGAGAGGGAGAAGTGGACTGACTCCCAGTAGAGTGTGGAGCCTGACTTCTCAGGACTCTGACATCATGAATTTAGCTAAAGTCAGACACTTATTGACCGAACCATCCACGCACCTTCCCCCGCCCCCCAGCGTTAGAAGAATTTAACCAGAAGAAGAGTCTTTTTGATTTAAAGTTGTGGGTACATAGAATTTTATAAACTGATAAATGTAAATTCTGCATAAGGGACCATGGCATTTAGAAACTGAGAGTAAAATCTTTTAAAACTGTAAATAACTTTCTAAATAAGGGGTCTTTTTTTTTTTTTTAAGATTTTATTTATTTATTTCTTCATGAGAGACAGAGAAAGGCAGAGACGCAGGCAGAGGGAGAAGCGGGCTCCATGTGGGGAGCCCGATGTGGGACTCGCTCCCAGGACTCCAGGATCACACCCTGAGCCGAAGGCAGGCACTCAACCACTGAGCTACGCAGGTGTTCCTAAATAAGGGGTCTTTATTTGGGTTTGGGAATTCCTTATAAATTGAGGGGAGCTATATATAGTTGGATTTTAATGGGGTGCCATAAACTAAAATGCTAATTTTATATGCGTTTTTGGAGAGAGCCTTTTATCAAATTCTTTAAGATGTTCTTCAAAAAGAACTTTAAAACCATAATTGTGTATCATTTGCTTTGTAAACTTTGGGCATATCTATTGGAGCTTAAGTTTTAGAATACACTTATGATTTAATATGGGGTTATAAGAAGTACTTCTATGTCTTTGTTTTGTGAAATATTGAATAAAAGACTTCGTTTTCTGCTAAACATTTTTAATGATTCACAAATTTTGTCAACTGACTGGAAATGATAGTTTGAGGAGCTATAATTCATATAATAATAATGAGAACTTTTTATTTTAAAACCTTTAAGATGTTTTAAATATTATTATAAATATTGTTATGTTTATTAAATATTTTTAATGATTTATTTATTTTGAGAGCGAGGAGGGAGGGGCAAGGGGAGAGAATCAAGCCAACTCTGCTGAGGGAGGATCCTGACAGGGGGTTGGATCCCACAACCCAGTAGATTGTGACATGAGCCGAAATGCAAGTCAGGTGCTTAACCTGAGCCACCCAGGTGCCCCACTGATAAATTTTTAGATAATATAGGAATTGTAAGGTTGTGTGCTACTTTGGGCCTTAATCTTAGAATTTATTACATGGTAGGTTTGTTTTGGATTTTCACAAGGATTTGCTCTAAGGAGTGCTATTTATTTACCAAGTACTCAATCCATCCCTGAATGAATCAAGTGCCACCAAGGCCTCTTTGAATGTTTTCAGCAGTAGTCTTAGTTGTTGATCAGAGCTGAGGATTATATTATATAATGTATGTGCATGAGTGACCCATACCATGGCTTACTTACTTTGATGACCTGGATTTTGTAAATAATGGTTTCTGTATAAGGACAACTATCGTTGAAATGGTTATGGTCCTTTAGATAGTAAACCTTAAGTATGGTGGTAGTCTTAAGATCTAAAACAGTGTTCTTGGAATTTATTTATACAACTGTTAAGCTAACTTCTTCCCAGTTGGTTTTAACTTATGTCTAGTAAAAAAACAGCCAACAAACAAACACTGAGAGCAGCTTGTATGTTTGTAAGTAGCCATGTAAGGCATGCTGTAGACACAGCCTACCTAGTGTTTGGAGTTAGAAAGACCTGGTTTCCAGATAGAACTCACCACTTCAGCGGCCTGCTTAACCTTTTGAAAAGGGGGAAGAAACTTAAGATGGAGATTTAAGTAGGACATTATGAAAAGGTGCTTAACAAAGTGGCGAGTATAAAAGGGGGCTTCCAGAAAGTGTTCTTTTCTTTCCTGTAATGAGGATTCTCCAGAGTTTGTTTTCACCTCAGCATTTTTTTTTTTTTAGGGAATGGAACTAATATTTATTGGCACTACTTAAGTATTGGTGTTTCATGTTTACTATCTCTTTTCATTCGCCCACTCTCTTTTCAGGTAAATGGTGTTTTGGGTATTTTTTTGAGATTTTATTATTTGACAAAGCACAAGCAGGGGGAGCGGCAGGCAGAGGGAAAAGGAGAAGCAGGCTCCTTGCAGAGTAGGGAGCCTGATATAGGGCTCCATCTCAGGACCCTGGAATCGTGACCTGAGCCGGAGGCAGCCACTTGACCAACTGGCTGAGCCACTCAGATGCCCCCAGATAAATTTTATACCTATATTACTGAAACAAAAGTTGAAACTTAAAGATGTTGGATTTGGCCAACCTTAAACAGCTAAGACGAAATCAAACAGATTCAAATGTAGGTTTGTCTGAATCCAAACATGTGCCTTTTCTGCCCTGCCTTGTTTCTGTGAAGACATTAGAAGGGATGTCAGTCTCCTGAGAATGAGTCAGTTCAATAATGGCTTTTAAGATAATCTGTTTGTTTAATTTCAAATTAGTTATGATAGGCATGGTCTGGGACAGAATCTCATGTTGTGTTACAGAAGAGATTGCCAAGGTATGCAAGCATGAGTTTATGTTAGACGAGAGTGCCCAGTTGCCATTTTCCTTGTATTGTTAAAATGACTTGGCTGTGGGATCCCTGGGTGGCGCAGCGGTTTGGCGCCTGCCTTTGGCCCAGGGCGTGATCCTGGAGACCCGGGATCGAATCCCACGTCGGGCTCCCGGTGCATGGAGCCTGCTTCTCCCTCTACCTCTCTCTCTCTCTGTGTGACTATTGTAGATTTCAAAAAAAAAAAAAAAAAAAAAAAAGACTCGGCTGTAAATGACTGCTGACTTCTGAGGTTATTTAACATAAGGGGCAGGAAGCTCTAGAAAGAATGCTCACCATCTCTCCTCCCAATTATGATTTTCATAATTTTTCTGGAAAGTTAAAATTATAAAACCTCTGGAGCAACACTGACATCCCAAATATATATATTAGAGAAATCAGTCTTGTGTGAGCCCAAGGATGGTTGTCTTTGATTGGACGATGTGCCGTGACCCATGATTTGGTATAAATAGTAGAAGCAGACTCAGTAAGGCTGTAATGTAGTTGCAGTTGAGAGAGGTGATATGCCTGTATATTCCCATAAAAATAGTGTAAACACAGTTGAGGAATAATGAAGCTGAGTGAATTTTGTGGCATCCTTGAAAGTTAGGACCAAAGACTTGAAAGGTAGAGGCTGTGTGAAAACAGTGACTTAGGTACTGATCATCTTCTTCATTCCTGTGCCCAAATAAACTTGGCCGTTTTTCACATCACTGAAGAAAGAGAAGTATAGAAAAGATAAATCTTTTAAGGTTAGCGCATCTATAATGCAGAAATGTGGAGGCTGGTGGCAGGATAGCAGCAGCCTTCACGATAGCTGATTTATTTGTGGTGCTTTGTCTGCTTGCTGTTTAAGTCCACCAGATAGTTCACAGACTTGAAATCAGGCATGTTTCCTTTTTGCTAAAACAAGGCCAACTCGGACAAACAGTTGACCAATGGGAGTTCAAGGGTGTGTGTTGGGGGGGGGGGGTAGAAGGGACAATGTGAGTGGGAGGTGAGGTTTGGTTTGTCAAACATAACAATTGTTTGAATTAGCAATCTTCACCCTCCAAATCTTCACATGAACTTTATAATCAGTCTCACTGTTATCCATTGCTTTATTTGACCTCATTGACTATGGAATACTGCTGGAAGTGGGAAGTGAAAGCAAAAGGTGGCCTTCCACTGATGGTTAAATGCCCGTGTGCTTACTTTTTTGTAATGGAAAGTTTCCTGTGGCTCTTTTCACTCTTTAATAGGCCCTGCTCCCTCTGATTCTGTCCAGTTCCCTCACTTGTTGATGGGAGAAAATTAAAGTTGCAATGCTAAGAGAATGCAATGAAGACTAATAGTTCTTGGTGCTATTTTTTTTTTTTTTTGATAGAAATTGAAGCTTGGCCTTGCAAGCCTCTTGTATTGGACTGTAAGTAGCCTTAACACAGAGTAAGTTATTAAAGCTCCACAGAAGCACAGAACGATTCATTCAGCAAAAAGCTGGAAAATTTTGTGATGTTTCGTAAATGTAGAAAATTGCCTTTTTATGCTGGTCCTTGAATTTCATTTTTATTTTTTTAAAGACTATATTTTAGAAAAAGAGTGTGTGAGGGTCAGGGGGAGAGTAAGAGAATCCCAAGCAGACTTCCTGCTGAGCATGGTGCAGGCGGCGGGGCTCCATCCCATGACCCTAAGACCAGTACCTAAGTTGAAATGAAGAGTGGATAGATACCCAGCTGAATTTTAAATTTTATGTAGTTATAATTGCATATGATAAACTGTTCATACTGTGGTAAAGGTTTTATAGTATAGGCTGTGAAATAAAAATAGGCTGATAGGCTGGAGGATGGTTTTAAGGATAAATGTATGAAGTTCATTTAATGATGGGAGGTTTTATTTTTAACTTTGAGGGTGATGGCTAAGGGCTTAGTTTATTCAATAAATATAGTTCATTCAGGTAGCATAAGTATAGGGAAACTACAGTGATAAACAAAACTGGTCCTTTTCTTCAGGAGTAGTTTTAAATACAATTGGTTACCAAAGCAGCCTGCAGCTAGGAATTAGTTGAGGTAAGGGTTTTGTTTTGTTTCGTTTTGTTTTGTTTTTGAGGCACTTTTTTTAAGAAGCTCTAACTACACTATTGTTGGTTAGTGCTTAGGGAAAGAAAATTTACTGAATGTGGCTCAGAAAATTCTGTATTTTTGTCCAAATTCTGATACTAGTGGCTTGACCTTAGCGCTGTCATTAACTGTCCTTGGTCTCAGTGTCCGAGGTAAGACCAAAGTTAGAGGTTAAGGATCCCCAGGGTAGGGACGCTTGGGTGGCTCAGGGCATGATCCTGGGTCCAGATCAAGTCCCACATCAGGCTCCTCATAGGGAGCCTGCTTCTCCCCCCTGCTATGTCTCTACCTCTCTGCATCTCTCATGAATACATAAGACCTTTAAACAAACAAAAAAGGATCCCTAGGGTAGGTCACAGGTACAATATGGCAAGTGTTGGGACCTGAGCCATTTGTTTAATGTGCTTGTATCTAGATTTAGGTCCCTGCTGTAAGCTGACTGTTCGGATCGCAGCACTTCTAATTTTGCTACAGTTTTCTAGGCTTTGAAAAAGTCCTAGTTAATTTTTTGGTTGCAGAGGGTATTAGAAGAGGACAGAAGTGTTTCTTCTTGTTGTTAAGTTTGTTCTTTTGGCTTTGCTTTGTTCATTACCTGTTCTGGAAGGTGTTGTTTCCCTCCCCCCAACCTTTGGTATATTTCACTATGGTTTCTAGTATTAAAAATGCTTTTCCATCAGTTTTTGATAACTTGAAGTTACATTTACAAAGCAAATGGTTAGTTACTAAAATTATTTATTTAAGCTTTTCTTCCTCTTTATACCTTCTTACCGAGGTGTGTCTCTTCTCTTTACTGACACCAATGGGTCCATGACTAGAGGGACCTGTGTGTAGTTAAGTATGTGAGGTTTTGATTTTCAGTCATCAGAGTAACCTTTATTGAATGCTTCCTGTGGCTCAAGCACTGTGCTGAAGTCTTCAAATAATTTCAATTAGTGTGTAGATAGGAGTTAAGAGGTAGTGTTTGAGTGTTGAGTCTTGACTCCACCTGATAGCTTTGTGAATATGGGCCTACCTAATTCTTTTACTTCCTTAGCAGCTGCTTCTGTAAAGTGAGAGAATACTGCTGCCTTTAGAAATAGGTTTTATGTCACTACTTAGAACAGTGCTGTGTACCCAGGAAATCCTTGGTAAATGTGAACTTTTAATGTTAATCTCCTTATCAAACTAAGAGGTAGGGATTTTACAGTAGAGGAAACAGGTTCAAAGAGATCAGATAAGTTTGTGTAAGATAACATCTGGCATGTAAGTGGATTCAAATCCAAGCCTGACTGATTCTATCCTGCTCTCTTAACCATTGGGACCATCTTTGCTCTAGAAAGGGAGAGAAGCTAACTAATAAATATTGGCAAATTGAAATAATTGGTCAATGTCTCACCACTGGACAAAAGCATTAAGCTGGTTAAGCTGATTCTTTTTTTCTTGGAAAACCCTGATTATGTACATATACTATATGGATATATACTGTAATTAACAACAGTGTTGTAATTAGAGAACATGGTAATCCCAAAGGAGGCAAGATTAATAAATCTGTGCCTGCATATATGACACATGAAGCTCTGATGTGAGACATAATACATGTCTTTCTATTTTTTTAATACATGATTAATACATCATTTTAATACATGATTTAATACAATGATTCTTAAAAGAATCATTTATAGGGGCTTCTGGGAGACTCAGTTGGTTGAGCTTGTTATTGATTTTGGCTCAAGTCGTGATCTCACGACCCTGAGATCCAACCCCATGTTGGCTCTCTGCTGGGTGTGGAGCCTGCTTAAGATTCTTTCTCTCTGGGGCACCTGGGTAGCTCATTTGGTTGCCTGCCTTCGGTTCAAGTTATAATCTGAGTTGTGGGATTGAGCCTCTCATCGGGCTCTCTGCTTAGTGGGGAGTCTGCTTCTCCCTCTCCCTCTGCCCCTTACCTTGCTTGTGCTCTCTCTGCTGTCTCTCAAATAAGTAAATAAATCTTTAAAAAGTCTCTCTTAAAAAAATCATTTATAAAAATTTTCTATAATCACAGGAAGAATAAATGTTATATTGATATTTAAATATTCTGTTGTAAATTCTGTATGAGTTTGCCACGAGTGAGTTGGTTTCGAAAGTGAGATTATTTTCCTCAAAAGTTTTCACATGTGTATTTTACTTCAAAGGATTTTTCTCCTCACAACTTTTTTTTCCTCAAAACATTTTTTAATGCTTTTTCCTCTCTGTGTCAGAGCTAGGGAATTTGGTATGGTCTTAGCTGAGACCTGAAATCTACCTCCTTCATCTTCTATTTACATTTAAATAATTTGCCCATAATAGTGAATATTATATTCCTTTTCCTTTTAAAAATACTGAATAATTCCTTTGGGATGCCTGGGTGGCTCAGTGGTTGAGCATCTGCCTTTGGCTCAGGGTGTGATCCTGGAGTCCCGGGATCAAGTCCCACATGGGTCTCCCTGCATGGAGCCTGCTTCTCCCTCTGCCGGTGTCTCTGCCTCTCTCTCTTCTCTCTCATGAATAAATAAATAAAATCTTTAAAAATAAATAAATAATTCATTAGCTAAATTTTTTCTGGCTAGACGGGAGGAGGGCAGTTAAGTGTGTTAACTTCTTTTTTAGTTGGAAATTCTGCCTCTTTCTGTTACGTGATGTGAATTTTGGTATTGGGGTTGCTAAATGAAAATGAAAAGGTTATGACAAGTTGGGTTAAAGAAATGAAAAATTAAGAAAAGAAGGGGGGTGAGAGGTCCCTGGCTGGCTCCGTCAGTAGAGTATGCAGCTCTTGATCTTGGGGTTGTAAGTTTGAGCCTCATGATGGGTGTTGGGATTACTTAAGAACAACAAAATTTAAAAAAAAAGGAGTGAGAATTAACTTGAGCAGTATTTAAAATAGAAGAATTAGAATAGATAACCTTATTAACGTAAAAAGAAACCTGTGTAGGTGCTTGCTTTTATAAATCATTTGTTATAAGGTCTCTGGCTTGCTTTTATAAATCATTTGTTATAAGGTCTCTGGCTCCTCGGAGGGCCTTGGGATTGGGTCTTGAGCAGGTTTTATTCTATACATTGCATCTTATGAGACCTAAAATTTCAAACATTTTTTTTTTTAAATTTATTTATTTATGGTAGTCATACAGAGAGAGAGAGAGGCAGAGAGACAGTCATAGAGAGAGAGAGGCAGAGACACAGGCAGAGGGAGAAGCAGGCTCCATGCACTGGGAGCCTGATGTGGGATTCGATCCCGGGTCTCCAGGATCGCGCCCTGGGCCAAAGGCAGGCGCCAAACCGCTGCGCCACCCAGGGATCCCGAGACCTAAAATTTCAAATAAGAGTATTTTATGTATCTTGGTAGAGATTATGTAAATGAATTAGAAATTAGACTTTCTTGCCTTAAGTATTCAGCATGTTTGTGGATTTGCTAAATGAAAACTGGAAGGAATTCCAAAATTGAATTACAATTTCATTCTCTTTTCATCTTGTCCAACTGCACAACTCCCCTCTTAACCTTTTTCAGTTTCCCCTTGTGAAATATTTTTATCGTACTTTGTCTTTTAAAACTCAACAGATTGGCATCTTTCCTGTAAAGGAAAAATAGTAGACTGTGAGTAGGGATATAAAGGGCAGTGGTTAAGAGTTTGAATTTGGCTGCTGAGGATTCATACCTTCTCTTTTTCACCTTCTACCTAACTTTATAGGCAAGTTATTGGCATAATACTTAAACCTATATGATACAGTTGTTAGGAAAAAGTAACAGAGAATGTGTGTAAGGTTGTATACCAGAGTATCTGGTACTCAAAACCTTCAATAAATACCAGCTAATATCATACTCACTTTTTCCTGAAGCAAACTGATAACTGCTGGATTCCTCCCAGACTCAAACTTGTTTCTCTTGCAAACCAGGATGCTTTTAAGTGAAGTGATGCCATACAGGTAAAATAATTCTAAACCAAAACAGTAAGAAAGTGATTTTGTTTTAAGCCTCTTTAAAAAAAAAGATTATTTATTCATGAGAGAACACAGGCAGAGGGAGAAGGACGCTCCATGCAGGGAGCCCAATGTGGGACTCAATCCTGGGACTCCAGGATCACGCCCAGAGCTGAAGGTAGACCCTCAACTGCTGAGCCACCCCACGCGTCCCTGTTTTAAGCCCCTCTTAGTGTGTCCTCAGTAGAAGCTCCTAGTCTGTGGTTCCATGTCCCTTGTTGCTGCTTCATGTGAATGTCCTTATTTTGGCCAACTTTGCAGAACAGGATGGTCCTTTTTAGAGTCTCTTGCTGTAGCTCTTCCATTTTTTTCGGTACTTCGTTCACTTGTGTAAGCATCCCAGACAACTCTGATCAGGTTTGTGGATCTTCCAACTGTAATAATGATTTAAGAAAATAGTAAGGATTAACCTTTGGAAGTCCTTAATAGGCCTTTAAGGCTCCACATCTGTCCCTATACAGCATATTGTTTTCATGTCAGGTGCTCAGCCTACCATAGAAAAAAATAAAAAAAACACAAAACAGCCCCTTTCCTTGAGCTTCACTACAAATTCTGTTCATTCTGATTGAACTGTCTTTGTTTTTTAAGTGCAGGCATCTCTGATTAGTATTTTAATACTTATTCTTGTAAAATGTTATATTTCATGCACTTGTACAAATTTACCTCTATTTTAGGTAGTCATTTTATAGTGGGTTGTGTGGTTAGAAGTCCAACCACCACTTAAAATACTGTCTTTGTGGGGAAAAAATAAATGTGCCTTCAAGGTACAATGGGTTTAGTAATTGAGAACTACCTGTAGTTGACTCTTATCTCCACCTTTACTTATTTATTTACTATGTATGTCAAAGGATCCAAGAATTATTTTTTATAAAGATCATCTAGGTATTTGTATATATTCATATTTTTTTCCTTAAGTAGTCTCCATCCCTAGCATGGAGCCCAACTTGGGGCTTGAACTAATGATCTTGAGAAGACATGAGCTGAGATCAAGAGTTGGGGGGTGCTCAATAGACTAAGCCACCCAGGAAGCCCCCCATATATATTTTTTTAAACAAGTCAATTTACTTCAGAATTTCCATTCACCTTTGGCTAAGGAGGAGTGGAAAATTAATTTGGCTTAAGACACTTTGGCATGCCTTTGGTGTTTTCTTTTTCTTTTTTTTTAAGTTAAAAAAAAAAATTGAGAGCACAGAGGGATAGGAAGAGGGAGAAGCAGACTCTCCGCTGAGCTGTGAGGCTTGATCCCAGGACCCTGAGATGATGACCTGAGCCCAAGGCAGACCTTAACCACCTGAGGCATCCAGGTGCCCCTACAAATGTTTTTTTTCTGGTCTCTTCTAGCTTAATGACTTGAAAAGTACAGCAGGGTGGACATACTGCAATACCTTTAGAATCAGGTAGTCATCGTGGGAAGTGGAATGGAATAAATTGGCAAAGGGAGGATTCAGAACATCACTGTTGTGTCACAGGTCAGGGATTTTGGAGGTAAAGCTTTTGAGTCTTCATAAATTGTTGGTTTTGGTTTTTATCAGTTTCTCATGAAGTATATGAATAGGTTGTTTTTAAGACTGGTGTTTTTTTTTTAAGATTTTATTTATTCATGAGACACACACACACACACACACACACACACGCAGAGAAGCAGGCTCCATGCAAGGAGCCTGATGTGGGACTCGATTCCGGGTCTCCAGGATCACACCCTGGGCTGCAGGTGGCGCTAAACCGCTGTGCCACCGGGGCTGCCCTAAGACTGGTATTTGATGTCTGTGTATGTTTTGGTGTGTGACCTGGCTTATAAGATACTAAGTAGAGTTTTAGTTTACTCTTTCTGCCCTGTGGTCATCTCATCCTAGAGTTCTAAGTCCAGCATTTCCAACTTTCACTTGAATCTGGATGCTCTGCTGAACTTATGTTTATTCCATTTATCCGGTGCATCCTACCACCTGCCATCCCTCACTTGGTGCGTGGATCTCTTTGGAGCAGTGCCTTTAATCTGAGTCTTTGCTATTTCCCTGAAAATGCCTCACTCCCCTCAATTCCCAGAACTTTTAATTTTTAAAAAGATTTTATTTACTCATGAGAGACACACAGAGGGGCAAAGACACCGGCAGAGGGAGAAGCAAGTTCCCAGTGGGGAGCCTGATGCAAGACTTGATCTCCAGACCCTGGGATCAGGACCTCAGCAGAAGGCAGACACTCAACCACTGAGCCATCCAGGTGTCCCCAACTTCCAGAACTTTTATTCATTTCTTCCAAACCTGGTATTTGTTGGTTTTAAGAACCCACTGATTATGGCACATGTTTGATTTTAAGATAGGTTTTCTTCAATGCGGAAAAAGAAACACTATTACATGTACACAATGATTTGTAAATGCATGCTGATTCAGCAATATTAAATATTGATTTTAGAACGAAAGAATTAAACATAGAACAAACGACTCTTCTATTGCTTACCATTATCCTGTAGACAGAGCTCAAATTCCTGGCATTCATAGCCATTCATATTTAGCCTGCCAGCCTTAACTCTTCTCTGCATGAACTTTTCATTATTCTAGCCAAGCTCTTTTACCGATTATTTGCTGAACTTACAGTACCCATTTCCACTATACAGGAGACCACCCTCTAATGTCCTTTTTTGTATAATTTCTGCGTTTTTTTCTAGGGCCAGATCACATTCTCCCTCATAGAAAGTCATTTCTGACCACTGTCAGAGGAATTTCTCTCAAGAAATCCAGAGATCAGAGAGGCCTTATGTTACATATGGCTCATATCATCCATAACTGCTGCCCTGTGTTTTTCTCTCTTTGAACCACTCTTGCCCTTTAAAATGCATTGTACTCTTAGGAGACAAAGATGGATTTTCATGCTACCGATTTTTAATGCCTCAAATTCCCCAGTGCCTCTGTATATAGTAGGTGCTCAGTGGATATTCTTTGATATTCAGAAAGTAGCTTCTTTACATGACATCTATGCATGTAGCTAACATTTTGATTAAAGGTATGTGTTTCCTCTGGAGCAAAATGAAATCAAAGGTACCACTTCTCTATGGAGTAAAGAATCTAGAAATTAATTTTAAAATTTAAAATTATTACTGTCGTGGCCCTTACACTTTGTAAAGCTGGGTTTCCACCTTCACCATTATTAACGGGTAATCAGTGATTAATATACAAAATAATATAAAAATGCTTCAGTCACAGATCAAGAAGAGAATTGAACAGTGTGCTTTGTGAATACAGGAAACAGGTTTGTCTTTAGTCCTTTACAGTTGATAGATTTGATAGACTTAAAGGGAAGTTCCAAGGGCCACAGGTCCTATTCATTGCTGGGTTAGGCTTCTCCCATCTCGATACTCTAGTGCTAGTCCTGAGTCACTCCTTTTCACAAGCAGGTAAATTGCATGTCTTAAAAATAATGTAGTAATGAAGATATTTGTAGATCTTATGTTGCTTCTTAAACATCTAATTAAGTAAAAAATAAAAGGCACTTTGTCTTGGATTTGATACATTAGAGTGTGGAAGAAGGTCATGAAATGATACACAGGAGAGTTTAGTTTCTAAATTTTTGTATCTAGGGCTTTAAAAATTATTCCATGATCTTCAAGGATAGTAAGCATCCTATAATCCTAAAGTCAGAGAGGATTGAACTTGAACTAACTCTGGGAAAGTATAGGATGGGGACTCCATAATTAAGCACAAGAGGTATCTTTTCTCTCCTACTTGGTTTCTATGCCAGTGATCAACACAAGTTGAAAGATTGGGGAAAGAAATGGCACGGGGTTGTTTTGCAGTTTTCTCTGTGCAGTGATTGTAGGGAATCTTTATTTTTTAATTTTTAATGTATTATCTTTAGTATTGAAAAACATTACCTTTTTAAAAATTCACTAATATTCACAATGTCTAACCTAGGACTGACTTCTCTTTTTTAAAAATTTTATTTAAATTCAGTTTGCCGGGATCCCTGGGTGGCGCAGCGGTTTGGCGCCTGCCTTTGGCCCAGGGCGCGATCCTGGAGACCCGGGATCGAATCCCACATCGGGCTCCCGGTGCTTGGAGCCTGCTTCTCCCTCTGCCTGTGTCTCTGCCTCTCTCTCTCTCTCCGTGTGACTATCATGAATAAATAAATTTAAAAAGAAAAAAAGTTTAAAAAAAAAAAAAAAAAAAAAAAAAAAAAAAAATTCAGTTTGCCAGCATATAGTACAACACCCAGTGCTCATTTGTCATGTGCCCTCCATAATGCCCATCACCTAGTTACCCCCCCCCCCCCCCAACTACCTACCCTTCTACAACCTTTTGTTTCCCAGAGTTAGGAGTCTCTCATGGTTTGTCTTCCTCTCTAATTTTTCCCCCACTCAGTTTCCCTCCTTCCCTTATGATCCCTTTCACTATTTCTTATATTCCACATATAAGTGAAATCAGATGATAATTATCTTTCTCTGATTGACTTATTTCATTCAGCATAATATCCTCCTGTTCCATCCATGTCAATGTGATAGGTATTCAGCCTTTCTGATGGCTAAGTAATATTCTTTTCCTGTGTGTGTGTGTGTGTGTGTGTGTATATCTGTATCAGTATCTCTGTATGTATATATATATATATATATATATATATACACACATACACCACATCTTTATTAATTCATCTGTTGAAGGACATTGTGGTTTCTTCCACCGTTTGGCTATTGTGGACACTGCTGCTATGAACACTGGGGTGCAGGTGTCCTATCATTTCACTACATCTGTATCTTTGGGTAAATACCCAATAGTATACAACTGCTGGGTCTTAAGCGTAGCTCTATTTTTAACTTTTTTTTTTTTGAAGATTTTATTTATTTATTCACGAGAGACACAGAAAGAGTTTGGCAGAGACATAGGCAGAGAGAGAAGCAGGCTCCATGCAAGGAGCCCGATGTGGGACTCGAACCTGGGATCCCAGGATCACGCCCTGAGCTGAAGGCAGATGCTTAACTGCTGAGCCACCCAGGAGTCTCTATTTTTAACTTATTGAGGAACCTCCACACTGTTTTCCAGAAGAAATGGTCCTATAGGGAGTCTTAATTTTTTTTAAATTATTTTTTAAACTCTTGTCACTGACTCCCTTTAAGACCCCGATAGAAAGTCTTGGTTCTTGCCCTAGAAAAATTTTGCAAAAAGCAGTTTTGTTTCAGATATCAGATAAGTGAGACCTCAGAGGTTAAGAGCCTATTTCTTATCACAATCAAGGGAGGAAAAAAAAGGGAAGGAAAGTGTTATTAGGCTAATATGTTTAATTGGTACTTTATGCAGTTGTGCTTCATTTCTTTTAACTGAACAAACAGAGCAAAATAACTTCCTAAAATTACATGAGACATCAGGTCTTGAAGTAGAAATAATTCAACTCAACTTGCTATTTCTAGGCCCCTGTTCCCTGCCTGTCCCTTTTTTCCTCTGCATCCTGCTGTGAGCATCTCTATATTATGTTTGCTGCTCTTGAACCCTTTCATCTTTCTGTCAGGAGTGTTGTAATTCTCATTCAGGTCCATTGACATTCTGACTCTATGTCCCATCAGTGAATCTTGTCAAATTTAGCAAACCTGCATTTTCCATACTTTAAATTCAGGCCTTCTGTATATATGCCAGACATCCTTAATCCTAAGTAACTCAACTCTCCTTCCAATTTCTTTGTACTCTGTTTTTGTGTGTATTATTTAGAGCATCTTGAACATTTCACAGTTTATAACTTGTAGATGTCTGCAGCTCATTTATTCCCTGGGTTTTGTTAGTTTTGGTTAGCAGAATAGAAACTTAGGTTGTTATAATAGGTTAGTTATTATATTCTTTATTGGTTAAATTCGTTTGTCCTAGATTATAGGAAATGGTTTAGACTAAAAAGTCTGCTTATAGTGAGTTGCATATTTGAAGTTTAAATGCATTTACTTGAAGATTATTTTCAGATACTTAGATTAAAATAGATTGCCAATTGAAGCTATGATTGGTTTTAAGGTACTCTAATGTTGGAAAAACATGAAACTTTATAGCAAAGAGAACAAATTAATAAATTAGCAGTGATAGGTGAGATGCCTCGGGCTTCTCTGCAAGAGTATTAAGTTTAGTTGTTGCATAATAGCTTTGTAAAGTACCGTTCTGTTTCAGGATAAAAAACATGTGGGAAATATATATAAATACATTAACATTTGAATAGGATAACTGATTTTCTGTGTTGTGAATTGCACATACCTGTGTAGATTGGTATTGTGATTTAATTAATAAGCATATGGTGACCTGATGTTGTTGGCAGAAAATAGTATCTGTTTGGTGCGTTACATTTACTTTTGTATCTCTGTAAGAAGAGCTCAAAGAAGCCTAGTGTCTGAGGATTGTCTTACTGTTGAATGGTGGCATTTGATCACTGGTAAATGATTCCAGGAACTTTATTATTGAGATGTTCTACAGTTTTGTTTTCTCATTCTTTCAGTAGTTTTACGTTCCTGAAATGTGGTAGAAAATCATTATCTCAAGGAAAATTTTCCATTATTTATTTTTAGAGAGAGAAAGAGCATGCATGTGGATGTGGAGCCAGAGGGAAGGGGCAGATGTGGGGGGGGGGCAGTGGAGAAGAGAGAGACAGAGAGTCTTTAGCAGGCTCTGTGGCCAGTGCAGAGTCCAACTCAGGGCTCAGTCTCACGACCCTGAGATCATGAACTGGGCCAAAATCAAGTTCACATACTTAACCGAATGAGCTACCCAGGTGCTACATAAGTCTCCATTTTCCAGTGGAATAAAAGATAAAGGGCTGTAAATATACATTTTTCTGGCAAGGAGAGAATTACTACCTTTAAAACCTTATAAAAAGATAGTTTATAATTCATTGTAAAAATTAATTTTAATTCATTGTTTTGTTGCTATTACACATTCTTTTTTTTCCCCAGTTGTCTTATCCTGTCCTTCCTTAATCTGATTATTATATTTCTAAGATGTCTGCAGCCTTGAAGTGGTAAGCCATGATGGTGATGAGCATCTTTGCCACCAGTTAGAACTGATTTCTCAGACTTCAGTGCTGTAGATTAGAAATTGATGAGCTGCTGTTGGTTGCATAGTTCTACTTAAATAGGTGTAGCTTAAAATAGATGGTTCAACACAGGATCTAGCTACTTCTGAATAATAGGTAGGTGGGCCCAAGAAGAGAAATGTGTATTATTTTCATATTTCTTAAGCCTCATCCTTTGGAAAAGTTACATGTACACACATATTGTGGCAAAGGGGATAATTTAATTTTCCTTTTGAAGTGAAGCCAAAATTACTTCGAGATGGGGAAGCAGAGAAGGAATAGAGTATAAAACCTTCCTTAAAAAAAAGTATATGTATTTGATAGATCACGATTGAAAAAAGTGTAAGTAGAATGTAGACCTACTCCCCCACTAACCTCTGTTGTCTGTGGATCTCATTCTCAGAGGTAACCACTCATGAGTTTCTTTTATTTTTTTTTTTTATTTTTTATTTTTTAAAGATTTGATTTATTTATTCATGAGAGAGAGAGGCAGAGAGGCAGAGACACAGGCAGAGGGAGAAGCAGGCTCCATGCACCGGGAGCCCGATGTGGGATTCGATCCCGGGTCTCCAGGATCGCGCCCTGGGCCAAAGGTAGGCGCTAAACCGCTGCGCCACCCAGGGATCCCTCATGAGTGTCTTATATGTCTTTCAGATTCAGTCACATATACAAAGAAACATAGGACATTTTAGCTAACATATATGATAAAATTGGTTTCAGGTTTAGAATTTAGTGATTCATCACTTAACATACAACACCCAGTGGTCATCACAACAAGAGCTCTCCTTAATCTCTGTCACCCATTTAGCCCATCTCCCCATCCACCTCCTATCAACCTCAGTTCGTTCTCTGTAGTTAAGAGTTTCTTATACCTTGCTTATGTATTGTTTTTTCCCCTTCTCCTGTGTTCGTCTGTTTTGTTGTCTAAATTCCTCATATAAATGAAGTTATGGTATTTGTTTTTCTCTAATTTACTTTCCTTAGCATAATATATTCCAGCTCCATCCACATCATTGCAAATGGCAAGAATTCTTTTTTTTTTTTTTTTTTTTAAGATTTTATTTATTTACTCATGAGAGGCACAAAGAGAGGCAGAGACACAGGCAGAGGGAGAAGCAGCTCCATGCAAACAGCCCGACGTGGGACTCGATCCTGGGTCTCCAGGACCACGCCCTGGGCTGAAGGCAGCGCTAAATCGCTGCGCCACCAGGGCCGCCCAAGAATTCCTTTTTTATGGCTAAGTAATATTCAATTGTGTATGTATTTGTGTGTGTATATACACATAATTATACCACATCTTTATCCACTCATCAGTTGATGGAACCTTGGGCTCGTATTTTGGCTATTGTTGATAATGCTGCTCTGAACATCAGGATACATTCAAATTAGTATTTTTGTATCCTTTGGATAAATATCTAGTAGTGTAATTGCTGGATCATAAGGTAGTTCTCTTTTTAACTTTTTGAGGAACCTCCACACTGTCTTCCACAGCGGCTGCACCACTTTGCATTCCCATCAGCAGTGTAAGAGAGGGTTTCCCCTATGTCTGCACCCTCACCAACATCTGTTGTTTCCTGAGTTGTTAATTTTAGCTATTTTGACAGATGTGAGTGAGGTGGTATCTCATGGTGGTTTTGATTGTATTTTCCTGATGATTGATGTTGACATCTTTTCATGTGTCTGTTCTGTTTGTATGTCTTCTTTGGAAAAATATCTATTCGTGTCTTCTGCCCATTTCTTAACAGGATTATTTATTTTTTTGGGTGTTGAGTTTGATAAGTTCTTTATATGTTTTGGATACTAATTATTCATCAGACACGTCATTGGCAAACATGTTTTCCCATTTTGTAGACTGGCTTTTAGTTTTGTTGATTGTTTCCTTTGCTGTGCAGAAGCTTTATCTTGATGAAGTCCCAATAGTTCATTTTTGCTTTTGTTACCCTTATTTCCGGAGACATTTCTAGTGTTGTGTTTTTTTTTTTTTTTCTCTTAATGGGCTGCATTTCTTTTAATGATTAACTAATACTCTATTGAATGGATTTGTTTTGGTGCATTGCTTGTTCTCCCCTGATTTTTGTTTTGTTTTAAAGATTTTATTTATTCATGAGAGAGAAGCATAGACAGGCAGAGAGAGAAGCAGGCTCTATGCAGGGAGCCCAATGTGGGACCCAGTCCTGGATCCTGGGATCATGCCCTGAGCCAAAGACAGACGCTCAACCACTGAGTCACTCAGGTGTCCCACTCCCCTGATGTTTTGCTGTTAAAATAGTGTATCTTTCTCTCAAGTGCAAGTGTACCTGTAGGATAAATTTCTATAAAAGGAATTTCTAGGTTAAAGAGAATGTACATTTTGTTTTCTGTAGAGGTATACCAGTT
The DNA here is from genome assembly GCF_011100685.1 of Canis lupus familiaris. Lineage (NCBI taxonomy): Eukaryota > Metazoa > Chordata > Mammalia > Carnivora > Canidae > Canis > Canis lupus. The sequence goes on along the minus strand of NC_049224.1, from coordinate 27,741,556 downwards.
TACTGGCTCTCAGACAAAAGGAGGTTGCCTTTTGTTTCTATATCCATTTCAACCCAAAACTGTATTTTCAAACCTTTTTGGTCTTATCTGTGGAAAGTTTTAGTTTGTAATTTATGTTGCAAATCTTTTATGAGTGAACCTTCCATTTGTTCAGGAGTTATTTCTTTCAACCCATTACATTCTTCACCTGAATTGTTTGTGGAAATTATCTGTGTTGAAAGTACTATTCCCTTTATAATTTGCTTCTTGATGTTATTTTGTATGCCTTTGTAGCCAGTTTAAAACTTTGCAGCAAAATTAGTTTTTTGATAGTTTCTGGATTTTGCATCATGCTTTAAAAAGGAAAGGTACCCCATGATGAGATTATTTAAAGCAAAACAAACAAAAACCCTTATGTCTTCTACTTTTATGATTTTGTTTTTGTCTGTTACTCTACACCTGTTTTAATAAAGATCATTCTGGGACACCTCGGTGGCTCAGCAATTAAGCTGCCTTTGGCTCAGGTCATGATCCTGGAGTCCAGGATTGAGTCCTGCATCATGCTCTCTGCGAGGAGCCTGATTCTTCCTCTGCCTATGTCTTTGGCTGTCTCTCTCTCTGTGTCTCTCATGAATAAAGAAAGAAATCTTAAAAAAAAAAAAAAAAAAAAAAAAAAAAAGATCATTCTGTGATTGACTTGTTTTTTTGCTTAGAAAAGCTAAAAATGCCCCCTCCCCCCAAAGTACTTTAATAGAGAACTGAACTGTGAGAAATGGGAGTTTGACTCAATTTTAGTTTAAATGTGGGCATACCTTAGAGATATTGTGAGTTCGATTCCAAACACCACAATAAAGCAAAGGTCACAAATAAAGCAAGTTTACTGAATGTTTTTGTTTTCCAGTGCGTGTTATTTCCAGTATACTGTAGTTTGAGTGTGCAATAGCGTTACATCTTAAGAAAGAAAAATACAGTATATATACCTTAATTTAAAAAGACTTTAGGGGGAAAAAAGACTTTAGGGGCCCTGGGTGGCGCAGTCAATTGTCTGGCTCTGGTTTTGGTTCAGGTCTTGATCTCAGTCAAAATCCAGCCTCCTGTCAGGCTCTGCAGGCAGTGTGGGGTCTGCTTAAGATTCTCTCTCCCTCTCCCCTCCCCCAAATAAATAAATATATCTTTAAATAAATACTTGATTGTTGAAAAGTGGAAATTTTTTTGTGCTTTAAATTAATTATAATCGTCTTGCAGATGAAGGGTCTTGCGTCATTGTTGATGGCTGCTGACTGATCACGGTGATGGTTGCTGAAGGTTGCAGTAGCTGTGGCAATTTTTAAAAATGAGACAACAAAGTTTATTACATCAGTTGACACTTCCTTTCATGAACAATTTTTCTGTAGCATGTGATGCTGATTGCATTTTACTCACAGTAGGATTTCTTGCATAATTGGGAGTCAGTCCTCTCAAACCCTTCCCCTACTTTATCAATGAAGTTTATGTGATACTCTAAATCTTTTGTTGTCATTTCAACAAGCATCACAACATCTTCACCAGGAGGAAATTCTGTGTCAAGAAACCACTTTAATTGTGCATCCATAAGAAGCACCTCCTCATCTATTCAAGTTTTATCATGACATTGCAGCAATTCAGTCCCATCTTTAGGCTCCACTTCTAATTCTAGTTCTCTTACTATTTCTACTACATCTGCTGTTACTTCCTCCAGTGAAGTCTTGAACTCCTCAAAATCATTCATAAGAGTTGGAATCAGTTTCTTCCAAACTCTTGTGCATGTTGGTATTTTGATCGATTCCTATGAATCCTGATTGTTGTTAATAGTGTCTAGAAAGGTGCATCCTTTCCAGAGGTTTTCAGTTGACTTTGCCCAGATCCATCAGGGGAATCACTATCCATGGCAGATACAGTCTTATGAAATGTAGTTTTTAAAGAATAAGACTTGAAAGTCAAAATTACTTCTTGATCTGTGGGCTGCAGCTGTGAAAACCACATTTATCTCCCTGTTAATTTCCATGATTGCTTTTGGGTGACTAGGTACATTGTCAGGGTGCAGTTATATATATATATTTTATTCAGAGAGAGAGAGAGAGGGAGAGGGAGAAGCAGGTTCCATGCAGGAAGCCCGACGTGGGACTCTATCCCAGGTCTCCAGGATCACACCCCAGGCTGCAGGCGGCGCTAAACCACTGTGCCACCAGGGCTGCCCTGCAGTTATATTTTGAAATGTTTTTTTTCTGAGCAGTAGATAAAACAGGTTAAAATATTCCGTAAACTGGTAATCCCTGTGTGGCTCAGCGGTTTAGCGCCGCCTTCAGTCCAGGGCATGATCCTGGAGACCCGGGATCAAGTCCCGCGTCAGGCTCCCTGCATGTAGCCTGCTTCTCCCTCTGCCTGTGTCTCTGTCTCTCTGTGTGTCTTTCATGAATAAATAAATAAAATCTTTTAAAAAATAATAAAATATTCAGTAAACTATTATAAATAGATGTGCTGTCATCCAGGCTTTGCTTTGACATTTGTAGTGTGTAGACAGAGTAGATGTAGCATAATTCTTAAGGACCCTGGGATTTGGGGAATGGTAAGTAGTGAGCATTGGCTTCAATTTAGGGTCACCAGTTGCATTAGCCCTGTCTATCCTTTGAAGCTAGACCCAGAGTTCTCCTATCTACCTGTGAAAAGTCCTAGATGGCATCTTCTTCCACTATAACAATGTAAGGTGTGGTTGGTCTGCCTTGAAAATCTGCTTTTTAGGGTAGCCACCTTCATGAATTGAGTTGGATCTTCTGGGCACCTTACTGTAGTTTCTGCATTAGCACTTTCTGCTTCTTCATCTTGCACTTTTATGTTATGGAGACGTCTTCCTTCTTAAACCTAATGAACCAACCTTGGCTAGCTTCACACTTCTCTTGTGTAGCTACCTCACCTCTTTCAGCCTTCATAGAATTGAAGAGAGTTAGGTCCTTGCTCTGGATTTTAGGCCCTGGCTTAAGAGAAGATTGTGGCTGGTTTGAACTGTTCAGGCCACTAAAAACTTAACTGTTTATCAACAATAAGGCTCTATCACTTTTTTAAAAACATTTGTGTGGATTTTATTTAATCATTTGTTTACTGGAGCAGTACTTTTAATTTCCTTTTTTTTTTTTTTAAGGATTTTATTTATTTATTCATGAGAGACACTCTGCTACTCATTAGTCCACCCAGATTTCACATCCAAGATACTTTTATTTATGTGATTTGTCAAGTCTGGCTGCTCTTCTTCACCTACCCAGCTCTTTCCATCCTTCAAGAACCAGTTCAATCCTAGCTTTAGAATACCTTTTCCAACTGCATTAGCCTACTCTGATTCATCTTTTCTCTAACATTTTACTGTCTTTTATAATCAGAATTTTACTTTTATATCTGTTGCTTTGTTTCCCTAGTTATAGACTTCTTAAAGTTTTATCTTTTACATTGTGCATTCCCTGCATGACTCTGCTCTTGGGTATCTAAAAAGCAATTTGGACAGTGCCTGTGAAACCGTTAATCTTCGTCACTAAAAACCTGTCTCTAGTCCTTTCTTGTTTGTCTCAATTAGTGCCAGAGTCCTAGGAGCCATCCTTAATTCTCTCTGTCCTAAAATCTAGTCTTTTACCAAGTACTGTTTTATTTTTACCTCTAGAGCATTTCTTGAATCTTTGTTCTTTTCTCCCCCAGTTTAAACTTTAGTCAACTTTCATGGACTCACTAGGAGTCTGTGAACTCTTCTCTCTCTGCCTGTGCTCAGATGCCCCTTCCAATCTTTTCTCACCGCTATTGTAACTCAGGGCCAGTAGGGTCTTTTAGTGTCTCCAGAATTGTCTTTCACTACATGCCCCCCCCCCCCCCCCCCCCCACACACACACACACACACAGACACGTTCTTCACTTAACCTTATTTTTTGGTCTCCGTCTGACCCAGTCTTTCCTTCCCACTTCACCTAGTTTATGCCTTTTCATCATTCAGAACACAGATAAGATTTTTACTCTGGAATGTATTCCCTGATGTTTTCTTATAACCAGAGAGGTCTTTGAAGGAAATTAAACAAAATACCTTTAATGATGTCTCTTTCCGTATAAAGCAAGATCCCTCTCTTGGCCTGGCTTCTTTCCACATCTGTAATTCATTTATATTTTATCAGTTGTTAAAATCACCAATGTTTGAGTTGATTCTTTTTTGTTCTAGTTGACTTCTCTTAAGCGAACAAAACCAAACAAAAACCACTTGTTAACAAAGCAGAAAGACATTGATCTGGTCACCTTAATAAAATAATGTGCTTAGGGGATCCCTGGATGGCTTAGCAGTTTGGTGCTTGCCTTCCGCCCAGGTAGTAATCCTGGAGTTCCGGGATCGAATCCCACATCAGGCTCCCTGCATGGAGCCTGCTTCTCCCTTTGCGCCTCTCTCTCTCTCTCTCTCTCTCCCTCTCCCTCTCTCCCTCTCTCTCTCATGAATAAATAAATAAAATCGTTAAAAAAAAATAATGGGCTTAGCAGAGATAAAAATCAGTGTTATTTGGGATTTATTTTTAATATTTTGTTTTACTTTAAACATAATTTAAGCACATAAACAATGAAATATAAAATTGTCTTTAAGCTTATATCATCATTTAAAAATTGACTGTATTTATTACTTTTTAAGTAGGCTCGATGCCCAGTGTGGAGCCAGAGCTGGGCTTGAACTCAGGACCCTGCAATTAAGACCTGAGCTGAGATCAAGAATCAGACATTTATGGGGCATGTAGGTGACTCTGAGCATCTGCCTTTGGCTCAGGGAGGGCGTCATACCAGGATTCTGGGAGTCTCCCATCAGGCTCACTGCAGGGAGCCTGCTTATCCCTTTGCCTGTGTCTCTGCCTCTCTGTGTCTCTCATGAATAAATAAATAAAATCTTAAAAAAAATCAGACACTTAATCAACTGAACCACCCAGGCACCTCAGTAGACTTTGTTTTATATAAATTTTAGGTTTACAGAAAAATTGAACAGAAAATACATAGAGTTCCCATTACTCCCCTCCTATGCATACTCTCCCCTATTATTAAAGGGCATAATTTACATTAGGGGTCATTGGGCAATTCTCTGACAGACAAATGGAGAATGTCTATATCCACCATTATAGTATCCTACAGTACAGTTTCATTGCTCGAAAAATCACGTTGCTCTTATTCATTGGCGTGTGCTACATCCCTCCAAACCACTGACAGCTAATGATTTTTCAAAAAAAATATGTCTCCATATTTTGCTTTTTACAGAATGTCATGGAATTGGAATCCTACAATAAGTAGCCTTTCCAGATTGGCTTCTTTTTACCTCTGAATTTACAGCTAAGGTTCCTCCCCCCCCCTCCTTTTTTTTTGTGGATTGACAGCCTTTTTTTTTTTTTTTTTTAAGTGCTGAATGAATATTCTGTTGTACAGATGTACCACAGTCAGTTTATCCATTTACTTATTGGAGGTCATCTGTTTCCAAGTTTTGGGATTTAGTAATAAAGCTCCTATGACATTCATGTGCAGAATTTGTTTGGATTTAGGTTTTCACCTTATTTGGGTAAATCTCAAGCATGATTGCTGGATTGTATGGTGAGAACAGATTTAGTTTTATAAGAAAGAGATACCATGCTAAGACTAATTAGAAAGAAGGCTGGGAGTAGCTATATTGAGACAAAGCAGACTTTGGACCAATGGAAATTATCAAGGATAAAGATAATTATATAATAATAAAAGAGTTAATTCTGTAGGAAGACATAATCCTTGATGTGCATATGTGGAACAACAGATCATAAGAATACATTACCACCAGCAATGAAGGAATTCCGATTCCTTGTCAGCATTTGGTATTGTCAAATGTAGTGGTATATCTCATTGTTCTAGTTTATATTTCCCAGATGACAGTATGATGTTGAATATTTCCTCATATGTTTACTTGGCATCAGTATATCTTAATTGGTGAGATCTCTTCAGATTTTTGCTCATTTTTAAATTGGGTTTTCTTAATGTTGAGTTTTTTTTTAAATATTAAGTGTTAACAGTCTTTTGTCAGAAATGTATTTTGCACATGTTTTGTCTGTAGCCTTTTCTTTTGAGTGTCTTATAGGAGTTAATTATAACAAAGCCCAGCTTATCCATTTTTTTCTTCACGGATTGTGCTTTGGGTGCGGTGTTTAAAATATCTGTCAACCGCAGTTCACCAAGGTTTTTCTCTTATGTTATTTTCTAAGAGTTCTATAGTTTTGCAATTTATATGTGGGTCCATGATCAATTTTGAGTTAATTTTTGTGAAAGGTATAAGGTCTGTCTAGATTTTTTTTTTTCATATAGATGGCCATTTGTTGAAAAGACTGTTCATTGAATTGCCTTTGCTCCTTTGTCAAAAGATTACTGGACTGTATTTGTGTGGGGTTTGGACTCTATTCTGTTGATCTATTCTTTATCAGTATCCCACTGTCTTGACTACTGTCTGTAGCTTTCTAGAAAGTGACTAATGAAGTTGGGTAGTGTCAATTCCCTGACTTTGTTTTTCAATATTGTGTTGGCTGTTCTGGGTCTTTTGCCTTTCCATATAAACTTTACAAGTGATTTATTGATACCCACAAAATAACCTGCATTGCATTGAATGTATAGATCAACATAAAAGAACTGACATCTTGACAGTAAGTCTTCCAATCTATATATATGGAATATTTCTTTATTTGTTTAGATCTCTGATGTCTTTCATTGGAATTGTGTAATTTTCCTCTTATGGATCTTGTACATTGACTTATACCTAAGTATTTTGATTTTTGTGTGCTGATAGTTCTATTTGGAGAGCTTTATTTTTGTCCATTCCTGTGGATTTTCTACACAGTGATGTCATCTGTATAAAGACAGTTCTGTTTCTTTTTTTTTTTTTGACAGTTCTGTTTCTTCCCAATCTGTATACCTTTTATTTCTTATTGCATTTGCTAAGCCTTACAATATGATGTAAAATAGGAATGAGAAGAGGCGACATCCTTGCCTCATCCCTTACCTTATGGGAAAGCATCTAATTTATCACAAATATGATGTTAGCTCTAGTTTTTTTGTTTATCAAATTGAGAAAATTTCCCTATATCCTAATATGCTGATAGTTTTTTTTTCATGAATGGTGTTGGGTTTTGTCAGATGCTTTTCCTGAATCTATTGATACCATATGATTTTTCTTCTTTAGACTGTGATGTGATGGATTACATTTGATTTTTTTTTTTTTAAACATTGAATCAGTCTTGCATAACTGGAAAAAATCACATTTGGTCATAGTATATAATTTTTATATAATGTTGGATGTACTTCATAATATTTTGTTGAGGATTTTTGCGTCTATGTTCATGAGAGATAGATGTTGATCTGTAGTTTTCTTATCTGTTTTTGGTATTAGGCAAATGCTGGGCCTCTTAGAATAAGGAAAGTATTCCCTCTTTTTTTTTTTTCTTGAGAAATTATAGAAAATTGGCAAAATTTCTTCCTTAAATTGTTGATAAACTTCACCACAGTGAGTCCATCTGGGCTTGGTGTTTTCTATTTTGCAAGGTGTTTTCTATTTTGCAAGGTTATTTAAGTTTCTTGAATAAAGGCCTGTTCAGATTATCTATTATGTTTTATTAGAGTGTTATCTTTTAAGGAATTCATCCATTTGATCTAGGTTTTTAAATTCGCGTGCACAGAGATGTTCTTAATATTCTTTTTTTTTCTTTAATTTTTATTTATTTATGATAGTCACACAGAGAGAGAGAGAGAGAGAGAGAGAGAGAGAGAGGCAGAGACATAGGCAGAGGGAGAAGCAGGCTCCATGCACCGGGAGCCCGACGTGGGATTCGATCCCAGGTCTCCAGGATCGCGCCCTGGGCCAAAGGCAGGCGCTAAACCACTGTGCCACCCAGGGATCCCTGTTCCTAATATTCTTAATGTCCATGGCATTAGTAGTGATGTTCCTTTTTCATTACCAATATTAGTAATTTGTATCTTCTTTTTCTTTGTTAACCTTGATATAGAGATTTATCAATTTCATTGATATTTTCAAAGAACCAGAGTTTTTTGTTCCATTGATGTTTCTCTATTGATTTTTATCAATTTCACTGATTTATACTCTAAATTTCCTTTTTTCTCTGCAGTCTTTGAATTTAATTTGCTCTTTTCTAAGATGACAGTTTAGATTATTAACTTTAGACTTTTGTAACATGCTACAAATTTTCTTCTGAGCACTTTTACTGCAGTCCAAAAATTTTGAGAAGTTGTGTTTTCATTTAGTTGAAAATACTTTAAAATTTCTTTTTCTTTGCCCCATGCATTATTTAAAATTATGTAGCTTAATCTCCCAAGTATTTGGGGGATTTCCAGCAATTTTGTTACTGATTTCTAGTTTAATTCCATTGTAGTCTGAGAGCATACTTTGTGTGAGTTCTGTTCTTTTAAACTTTTTGTGTTTTAATTTAATTCACCTGTCTTGGTGAATCTTCCATGTGAACTTAAGAAGATTATGTATTTTGCTGTAGTTGGATGAAGTAGTTGATAGATGTAAATTATGTCCAGGTGATTGATGGTGCTGTCGAATTAAGCTATATCCTTATTGATTTCCTGTCTTTTGGATCTGTCCATTACTGATAAGGGATCTCGATGTTTTCAACTGTTATAGTTGACTAATGTTTTTCTCCTTGTAGTTGTATCCATTTCTTTCTGGGTGTTTTGGGATGTTCCGTTTTTGGATATACACATAATTATTATGTTTTGGAATTAACTCGTGTAATTTTCTCTTATAATTTTCCTTGCTCTGAAGTCTGCTTTGTTTGAAAGCAATATAGCTCCTGCAGATTTCTTTTGATTAGTGTTAGCATTGTTATGTCTTTATCACTTTAACCCATCGGTGTCTTTATTTAAAGTGAGTTTCTTTTAGACAGCATACAGTTGGATATTGTTTTTATGTTCACCTGGACAGTCTCTTCTAATTGGTGTTATTTCAACCATTGATGTTTAAAGTGATTATTGATAAAGTTGGAGTAATACCTATCATATCTGTTACTGTTTTCTGTTGGTTGCCTTGTTTTTGTCCTTTTTTTTTGTCTTCCACTCTTTCGGCCTTCTGGTAATAATTGAGCATTTATTATTTCTGTTTTTTTTTTTTTTCTCAATTAATAGATCCTCAATTACCATATTTGTGATACTTTAAAAACTTTTAAGGGGTGCCTAGGTGGCTCAGTTGATTGAACATCTGCGTTTGGCTTAGGTCATTATCTCAGGGTTGAGGGATTGAGCCCCACATCAGGCTCGGGGCTCAGCCAGGAGTCTGCTTCTCCCTCTCCCCCTGCTCATGCTTTCTCTTTCCCTATCTCTTTCTCTCTCTCTCAAATAAATAAATGAAATCTTATAAGTTTTTAGTGGTTGTATTTGAATTTTCTGTAACACATATGCAGTACTAACCAAGCTTTCTTTCAAATGATACTGTTCTATTTCACATGTATGTAGTACCTTATAAAAAGGTATTCCCAGTACTTCCTTCCTGTCCCTTTTAACCTTGCTGTCATTTATTTTATTAATCTGTAAGGTGTAATCACTGGATATATTGTGATTATTACTTTGAGCAAACTATTACCTATTAGATAAGAATAACAATAGGAAAAGATGTTAGTTACTTTTATTAATTTCCTGTCTTTATTTATATAGATCCAAATTTCTGACCTGTATAATTTTCATTCTTTCTGACAAATACCTTTTAACATTTCTTGCAAGATCGGTTCCCTCAGTTTGTTTACCTGAGGAAGTCTTTGTTTCTCCTTCAATTTTGAAGTTGATTTCACTGAATACAGAATTCTAGGTATATGGATTTTTTTTTAACTTTTTTTTTTAAGGCTTATTTATTTTTTTTACTATCTCTGCACAGTGTGGGAATTGAACACACAACTCCAAGATCAATGGTGGTATGCTTTCTGACTGAGCTATCCAGGGACCCCCGAACTCTCATTTCACTTGACTTGTCTCTTGGCATGGTTTCTCAAGAGAAGTCTGATATAAATCTGGCCTTACTCTTTTATAGGTAATTGTTCCATGCTTGAATGTTCTATTCTTTCAAAATTTTGTTTGCCAAAACTATAATGCAAAAAACATTTTCTACTGACATTTCTGCAAGGTCATTGGTTTCTTGTGTTTTGTTGATGTGTCCATTCTAATAAGACCATTAAAGGCATTTTTGCATTTTAGTGGTTTTGATTTATAGCATTTCCTTTTAATTCTTATTATTTCCAACTTTCTGCTTATGTTATATACATTTGTTCTTGTATGTTGTCTACTTTTTCTATTAGATTCCGTAGCATATATTTTTTAAAAAATTTATGTATTTTAGAAAAAAAATTACGTATTTTAGAGAGAGTGTATGCAAGTGGGGGGACAGGCAGAGGGAGAGAACTTACTGAGTACGGAGCTTGATGCCATTAACCATGAGATCATGACCTGAGCCAAAACCAAGAGTCAGTTGCTCAACCTTCTTGAGGCACCCAAGCACCCCAAGATTGCCTAGCATACTAATCATAGTTTAAAGTTTCCAGTCTGATAATTCTCATATCCATGCTTATTATACCTGAGTATGGTTCTGATGCTTGCTCTATCTCTTCTAAATTTGCTTTTAATATGCCCTGTAATTATTTTTGAAAACTGGACATGATGGTACTAGGTAAAAGGAGCGGAGATAAATATGCCTTTAGAGTGAGGTTTTGTTTATCTGTCTAGAGGAGGCTAGACTCTGTTACTCCAGGCAATCGCTCTAGGTGTCAGAGGCTAAAATTTCCTGTCTTTGGTTTTGTCTCCTGTGGTGTTTTGGGTTTCCCTGGTTACTTCTTAAAATCCTAAGACATGTTTTTTTCTGTTTCATTCTCCTTTTGTACAGGAGCCCCACTGATGAAACAGTAAGGAATTAGGGGAATAAGAAGTGCTAATCATAGACTTATGATTACTTTTTTTTTTTTAATTTTTATTTATTTATGATAGTCACAGAGAGAGAAAGAGAGAGAGGCAGAGACATAGGCAGAGGGAGAAGCAGGCTCCATGCACCGGGAGCCTGATGTGGGATTCGATCCGGGGTCTCCAGGATCGCGCCCTGGGCCAAAGGCAGGCGCCAAACCGCTGCGCCACCCAGGGATCCCCTGATTACTTTTTAATCTTTTAACCTCTTGGTGTGTCTGCTCTGGGCCTATTTTAGACACTGTATTTTTTAGTCTTTTTTAGTCCTATGATATCCTTGGGGGAACCTGGGTGGCTCAGTTAAGTATCTGACTTCGGCTCAAGTCATGATGACCTCAGGGTCCTGGGATCAAGCCCCTCCTACGGCTCTGTGCTCAGTAGGTATTCTGCTTCCTTTGTCCTCCAGCCCCTTTGCTTGTGCTCACTCACTCGCTCAAGTAAAATCTTTAAAAAAATTATTTCTCCTTTGAGATTTTGTTTATTCTGCATGAGCAAATCGTGTCCATTAGCTTTTTATAATAATTGCTTTAAAATCTGTGCTAAATCAACAGTATTTCATATTAAATTTGGTCTCCATTTAATTGCCTTTTGAGCATTGTTTTCCGATTTCTTTATAGGTCTGCTAAATTTGGATTGTATTCTGGACATTATAAATGGTACACAACAGAGAACCTCTGTTGTGTTATATTCCCCCAGAGAATTTTTTTGTTTTTTTAAACAGGTTTGTTTCAGCAGATAGTTAATTTAATTGGTTCAGCTGCAAACTCTACTACTCTTCTTACACAGAGCAGTGGCTAAAATATTACATTTATATCCTTACCTGCTATGCCCATAGCCTATGCTATGTATACATAGTTCCAGTCATCATCTTGAAATATGAATAGAGTGTATTTTTTTAATGATTTTTGAGAGAGCATGAGGGACAGAAGAGAGGCAGTGAACAAGAAGCCCGCAGATGGAGCTTGATTCTCAGATCCTGGAATCTTGGCCTGAGCCGAAGGCAGACACTTAAACTGAGTCACCCAGGCACTCCTTGAGGAGAGTTTATATACCAATTTGGGGTTTCCTCCTTTGGCTTTCTCCTTTTCAGCATTCCTCCCACGACCACCCTTTTCTGTGTGCTATGGTTGCCTTAAACTCTGCCCTCTGATTCTTCAAGCACCAAGACTGTAGTTTTGTTTTATACAAACTTCTTTCCTCTGGTAGCCACTGGGGCTTGCCCTCAGGCAAAATGCCATGAGTAAAAATTCACTCAGGGTCTTACTATCTTCTAAGTATTGATGTTCTCCAGTTTTTATTTACTTCTAGTCACTTTAGTGCCTTCAGGTAGTTTTGTAATATTTTGCTCAGCGTTTTATAGGCACTATTGGTGAGAGAGTTGGTCTAAGAAACTATTCAGCTGATACTGGATAGTGGCAATTCTTCATATTAGCAGTGAAAGTTGGAATTACAATAGCCTTAAAACAATAACATTTATATGGTACCTTTTTTTTTGTCATAAAAGCACTTTAAGGTAGATTATCTGATTCATCATGATTGTTAATGATATACTAGGCAGACACTAACATGTAGTTGCTGGTACATTTAGTGCTAAGAACCTGGGCAGGAAGAGAACTTGAATTCTTTTTTTTTTTTTTTTTTTTTTAATTTTTATTTATTTATGATAGTCACAGAGAGAGAAGGAGAGGCAGAGACACAGGCAGAGGGAGAAGCAGGCTCCATGCACCGGGAGCCCGATGTGGGAATCGATCCTGGGTCTCCAGGATCGCGCCCTAGGCCAAAGGCAGGCGCCAAACCGCTGCGCCACCCAGGGATCCCGAGAACTTGAATTCTAAATTGAGTATAAATGTATAGCGCAACAAGGTTACTAAAGCAAAAAGCTGGAGAGGAAAATAGTAGTGAAAACTTTAGGTATGCAATGGAAAGAAATTTTGTGCCTTTGAGAAGATGAAACCGTCACCAGGTAAATAGGCACCAAGAGTAAATACATAAAATATTGTCTTGCCTACATGGTTTTTTTCAAAGTCTTTTAAAATTGTAGCGTAAGCTTCCTGGGATTCTTAGAAAAGGATTGCCTATTCTCTCCAGGTCACACAGTGTGCCATTATTGCCCTCTCATTCTTTCTCATGGTATTCATTGTTTCACTGTATTTTTATTCCTTTTAAAACTTTAAAAAATAATCTTTATAATATCACAGTTTGTAATTTTTAAAAATTTACTTAGTTTCTGTTTATTCACTATACTGTAAGCTTCCTGAAGAGAGTGTCTGTTTCTGTAATGTTCATGTTTGTTGAGGAGTGAAGGAAGGCGTGTGTGCACATGCATATACACGTACCAAGGAATGCAAGTAAGAGTTATAAAAATCTATTATACTCAGTCTTAAACTTTTTAAAGATTTTATTTATTTATTCATGAGAGACACACACAGAGAAGAGAGACAGAGACATAGGCAGAGGGAGAAGCTCCATGCAGGAGGCCCGATGCAGGACTCGATCCCAGAACCCTGGGATCAGGCCCTGAGCCAAAGGCAGATGCTCAACCACTGAGCCATCCAGGCGTCCCAGTCTTAAACTTTTTAGTACAGTTTTTATTAACCTAGATTTTGAGGGATGTAATAGGCATGAGTTGAAAGTTAATGTGGGGGATCCCTGGGTGGGGCTGCGGTTTGGCGCCTGCCTTTGGCCCAGGGCACGATCCTGGAGACCCGGGATCGAATCCCACGTCGGGCTCCCGGTGCATGGAGCCTGCTTCTCCCTCTGCCTGTGTCTCTGCCTCTCTCTCTCTCTCTCTCTCTGTGACTATCATAAAATAAAAGACCTTAAATTGATGGGAAAATAAGCAATTATTAATTAACATGAGAATTTAAAATTTAAAAAAAAAAAAAAAAAAGAAAGTTAATGTGGGAATGTTCCAAATTGGGAGGAAGAGCAGAGTGGCGAGAAGATTTGGGAAAATTAGTAAAATAATATTGGGAAGAGTTGATAATTATTTTGTATATTAGCTATGAATTTTTTTTTCTACCAGATAAGTGGGAAAACATTTTTAAGGGCTTAAGTCTAGGCAGGTAGATAGTACGGAGTCCCAGAAAATACACAGAATAGGAATAATATGAGAGCAGTTTGAAAAGGATGATTCAGGCAGGTCTTGGGTAGTAAGACACATCAGTATGGAGACAAGTGATGAAAAACATTCAATGCTTTTTTTTTTTTTTTAATTTTTATTTATTTATGATAGTCACCCAGAGAGAGAGAGAGAGAGAGAGAGAGAGAGAGAGAGAGGCAGAGGGAGAAGCAGCCTCCATGCAGCGAGCCTGACGTGGGATTCGACCCTGGGTCTCCAGGATCGCGCCCTGGGCCAAAGGCAGGCGCCAAACCGCTGCGCCACCCAGGAATCCCCATTCAATGCTTTTTGTTCCTTCTGTGTTTCAGTGTTTCAGGGTCCTAAGAGGTTAAGGGAGGGAGTTTAAATCAAGTAGTATAGGCTATTATAATCAGATACTTTGCAATAAAACTTTCTCCTTCCACAGCTCCTGGATAAGCACAAGAATACAGAAAGCATGGTTGAGCTTCTGGACTTGTATCAGATGGAGGATGAAGCCTATAGCAGCCTTGCAGAAGCCACAACTGAACTATATCAGTATTTACTACAGCCATTCAGAGACATGAGAGAACTTGCCATGCTACGAAGACAGCAGATTAAGGTATTTTTTTCATCATCTTTTTTTTTTTTTTAATATTTTATTTATTCATGAGAGACAGAGGCAGAGACACAGAGGGGGAGAAGCAGACTTCATGCAGGGAGCCCGATGCGGGACTCGATCCTGGGACTCCAGGATCATGCCCTGAGCCAAAGGCAGACGCTCTACCGCTGAGCCACCCAGGCGTCCCTCTTTTTTTTTTTTTTTTTTCCTTTTCTTTTCTTTTTCCTTCCTTCCTTTCTTTTTTTTTTAAACCCCCATAGTAGCCTGCTTGTTGCTGGCTGGCCATAGGTGAGCTTTTTAAAAATGTAGATACCTGGTCCTTTCTCTCCAAAGATTCTATTCTGGTCAGTTCAGGTTACACAGAACCTGAGCACCTCATTTTAAAGTATCTGAAGGGTGATTCCGTTGAGTAGCCAGGGATGAGAGGAGCCTAGAAAGTAAAGTTGAAGATACATTGAGAAATTTCCATTTCCCTCCTCCCCCTCCTTTTCCTATACTTTTCTTCTCTTCCTCTCCCATTTAATGTTTTGGGGATTGTCTAGTCTTAGATTTCTTTATTAAGTTTTCAGAACATTTCTTCTGGGAATACCTTATTTGAAAGTTAGATTTTATTTATTTATTTATTTATTTATTTATTTATTTATTTATTTATTTATTTAAGATTTTTTTATTTACTCATGAAAGACACAGAGAGGCAGATACAGGCAGAGAGAGAAACAGGCTCCCTGCAGGGAATCCGATGCAGGACTTGATCCCAGGATCCAGGGATCATGACCTGAGCTGAAGGCAGACACCCAACCACTGAGCCATCCAGGCACCCCAAAGACTGGAAGAATTTAATGTTAGAGCTTAAAAATTGTTTTTTGAAGCTTTATTTTAGGGGTGTGGGAAGTACAGAGGGAGATGAAGAGAGAATCTTAAGTATACTGCATGCTGAGGTTGGAGCCTGATGCAGGGCTCCTTCCCAGGACTCTGAGATAGTGACCTGAGCTGGAACCAAGAGTTGGCACTTTAACTGACTGTCACCTGGGCAACCCTTTAGAGCTTTAAAATCTATGATGTTTAATTTTCATGGGTAAAGTATGCATTACACTTTAAGGCAAGTGTTACTACATTTTCCTTTTCATGGTGTTCTTTTAGCTACTCTTTTTTTTTTTTTTTTCCTATCTATGTCTTTGTGGGAAATGACATAGATACAACCTTAGGTCTGTAAAATGTCATCCTGAAGCTTTGGCAAGGTATCAAGGAATGAAGCTAAAGCTGTATTTATAGAGAAATTTATTGTTATTAGAGAAGAATAAAGTTTTAAAGCAAACATCCAGACTTTAACCCTAAGAGGGTAGAAACAGAGAGCAAGTTAAACCCCCAAAATTAAGAGTGGGGTCAGTAAAAAACAAAACAAATTTAAAAAAATCTGTGAAACAGGGCAGCTCCAGTGGCCCAGCGGTTTAGCACTGCCTTCAGTCCGCGGTGTGATCCTGGAGACCCGGGATCGAGTCCCATGTCAGACTCCCTGCATGGAGCCTGCTTCTCCCTCTGCCTGTGTCTCTGCCTCTCTCTCTCAATCTGTGTCTGTCATGAATAAATAAAATCTTTAAAAAGATTTAAAAAAAAATCTGTGAAACCAAAATGTGGTTGTGTTTGGGAGCAAAAACACTATATTTTATAACTCTAGCTGAAATTTTTTTTTTTTTTTTTTTTTTTTTT
This sequence comes from Canis lupus familiaris, assembly GCF_011100685.1. Classification (NCBI taxonomy): domain Eukaryota; kingdom Metazoa; phylum Chordata; class Mammalia; order Carnivora; family Canidae; genus Canis; species Canis lupus. Next base: position 27,725,186 of record NC_049224.1, on the reverse strand, counting down.
TTTAAAGAAGAGCCACATATCTGGTAGGACTGAAAGTGCATATATCACTGCAGATTCTACAGATGTTAAAGTTAATAAAGAAATATGGACAAGTTTACCAATAAGTTTTATCTATTATTTATTTATTTATTTTTAAAGGTTTTTTTATTTACTTATTCATGAGAGAGAGAGAGAGAGGGGGGCGGGGGGGGGGGTGGGCAGAGACACAGGCAGAGGGAGAAGCAGGCTCCCTGCAGGGGATCTGACGTGGGACTTGATCCCAGGTCTCCAGGATCATGCCCTGGGCTGAAGTCGGCGCTAAACCGCTGAGCCACCCAGGCTGCCCTATTTATTTATTTTTAAGGATATATTTTTAAAAATATTTTATTTATTCATGACAGAGAGGCAGAGACATAGGTGCAGAGGGAGAAGCAGGCTCCATGCAGGGAGCCTGATGTGGGACTTGATACCGGGACCCCAGGATCACGCCCTGGGCCTAAGGCAGATGCTCAACCACTGAGGCACCCAGCCACCCCAAGCTATGCAATTTAGATGAAATGGATAAATTTTTTGGAAAAAAATGCAAATTATCAAAAAGGATTCACAGAGAAACAGAAGACTGTTGGGAGCCCTATATTAACAATGTTGGGCAGTTCATAATTTAAAGCCTTTGTAATGAGAAATCTACAGGTCCAGATGACATCATTGGGTTTATCAAAGATATAAGGAAAAAATTATGCCAATTATACACAAGCTCAGAAAATAAAGGAGGTGGGATACCTGAGTGGCTCAGTGGTTGAACGTCTGCCTTTGGCTCAGGACATGATCCCGTGGTCCCAGAATCAAGTCCCACATCAGGCTCCTTGCATGGAGCCTACTTCTCCCTCTGCCTCTGTATCTGCCTCTCTCTCTCCGTGTTTCTCATGTATAAATAAAATCTTAAGAAATAAAATAAAATCTTAAAAATAAAGAGGGAATACTTCCCAACTCTTTTTTTTTAGTCTAGCATTATCCTGATGTCAAAATCAAATGATACTACACAAAAAAAGAACTAGAGATGCATGACCCTCATGAATGTAGATGCAGTAATCCTTAATATCATCTTAAAAAATAGGATCTAGTGATCAATAAAAATGATCATACAGTGTGTATAATTAGGGTTTATTTCAAATACAAGGTTCTTGGGGATCCCTGGGTGGCGCAGCGGTTTGGCGCCTGTCTTTGGCCCAGGGTGCGATCCTGGAGACCCGGGATCGAATCCCACATCGGGCTTCTGGTGCATGGAGCCTGCTTCTCCCTCTGCCTCTCTCTTTCTCTCTCTCTCTCTCTCTGTGACTATCATAAATAAATAAAAATTGGGATCCCTGGGTGGCGCAGCGGTTTAGCGCCTGCCTTTGGCCCAGGGCGCGATCCTGGAGACCCTGGATCAAATCCCACGTCGGGCTCTTGGTGCGTGGAGCCTGCTTCTCCCTCTGCCTATGTCTGTCTGTCTCTCTCTCTCTCTCTGTGACTATCATAAATAAATAAAAATTAAAAAAAAAAATAAATAAATAAAAATTAAAAAAAATAAATAAAAGTTAAAAAAAAATACAAGGTTCTTTTAACATTCAGAAATAAACCAGTATAATTTACCATATTTGACTAAAGGGGAAAAAATCAATGTGTCTATGGATGCAGAAAAGCATTTAACAAAGTTCAGTATCCATTTGTGATAAAAATTTAGCATACTACAGGAGGAAAGGGGAATTTCCTCTACTTGATAAAGGGTATGTATAAAAAGCCTACCTAACATCATATATGATGGTGAATGATTAAATTCTTTCCCTCTTTGGGAACAAGGCAAGATTATTTACTCTGACCACTTTATTTTTATTATTTTTAAAACGATTTTATTTATTTGAGAGAGGGAGGGAGTATGAACAAAAAGGGAAAGGGGAAAGGGAGAAGTAGATTCTCCATCTAGCAGGGAGCTCAACTTGGGGCTCGATCCCAGGACCCTTGGATCATGACCTGAGCTGAAGGCAGATGCTTAACCAACTGTGAGCCACCCAGGTGCCCTGCTCTCACCACTTTAATTCAGTGTTTTTTCTGGAGTTTGTAGCCAGAAAAAAGATATATGGCATATAAATTACAAGGACAAAATAAAGCCATCTGTACTTTTAGATCATATGATCGTGTATATAAGATATCCTAAGGAATTTTAAACAAAAAACCTGTTGAAAATGATAGGTAAATGTAGTTACAAGGTCAGTATTAAAATTTTTTTTTATTTTTTTTTTATTTTTTATTTTTTCAGTATTAAAATTTAGTTTCATTTTCTTTTAGAAATGAAACTGAAGAGGCAACTGGGTTGGTCTAGTTGGTTATGTGGTCTGCCTTCATCAAGTCATGATCCCACAGTCCTGGGATGCAGCCCTATATCAGGCTCCTGTTCAGTGGGGAGTCTGCTTCTCCCTTACTCCCTCCCCACCACTCATGCTTTTTCTATGTCTCTCAAATAAATTTTTAAAGGAAACAATTATACAAAAACTTTAAATTACCATTATAAGTCCTCTCTCAACACAAACTCTTTAGGAATATATTTTACAAAATATTTGAAAGTTTTGAACACTGAAAATTATAAAACTTTGCTGAGAGTCATTAAGTGAGTGTACCTTAAGAAATGGAGGAATCGTGTTAATAGTTTGGAAGATTCAGTAATGTTTAGATGTCAGTTTACAATTTTGTAGATTCAAATTAAAATTCTTTTTTTTTTAAGATTTATTCATTTATTCATGAGACGCAGGGAGAGATAGGAATGCAGAGACATAAGCAGAGGGAGAAGCAGGCTCCATACAGGGTGTCCGATGTGGGACTCGATCCCCGACCCTGACCCAAAGGCAGACACTCAACCGTTGAGCCACCCAGGCATCCCCAAATTAAAATTCTTTTTTTTTTTTTTTTAAGATTTTATTTATTTGCTCATGAGAGAGAGAGAGGCACAGGCAGAAGCAGGCTCCATGCAGGGAGCCAGACGCAGGACTCATTCCCGGGCCTCCAGGAACACAGCCTGGGCTGAAGGCGGCACTAAACCGCCGAGCCACCTGGGCTGCCCCCCAAATTAAAATTCTAATAGGTTTTTCCCTTTCAGAAACTGACAAGCTAATAAGTTTTTATGGAAAGACAAAGGATGGCTTTATAACAACTTTGAAAAAGATGAAATTGGAGGACTTACATTACCTGATTTCAAAATTTACTAAAAAGCTAGAGAAAACCAGTCATTGTAGTATTAGCCTAGATGGAATTGTAAATCAGTGGAAGAGAATAGAATCCTGAAATAGATGCATGGTTACATAGTAAGGTTTTCATGAAGGTGATAGAGCAGTTCAGTGGGGAGATAGAATAATCTTTGCAAGAAATGCATACCTACTAGAATTGCATGCCCATATAAAAAATTGATCTACGTCCTTATACCATTTACAAAAATTAACTTGAAATCCATCTTAGACTTAAATAGAATCTCTTAAGTTCTAAAACTTATATAAGAGGGGTGCCCGGGTGGCTCAGTAGGTTAAGCATCCAACTCTTTTGGCTCAAGACATGATCTCAGGGTTGTGAGACTGAGCCCTGCATTGGCTCTAAGATCTTTCCCTCTGCCCCTCTCCCTGCCACCACCCCCTAGTTCTCTCTTAAAAAAAAAAAAATTATAAGAAAACATAGAATGTTTTCACAATTTTGGGGAAGAAAAAAGTAAGGGCTTTTTGACATGATGAACAAAACTTGACCCATAAAGAAAAAAAAAGTTGATAAATTGGACTTTACCAAAATTAAACACTTATTTTTGAAAGATTAAGAAAAAAGGTAAGTCCATAGATTGGGAAAAATACTTATAATACATCAGAAAAAGGAACTGTACAGCTCAATAACACAGCCAAAAAATTAAAAAACAGGCTAAATATTTAAAAGGCACTTAAAGAGAGACGTCTGGGTGGATCAGTAATTGAGCATCTACCTTTGGCTCAGGGCGTGATTCCAGGGTCTTGGGATCAAGTTCCGCTTTGGTTTGCCCACAGGGAGCCTGCTTCTTCCTCTTCCTGTGTCTCTGCCTCTTTCTCTCTGTGTCTCTCATGAATAAATAAAATCTTTAAAAAAATAAATAAAAGACAAAGAAATGGCCAATGAGGACACACAGAATAGCTTAAAATAGTCATCATAGAAATTCAAATTAAAACTATAATGAGGGGCAGCCCCGGTGGCGCAGCGGTTTAGTGCCGCCTGCAGCCCAGGGCGTGATTCTGGAGACCCTGGATCGAGTCCCACTTCAGGCTCTCTGCATGGAGCCTGCTTCTACCTCTGCCTGTGTCTCTGCCTCTCATTCTCTCTCTGTGTCTCTATGAATAAATAAATAAAAAATCTTAAAAAAAAAAAACTATAATGAGATACATACTCATTAGAATCAATATAATTTAAGATTCTGGCACTTCCAAGGGCTGATGAGGATAGAGAGTAACTAGAATTCTAAAGTATTGCTAGCATATTTTATAGTGGTGTAAGCACTTTGATAGACGGTTTGGCTCTTCATACGTTAGACATATACATAACTTACTACTCACCTATTCAAATCCTAATTATTTATAAAGAGAGAATAAAACATCTGCTCACAAGACTTAAACACTAATACTCATGCCATGTTTCTTCACAGTAGGCCCTAACTAGAACAGCCCAGATAGCCATCAGCAGATGAATGGATAAGCAAAATGTAATATTTCCATATTTATACTATAAATACTCAGCAGTGCAAAGGAATTAATTTTTGATAGGCACAACAACATGGATAAATCTTAAATTTTGCTAAATCAAAGATGCCAAATAGAGCAGTGTATATACATGTGTGGAGGGATGGATGGCTGGGGAACCTTCTGGAAGTGATAGACTGGAAGTGATAGAAATGTTTTGTGTCTCCATGGTAGTGGTTGTTGCTTGGGTGTATGTAGCTATCAGAAGTCATTAAATTGAGCACTTTAAATAGATTCATTTGATTGTATGTAAATTAAACCTTAATATGCTGAACAAAAGACGATAGACCCTGTAAATTATATAAATTCATTTACGTGAAAATCTGGAGATTATGGTTGTGATCTATGTTGACAGAAAGCTTAGCATTTGTTGCTTGAGGTTGGGCAGTGGAGATTGAGAGGGAACAGGTGTAACAATCCTTTGAGTGATTGACAGGCTCTAAATTTTGGTTAGTGGTTTTTACGTGGGTATATAAACATGTCAGAATTCATCAAACTTACACTTACTTTGGGAACATTATGTTGTATGTAAATTATGACTTAATAAAGTTGATTTAAAAATCCTGTAAAAATTGATTAGAGGCACACAAACTGGAGTGATCAACACTGTCTAAAGATACATCAAAAAAAAAAAGAGATTGGGCAGCCCTGGTGGCGCAACGGTTTAGCGCCGCCTGCAGCCCGGGGTGTGATCCTGGAGACCCGGGATCGAGTCCCACGTCGGGCTTCCTGCATGGAGCCTGCTTCTCCCTCTGCCTGTCTCTGCCTCTCTCGCTCTCTCTGAATGAATAAATAAATAAATCTTTAAAAAAAAAGAGAGATTATCAAGAATTTCACCATTGAAGAATGAAGAATTCAATAGGAAGTGGGTACATATGTCTACATTGGAGATTGGAATAGAGAATGCTCCATAAATAGATAAAAACAGGAATGGTACAGTGAATAGGCATATACTTGTGCTTTTAGTCAAATTATTGAACAAATACCAAATCTTAACTCCTATCTGGCACCATTAGTCGATGCCAGTAAATAGCATGACTGGGATCAAAACACATGTGTGTTTGATTGCAAAGCTTGCTGTTTTAGTTATACCATAGGATGTAAATTGTTTGATATGTCTTGGGTATAAGGATTTGTAGGAAATGAGAGGAGAGATGGTCGGGCATCCTGGGAGTTTTACCTATATTCTAGATTTTCGAGAACTTTATTTCCAGTGGTTTGATTAACCTCGATATTAAGGCATGATAGAAAAGGAGTTAACTTGGCACCTTGAATATATCTTTATATTTGTAAAATTAAAGTATTTATAAAGTATTTGTAAATATACATTTATATTTTATATATAATTTTAAATATACAATATATAAAAATAAATAACATATAACATATAAATTATAATTCATTTAATTATATAATGTTATTTATATACACACACCCAAGCAACAATTTATAATATATAAATTTTATAAATATAAAATATATAAAATTTATATAAAATATATTTTATATTTTATAAATACATATCATTAATATGATATAGTTACTGTATATATTAAATGTACTTTATTATAGTCTTTATATTTTTATAAATGGTAATTAATAAAGATTTTTCAATAATCCTTGGTTTCATCTATAAGCATTAAGCAGCCCTACCCAGAATTTTTGGCCTAGAAATTCTGAGACATACACCCCTTGAGGGACTACGAGACTCTGTCTAATATATTGGTTCTCAAAAACTGGACTAGTAGCATCAATATCAGTTGGAACCTTGTCACAAGTACAGAATCTTGCGCGCCGCCCCCCCCCCCCCTTTTTTTTTTTTTTAGAATCTTGGTCCTTACCTCAGATCTCTACTGAAACTGTAGGGGAAAGGTGTCAGCAGTCTTCGTTTTTAACAAGTCTTTCAGGTGATGATGATGGATACTTAAGTTTGAGAACCACAAGTTTAAAAGAACTTAAAACCACTAAGGGATTGAACACACTGAACTCAAAGTTATGATCTCTGGGCCTCAGGTTTCACAACTACAGAGTGAGATTCAAACTAGATTCTGTCTAGATTTTTAAACCCAGCCTATTAATGAGTCAGGGTTAGTTACTGAGTGGCCCACTAATTTGTTTATTAGCTAAAAGCAGTTCAAACACGTTGGCCAGCTTTTAGTACTTGCTGAAAGAAATAAGCTAGAATCTAGAAGGCATCCTCAGTTCTTCTCTCCCCTTTGTAGCCAGGCGCCTCATTTTGCCAGTCATCTCCTCATTGAATCTTAAATATGCTCTTCCACCCTTCCTCTCCCCAGGACCAAGAAATCTGTAGGTATCTGGTGAAATAGATATAAGTACTATTATATTAATAGTGTGTATTATATAATTATATATGTAAAACTCTCCATATTATACATATAGTATATATACTCTCCAGCCCCTATTATAGCAGACAAATTAGAAAAGGGCCTTCTTCTGAGCAACTGCAGCAGTACACATGATGTGGCAAAACATGGGCTTTTCAGTCTCTACGCTCTGCATCCTTCATCGGGCTCTTTTGTACACAGTGTGACTGTTACATTATTGGACCACTGTATATTATTGCATGCCAACTGTGAACTATATAGTGCTGTCAGTTTACATTAAGCTACTTTTCTCTTACCTGAGCCATTTTTTCGTTGAATTCCTTGGCTTTAGATTTCTCACTTTTATTTATTATTTTTTTAGGATTTATTAATTTTTAGAAAACATGCATGAGAGTGCGGGGAGGAGAAGGAGAGAAGGAGAGGATTTCAGGCAGACTCCCTGCTAATAAGTATGGAGCCTCACACAGGGCTTGATCTCATCACCCTGGAATCATGACCCAAGCTGAAATCAAGAGTCAGACACCCCAGCCTGACTGACCCACTCAGGCACCCCAGATTTCTCTAATCTTAAAAAAATATTTCACACTTTTTTTGAGAATATTGATTTACTTTGAATACAAAAAATGCACACATAGATACTTCCAAACCTGATCATGTCATTTTGTTAATCATAGTCTCCTTTGGGTGATGCCTGGGCCTGGAAAATTTGCACAAAAGGTACTACTACATCAGTATATACAAATTTATCTTGCCATCTCTTTCACCTGAGAATTGGAGGGTTTTTTAAATTCTTTCTTCACCCACTAACCCGACAGTAGACAGGAATAACACTTAGGTTTCTCATATAAAAACCAGTATCCAAAAAAAAAAAAAAAAAAAAAAAAACCAAAAAACCCCCAGTATCCAAGGAAGTAATGTACTTCATAATAGGTAATTGATGCCAAGAAATCTGTATTTATTAGTCTCACTATAGCTACCTAAACTGACACATACTTTTTTCCATTTTAAAAACAGGCACTGTTTTCTTTCTAGCTCTGAAATTGAAAACAGAGATGTCATTGTTTTTAAGCACATGATCCAGCTGACCAATGCTGTACATTTTCAGACTTGCCAAGTTAGGAAAGGAACTTAGTATCCTGGCTCAATGTCTTAGGTACAATAAACTGTAATAACATTTTTTTATAAGTTGGCTGTACCATTAATTACTGAGTTTCAGAGGTCATTTAAACGGCATTAAAAAAAGCATAGAGAGCATGTTTGTGTTGCATATATTTGAATGTGCCTTTACAGTGAAGGTAAAGATAATCCAGTAAAAAAGTACAAGTTTTCCTCAAATAATTAAAAGCAGATTTTAATTTGTTCTCTTTAAAAAGCCATAATGCAAAAAAAAAAAAATAAATAAATAAAAAGCCATAATGCAAGATTCCTCATATCTGTACAATGTTAGGCATCCAAGTAGAAAAGATTTCTATTTAATGATCTGAGTTAAGATTTTTGAAGTTTGAACACTGTTTTGGTGTTTATTAAATTTCCTTTTTTTTAAAATTTTATTTATTCATTAGAGACACACAGAGAGGGGCAGAGGCAGATTCCATGCAGGGAGTCTGATGTGGGACTTGATCCTGGGACTACAGGATCACACCCTAGGCAGAAGGCAGGGGCTAAACCGCTGAGCCACCCAGGGATCCCTGTTTATTAAATTTCTATTCCATGGTTGTGTCTGTAGGGGTTTGATTGGAAAAGTAAACCAGTTATTTCAATAGGGGGAATTTAATACAAAGAATAGTTAACTTGATATAAAGTTGTTAACCAGATGGTTAAGAAGGCAACTCTAAGATATCAGAGCTAACAGTTGTAAAAACAGCCACCACTTCTGGGATTAGTGGCACACAGGGAAAGAGATGGTAATTATTAAAGCTTTAGTTAGCGTGGAGGATGGACTGTGTGTGGAGCTGAAGTCCAGGGAAAGCAACATGGCTTGTCAAGGGCTGGTGTGTCTCAGCTCAAAGGAGAGACCCAGATTTCTGGGAATGGGCAGGCTGGTGTTGGTTTGTCTTGCAGGGGAGGGTGAGCAGAAAGTGAGGCTACTTCTGCTAAGGCCGATGAACTGTAAACTGGATTCTGTGAACTGCTTCAGGAAGGGCCTGCATACGCTGGGATGAAATAAGTCTGCGATGATGCTCATTGGAACATCGAACAGGAAAGTCAGGTGATACACATAAGAAGAAGCAAATCTCTTCTCCTTCCTCTAGCCCTTTCTATCAGCAAAGCCTAGATGTGGTTCACAGAACCCTAACCCTAGCATTAGAAGGCCTAAGGATGAACTTGAACTGATGAACAAGAATTCATATTATATCTTTAGACTTTTGAAGTTAGGGGGGAAAAAACCCTACTAATTTAGTTTAAGATTTTAGGCACAATAAGTCCTTGAAAGTGTACAAGATTTGGGATCCCTGGGTGGCGCAGCGGTTTGGCGCCTGCCTTTGGCCCAGGGCGCGATCCTGGAGACCCGGGATCGAGTCCCACGTCGGGCTCCCGGTGCATGGGGCCTGCTTCTCCCTCTGCCTGTGTCTCTGCCTCTCTCTCTCTCTATCATAAATTAAAAAAAAAAAAAAATTATAAAAAAAAAAAGCTTTAAAAAAAAAAAAAAAAAAAGAAAGTGTACAAGATTTAATCATGTCATTGAAAAGTTGTGTATCATAACGTGTTGAATAAGTTAAAAATTTGGCTGTAGTGTTCAATTTACTAAATTTCTGGTCCCCACTTAAGAATATTAGTCTTAAACCTTTTAACTTGAATATTTACAAATCAGAGGTAATCACAACAAAGCACAAACCTCGATGGTTTTGTTAGATAGCAAACAAGTCTTCTGAGTCCTCCTATCTGAGCTAAAGTCTAAATATGCCACTGACTCCTTAGTATCTCACAGTGGTTACCTATTGCCTCAAACTATAAATTCAGCGTGACATTTTAAGGCCTCCTAATAGTGATCACAACCTCCTTTTCTAGTCTTATCTTCCATTATCTTTATCTGTTTTACCTAAACTCCAGACATGCTGGACTGTTCTGTCCCTTACCACACTGAACTTAGCTGCCTCTAGGCTAGTCTTTTGCTCAGGTTAATTCTTGCCTCCAGTAGGCCTTTTGGGTGGTTCTACTTCCCCATTTATATTCCATATGTATCTATCAATCATACCCCTCCTTTAGAGCCCTCTACAGTTTTGAACCTCAATAAGGTACATCCTGAGCTAAACAGCTAAATGTGTTCTTTTCTTACCAAACGTGTCATTTACCTTGAAGGTCTTAAAATACTTTTTTTTCTTTTTATAGAGACACTTTTTTTTTTTTTTTTAAGATTATTCATTCATTCATGAGAGATAAATAGAGACAGAAGCAGAGACACAGGCAGAGGGAAAAGCAGGCTCCACGCAGGGAGCCTGAGGTGGGACTCGATCCTGGGACTCCAGGATCATGCCCCGGGCCGAAGGCAGGCGCCAAACCGTGGAGCCACCCAGGGATCCCCCTATAGAGACACTCTTAACTATTTTTAATACCTAGATAAAATTCTCCTTGTTCATTAAGAATTTACTTATCATTCCCATTAGAAATTTTCTTCCCAGACTCAATACTGCAGCCTCTATAGCTGGTACATCGCATAGTATCTTAGGTATATTCTTTTTTTTTTTAATATCTTATTTATTCATGAGAGACATAGAGAGGCAGAGACATAAGGCAGAGGGAGAAGCAGTCTCCCTGAGGGGGAAGGGACTTGATCCTGGGACTCGGATCATGACCGGAGCCAAAGGCAGATGCTTAACCACTGAGCCACCAAGGTGCCTCCAAAAGAAAGGTATTTGAAGTCTAATAGTTAGGGATCTATATTAAGCCTAGTATAATACTGATGCTGAAATGAATAATTAAATTATAAATGATTGTGTCATAGCGCTCACACTTAATATGTAGCACAGCTAGGTCTCCTAATTTGAAGACAGATTTCTACATCACATTATCCTTGCTTACCCTATCCTCCAATTAGATTGTAAATTTCTTAGGAGGAAGATGTGTACCTTACATTATATCCCCTGAAGCACCTAGTACAGTGGGCTCTTTATTCAAATTATATAATTGAAAGATTCCAAATATTAGCTGTCATAAAATCAAAAAGGAAGAAAAAAGCTACCGTATTCAGTAGTATCATGTAATTTGGGTCTTGGAATATGTGACTGGAGATACAGTAATTGTTTTGTGAGAATTAAAAAAATTCCAGTCTTGGTGAGTAAGGAATATGATATCAAGAATCTAAGCTCTTACTGACTTAATTATGCACTATTTTTATAATACCAGAAGTAGAGCTCAAGTAATTCTGTTTTCCAACTATTAAGGAGGGCATTTAAGTTCTGAGCATATCTCAACTTCCCCTCCCTCCCACACACACTAGGGGAAAAAAATAAGTCTCACAATTTTGCCTCTTGATGGTCCTCCTATATGAAAACAAGAGCTCATTGTTTGCTTGACTAGGAAGAGGGAAACTTCTGGGATAATGTGTTTTAGTTTTGTCTAGTTGGTATAGTTTGTGACCCAAAGAAGAGAGAGAACATTTTTTTGGTTCATGATTATAAAAGCAGTATAAGCAATACATACATAATGAGGATTTGGAAAGTACAGATTTTAAACAGAAGAAAAATAATTACCCATAATCTAACGACAAATGACCTCAGTAATACATTGTACATATTTTCTTGTTTCGGAGAAACAAGGATCACGCCCTGGGCCCTGGGCCGAAGGCAGGTGCTAAACCACCGAACCACCCAGGGATCCCTATATAGTCATTCTTGATCCCTCCTTGTGCTTTGCTATTTTGTCCATTTATAACACTTCTTATAAATTGCTCAATTGTGAGCTGAGTTTGTACTAAGTGATCTTGCATATATTTCCATCTCTATTTGGAAGCTTCTTCATTTGCTTAAGGAGCTAGCAGTATATTGTTTTTTAAGGCCAAAACCAAATGTTTTATATAGTTGAAATCATGTCTATGATTTGATCTGTCATTGCTTAATATTATAATCATTTTCCTTTGTTATTAGAAATTCATAAGCATTATTTTTGTATAGAATTGTATTTTTATAGATGTATTATCTGTAACATTGTCTATTGTTCGATATATCTGATACATTTTTTCCTTTATTTTAAGCAGCTTTGTAGTGAATATCCTTGGTTATTACTCTTTGGAAGTATTTTCTTAAATAGATAAAAAGTAGGTATTTAAAAAAATATCTTCAAAGAGTATGGTACCATAAAATACTTGCCAGAAAAGTTTTTCATCAATTTATAGATCTACTAGCATTATATGAGTTTGTGCCATGACCACACTAAGCTTGGTTACTTTTTTTTTTTTAAGAGTTTTTTTTTTTTTTTTTTTTTTAAAGAGATTATTGGGACGTCTGCCTTTGATTCAGGGCATGATCCTGGGATCTGGGATCTAGTCCCAGATCGGGCTCCCTGCAGGGAGCCTCTGCCTGTGTCTCTGCCTCTTGGTGTCTCTCATGAATAAATAAATCAAATCTTCTAAAACAAGATTGATTATTTGAGAGGAAGAGAAGAGAGAACACAAGCAGCAGGGGAGGGGCAGAGGCAGAGGGAGAGGGAGAAGTAGACTCCCCGCTGAGCAGGGAGCCCCATGTGAGACTTGATCTCAGGACTCTGAGATCATGACCTAAGCCGGAGGCAGACACTTAACTTACTGAGCCACCCAGGCCCCAGCCCTGATTACTTTCTTTCTTTCTTTCTTTTTTTTTTTTTTTTTAATTTTTTTTCCCCTGGTTATTTTCTAAGAAAATATTTACTTAGTGCATTTTTCTGAATGGTTTGTCTTTGTACTATCTTAAAACAGCTATTTCGTGTCTTTTCTCCTCCATTCTCCTGTACCAAACTATTCATATCTGGATGCTTTTTTCACAGGGGAAAATGGAGATCTTCAAACAGGAATTCCTCCCCATCCATTTACCAAATCTAAAACTTGACTTTCTTAATGGCCACAGAGAAACTATGCCTACATATACCAAGAGCATATCCTGTATACCAGTACTCTAAATCCTGTCATTTCCCATGTCCTTCTTATAAGGACCTTTCTACTATAATTAGCCTCATTTTTTTCCTGGCATCTGTATGTTTTCCTTTTGCTAGATACTTTTATCACCTCTCAGCCTATTCCATGATCTCCCATTAAAATAAAACAAAAAGCAAAGGGTCTACCCTTAAGCTTTGTCCTTTCTAGCACCACCCTTTTTCCTCTATTCATTCAGATCTCTCAGAGTATTTATTTAAACAAGTCTGCATTTCTTCTCATTAAAAACAGGTACAGAGCGAATTTTTAATTCCATCATTTAGGAAATATTTTAGATTGCCTATTTCATGCCAGGCAGCATGCTAGTGAGAAGCAAAATTTAAAAACCCAACAAACCACCAACACACAAACCTATCCATTCTCTGCTCTCATAGAACTTTTTCAAAGTGGGAAACAGTTAATATTTCAAGTTCACAAAATCTTAAATGGTTATGGTAAGTGCTGTGAAGGAAAGTTATCTGTATTACACTGAAGAGTTTATAATGAGAAGTCAGGGAAGACTTCCAAGAACTAGTAATTGAACTAGGATCTGAAATGTGATGGGAGTTAATAGGAAAAGGAAATTTGCTTATACTCTAGAACTAGAGTACCCACTAGATCTGCGGGTACTCGATGTCATCCTACTTGACACCTTAGTAGTATTGGACAGGGTCAGTTTCTCCTGAATCTTGCTCCTTATGTGATTCCATACTTTACTGGTGTCCCCACTTCCTCTGGCTTGGTTTCTTTTTTTTAAAGATTTTATTTATTCATTCATGACAGAGAGAGGCAGAGACACAGGCAGAGGGAGAAGCAGGCTTCACGCAGGGAGCCCGACATGGGACTCGATCCCTGGTCTCCAGGATCACACCCGGGGCTGAAGGCGGTGCTAAACCGTTGAGCCACTTGGGTTACCCTGGCTTGGTTTCTATAGTTTATTCTTCACAGTGTGGGCTCAGCTCAGGGCTCAAGTATGAGCCTTTTTCATGACTTCCTTAGATAACCTCATTCACTCTGATGGCTGTTAAATGTCATCTTTGTGTCAAGGCTACCAAAATACGTATCTCTAGTTATGACCTTTGCAAAATCAGACTTATCATATATAAGATGAAATCCTTGATTTCATCTTGATGGTCTCCCCTTTGAAACTAGCCACTCCTTCATTGTTTACTTTTTTGAGAAAATTGAAATTCTATATGCAAATTTTTAAAAAGATTTTATTGACTTTTTAAAAAAATCTCCACTCAGTGTGGGACTCGAACTGCCAACCCTGAGATGAAGAGTCTCATGCTCCACCAACTGAGCCAGCCGGGCACCCCTAGATATTTTTTTTCTAGACATTCTTCTTCTTTTTTAATAGAAGATATTATTTATTTGAGAGAAAGTGCACACGTGCGCAAGCATGTGGAGTGGCAGAGAGAGAAAGAGAAGCAGATTCCTTGCTAAGCGTGGAGCCTGTCCCAGGACCCTGAGATCATGACCTGAGCTGAAGTCAGTTGCTTAAACAACTGAGCTACCCAAATGCTCCTATAAGTCATTCTTTTTTTTTTTTTTTTAATTTTTATTTATTTATTCATGAGAGACACACAGAGGCAGAGGGAGAAGCAATCTCCATGTAGGGAGCCCAATGTGGGACTCGATCCCGGGACTCCAGGATCACGCCCTGGGCCGAAGGCAGGTGCTAAACCACTGAACCACCCAGGGATCCCTATATAGTCATTCTTGATCCCTCCTTGTGCTTTGCTTATTTTGTCCATTTATAACACTTCTTATAAATTGCTCAATTGTGAGCTGAGTTTGTATTAAGTGATCTTGCATATATTTCCATCTCTATCTGGAAGCTTCTTCATTAGCTTAAGGAGCTAGCAGTATATTGTTTTTTAAGGCCAAAACCAAATGTTACCTTCCTCTACGTTACATTTTCTGGATTAACGTGTCATTTTGGGGTAAGGCTGTTCTTTTAATCTGTTTATGGCACCATTTAGAGAATGCAGCCTGTGTTATTTCTACTTGTGAAGCTTTTTTACAATTTTTTTTGGTGGCTCATGATATTTAGTTTTTTAGTAGTATGCCAGGCATGGGTTAATATCTTTGTTTTTTTCATCATCTTAATAAGATGCTCACTTCTCATTGAATTTTTAGGCTGTCTTTTCTTACTATATGATAAAGCAGGATAGAGGGCACAAAGGATCTGTTGCTAGTCTTTATGGATTTCACCTTTCTTCCATGTTAAACATACCTGTGTAGTAATTTTATATACTTTTATATTAATACTGTCTGTACTGTGAATTTTACTATAGCATTCACCTGGTACATCCCTGTCCATCATTTGGTTTTCAACTCTCCTTTGTCCTTTTGTTTCAGTTGTAACTCTCGCAAAATAGTCTTTTTTTTTTTTTTTTTTTTTTTTAAATGAATGTACTTATTTATTAGAGTGAGAGAGACGAGATCTCGAGCCGGGGGTTGTGGGGAGGCCAGAGGGAGAAGTGGACTTCTGCCTAAGTAGGGAGCCCAATGTGGGCCTGGATCCCAGGATTCTAGGTTCATGACCTGAGCTGAAGGCAGACGCTTATTAACAGATTGAGCCACGCAGGCGCCCTCTTGCAAATAAGTTATTTTTGTCTGTTACTTTTGTTTAGAGGTCTTTGATAGATGGGCTGGTTTTCGTAAATTCTCAGTCTTAAAATTTGAGTTTTCAATTATTTTATGTCAGTTGTAAAAGTATTTTAATGGCACAAATAATTTTTAATCTAAAAATATAATTATCCTAAGGAGGAAATCTATTTCCTCATCTAACATTTTGCTGTATGTCCTTTGTTTATATATGGAGGAGGGGATGATGAAAAAGAAGATAGAAGATAAAAGAGGAATTGGGAACCAGTTTTTGCATCTGATAGCTTTAACATTGTTAATTTACTTATTTTGTAAATTAATAACTTGTATTCTAGAGCAAGAGAAAAATATTGTTTTAGGCATAATGCCTGATATCTAAATTCAGTGAATATTTAAGGAATGAAGAAAGAAAGAAGTGGGCTTCTTAATTTTTCTTTTTTTCTCTAAAGATTTCTATGGAGAATGATTATCTCGGTCCCCGGAGAATTGAAAGTCTACAGAAAGAAGATGCTGATTGGCAGCGAAAAGCTCACATGGCTGTGCTGTCTATTCAAGACCTTACTGTCAAATATTTTGAAATAACAGCAAAAGCACAAAAAGGTGAGTTTCCTAGTATAGTTATCCTTGTTAGATATTTTTGAAAATGAGTGGGTTAAGTATTTCATGTTTGCAGGAGTTCTATAGAATAATATATAAAGATTACTCATAGTTCTAGTAGTTAAAAGATCACTATTAGCAAATTATGGTAGATCCTTTCAATCTTTTTTGGGCATGTATTTACATATTCTTCACCTTTAAAAACTAGCAATAGAGTGTTAGTGTAGCTTAATTCAATTCTGATACTAACCAGTTATAGATTCCACAGCTTAAAGGCCCAGGTCCCAATGAGACTGCCCACATTTAGACCAAATAATGACATGTTTTGGGGTTCCCACAGCCTTTTTAGGTTTGTTCATTTGCTACAATGATCCACAGGACTCAGGCAAGCACATACTTAGGAGAATTACAGTTTTTAAACAATACAAATCAAGATCAGCCAAATGAAGAGATATTTAGGGCAAGGTCTCTGAAGGTCCATTCCTTCCAATTTTCTTCCACACATGGCCACAGAAATCCTTCAGTAGCAGTTTAAAGTCACTGCTATTCATTTTTTCATGATCTGCCTGACATTAACATAGTTTAGCATTTAGGTTATTCCTTCAGCAAATCCACATTTCCTTAGAAATTGTACTTGAAGCAGATTATTCCTTCAGAATGCCAGTGTACCAAGGAAGAATGCTGTCTTTGATTCTTTAGCATCATTTGACATTGTTATTTAAAAAATTAAAAAAATAAAAATAGTTTGAAAGTATCATGTTTTTAAATTTTTATTTCCTTCATTATGACTGACTACTGCTTTTTAAAATGTAATAGTTGATATTTGCATATCCTTTTCACTTAATACTTTTTGGTAGGTTTTTTTTCTCTTAATGAATAAGAGATCCTTATATTGGTTTATTTTTATTATACACTTGGACATCTATTGCAAATATCCGTTCCTAAATTTTAACTTTTTTTTATTTACAAATTTATTTGTAAAGACCATTAGCTTCTAAGAATGATTTTCTAAAAGTCTTTAAATTGTTACTTATATTTTTTGAAGTTTCTGGATTCCTCCAAAGAGTTAAAACCTACTAAAATCCGGGGCAGCCCCAGTGACCCAGCGGTTTAGTGCTGCCTTCAGTCCAGGACGTGATCCTGGAGACCCGGGATTGATTCCCATGTCAGGCTCCCCGTATGGAGCCCTCTGCCTGTGGCTCTCGCTCTCCCTCTCTCTCTGTCTCCTGAATAAATAAATAAAATCTTTAAAAAAACACTAAAGTCCTTTCATATATTTGGACATACTTTCATCTACTTGGATAAGCCTTTTCTTATGCTCTGAGTAATGACAATAGCTTCATAATGAAATGTATTACCCAGCTTATTTTTTTTTAATTTTTTTTTAAAAGATTTTATTTATTTATCC
Source organism: Canis lupus familiaris (assembly GCF_011100685.1). Taxonomy (NCBI): domain Eukaryota; kingdom Metazoa; phylum Chordata; class Mammalia; order Carnivora; family Canidae; genus Canis; species Canis lupus. Next base: position 27,707,366 of record NC_049224.1, on the reverse strand, counting down.
ATAGAGACACAGAGAGAGAGAGAGAGAGGCAGAGGCACAGGCAGAGGGAGAAGCAGGCTCCATGCAGGGAGCCCGACGTGGGACTCCATCCAGGGTCCCCAGGATCAAACCCTGGGCTGCAGGCGGCGCTAAACCGCTGCAGCCACTGGGGCTGCCCTACCCAGCTTATTAATTACCCCCTCCTCATTATTTTTCAAAAATTTTGGGTGTATAGTCAATTATTCTAAGATAGTACTATAATCCTATTCTTAAAAAATTATTTCTTCCCAAAGTAATGTAATTCTTACCAGAACGACAATACTGTAGAATTTGACAAGAGGGTTTTCATATTCATGGGATGAGTAAATGTTGTTTTGTTGTATGTCAATATGATAATTGAAAAAATTATGTAGTTGATATATCTTGCCATTTTATCCAAGTCTTTTGTTTTCTTCCAGAAAGTTTTGTAGGGTTTTTTTGTTTTGTTTTTTAAAATCATCTAGGTTCTACACATTTCTCAGTTCTCTTCTGGGTGTTGTGTTTACTTTCTGTGATAAGAAGGATAGTACTCCTATTAATAGGTTTTATTTTTTAATTTTCAAGCCTTTGGTCCTGTTTTGTGATAAATAGGATATAGAATGTGTTGAGATGCTTAAATATTTCATTTCTGAACAAAGTGAAATTTAGTAGTTAACTTTTTAGTGATCATGTGATTTTTTGTTGAGTAAATGTTTTTTGTTTCTTGGACTTAATGATTCAAAGAGGTAGAATTATGGTTAGCATTTAATGTTTGTAAGTGCTTTCTTGAATTGTTTTAATTCTAGTCAGTTATAACTTTTTAATATTGATGTGAGTGATTTTGTGCACAGAAGGTAGAAAAGGCTTCTTTTTATGATGCTCATTGCTACTTTGAAAACTCATAGATAGTATCAGTCAAGTTTAATGCATCCCATCTTTCCTGTTCCTGAAATATTTGGCTAGACATGAGGGCAGTACTTAGGAAGTTTTGAGTAAATCACATTATTTGCTTCTCCAGTTTTATTTTATTAGGAAGATGGTATCCCATCCTTTTTAAATATTTTATTTGAGAGAGAGCGCGTGAGCATGAGTTGGGGGGGAGGGTAGGAGAGGGAGAAGCCGACTTCCTGCTAAGCAGGGAGCCTGATGTGGGATTGAATCCTATGATCCTGGGATCATTATGACCTGAGCCAAAGGCAGAATTTTAACAGACTGAGCCACCCAGGTGCTCAATGGTATCCTGTCATTAAGGAATTTTGAAAATCACATCATCTGTTACCTGCCACCATTTTTTTATCCTCTGTTCCTCTTATGTACAATTTAAATACAAAAGTATTTATTTATTTGAAAACCCATATTAAGGGGCACCTGAGTTGCTCAGTCAGTTGACTGTCCGACTCTTGATTTCAGCTCAGGTTATGATCTCAGGTTCCTGAGATCTGGCCCTGTCATGGGCTCCCCTCTGGGCCTGGAGTCTCTTTGAGCTGCTCTCTCTCCCTCTGCTCCTTCCCCCACTTGCACTCATGCTTTTTCTTTCTCTCAAAATAAAATCTTTAAAAACATATTAAGGGGTGCCTGGGTGGTTCAGTCAGTTAAGCATCTGTCCTTGGTTTAGGTCATGATCTTGGCATTCTGGGATTGAGCCCCACCTAGGGGTCCCTGCTTGCGGAGACCCTGCTTCTCCCTCTGCTCTTGCCCCTGCTGTGCTCTTTCTATCTCAAAGTATTTTTGAAAAATAAAAACACATGATGATGGGATATTCTGTTGCAGACATTAAAAGGGATACTGTAGACAACTATATGCATATGAATCCAACAGTCTTGATAGAATGCAACAGATCTTTGTCAAAACAAAAAACTATGAATAGGCACACTTGGGTAGCTCAGTGGTTAAGCATCTGCCTTTGGCTCAGGTCTTGATCCCAGGGTCCTGGGATAGAGTCCCACATCGGGCTCCCCACAGGGAGCCTGCTTCGCTCTCTGCCTATGTCTCTGACTCTCTTTCTGCATCTCTCATCAATCAATAAATAAAATCTTAAAAAAAAAACTATGAACAAATCAAGATGAAATTAATAACCTGAATATTCCTTTAACTTTTCAAGAAATTGGATTTGTAGTTAAAAATCTCACACAAATGAATTCTCCAGGTCCAGAGGGTTTCACTGGCAAATTTTACAAAATCCTTTTATATAGTATTACAAGCTTCTCCTCCAAAATACAGAAGAGGAAGAAATAATTTGAATTTATTAAATGACATCAGCAATATCCTAAATCCAAAATTCCACAAAGACAGTACTAAAAAACCCTACAGATCAGCATCCCACCTACATATTGACAAAAACCTATGACCAAGTGGGGTTTTTCTTTCTTTCTTTTTTTTTTTTTAATTTTTATTTATTTATGATAGTCACACAGAGAGAAAGAGAGAGAGGCAGAGACATAGGCAGAGGGAGAAGCAGGCTCCATGCACCGGGAGCCCGACTTGGGATTCGATCCCGGGTCTCCAGGATCGCGCCCTGGGCCAAAGGCAGGCACCAAACCGCTGCGCCACCCAGGGATCCCGTAAGTCGGGTTTTTCTTGATCGAAGAAAATCATGTTATCTGAACATCAATGTAATCTACCACATTGAAGGTTACAACAGTGGTTTTTAACTAGAGGTGATTGTGCTACACAAAAAGACATTTGGCTGTCTTGAGACCTTTTGGGCTGTCTACTGAGAGTTACTAGTATCTAATAGAGGCCATGGATTATATGAAGCATCCTATGTCACATAGGACAGCCCACCCTAGGACTAAGAATTTTCTGGCTCAGAATGTCTAAAGTGCTGAGTTTGAGAAGCTTTAAATTAAAAAAAAAAAAAAAAAAACGGTTGCTGAAAAAGCATTTGACAACATACAACATGCTGTGTGTGATGCAAACAGTGAGCAAACTAGGATTAGAAAAGAACTTCCTTAATCTGATAAAGGAGATCTGCAAAAATCTCATAGCCAGCATCACATTTAATGGTGAAAGACTGAATGCTTTCCCCATAAAATAGGTTAAAAGGTCAAGAATGTTTGCACTTATCCTGTTCAACATAATAAAATAAATCTTAGTGGTAATAAGGCAAGAAAACAAAGCATATAGTCGGAAAGGAAGAAATAAAATGGTTCCTATTTTAGATGATGTTTATTTTGAACATTATATTAAATTTGTAATTATGTAAATTTATTTTTAAAAACTCTTCCAACTAACAAGTGACTTTCTCAGGTTAATAGGAAATAAGGCAGCACCCAAAAATGAGTTCTATTTATCTATATAAGCAATGAATAGTTGGAAATAGAAATCTTTTAACAATTCCAAAAAAAAAAAAATCCATTTATATTAAGTCTAACAAAACATGTACAGGATTTATATGCTTACAGTTACATACCATGATGAAAAAAAATCACAGATGTAAGTAAATGGATAGACATGTTATGTTCATGTATTGGAATGTCCAGCAAAGTAATGATGTCTGTTCTCTCAAATGATCTATAGATTTAACACTGTACAAAAGCAGGGCTTTTCCATGTGGTTATAAACAGGCTGATTCTAATTTACTTGGAATGGCAAAGGAACTAAAATACCTGAAACAGTTTAGAAAGAAAGAAAAACAGAATCACATTGCCTGACTTTTACAAATTACTTTACAAATTATAGAGCCACTGTGGTATGGTATAATGGAAGGGACAGAATAAGAAATAAGTTCACAATACATGGCCATTTATTCTTTGACAAAGGTGACAAGCACCTAAAAAAATGTTCAGGACCATCAGTCATTAGTATGCAAATTAAAACCACAGTGAAATACCAACACATGCCTATTAGAATGACTAAAATAAAAAAAATACAAAACCAAGGGCAGACTAGGATGCTGAGTAACAAGAACCCTCCTTGTATTGCTGGTGGTAATGCAAAATTATACAGTCTCTCTGGAAAATGAATGCAATTTCTTATGTAAGTTAAAGATATGCTTACCATATGATCCAGTAATCTCGCTCATGGGTATTCACCTTAGAGCATTATGACAATTTAAAAATGTAAAAGAAAAAAACCAGTGCATTAAAATATTGTTTCCTTAAACTTAAATAATAGCTTAAAGATGACTTTCCCGACTGACTGTAAGGCATTTGGTTTAATGTCTACTTTCTAGATGCATTCTTTAATGTTTTAAAAAAATTGCGTTACGGTTAAAAATATATAACTATTATAGGGGCATCTAAATGGCTCAGTTAAGCGTCTGACTCTTGATTTCCTCTCAAGTCATGATCTTAGGGTTGAGAGATTGAACCCCACATCGGGATCCTTGCTTAATAGAAAGTCTGCTTAAGATTCTTTACCTCTGCCCCTCTCCTTGTTCTCTCTCAAATAAATTAATTTATTAAAAAATATAATAACTATTATAGAAAATTTAGGATATTCGAGTGGGGGAACTCTACATAGTTATCTGTAATCCTATTACCTATGCAACCCCTTTGTGTTTCTTTCAATTTTTAAGTATATGGCTTATTACATAATTGCATTAATTTTGTATGTATTCTATATGGTTCATAGTTCTGGCTGTGTACAGTTCTGTTGATTGCCCTTATTTTATACTTCTCCAATTTTAAGCAACACCTTTTTGTACATGACAGCCATCATTATAGGGCTCCATATGCCTCATTAGAATCACTGTAGACTTCTTTATATTTCACTTCTGGTGACTTTATCTTAGCAAGAAGCTTTTTTTAAAAAAAGATTTTATTTATTATTCATACAGAGAGAGAGGCAGAGACACAGGCAGAGGGAGAAGCAGGCGCCATGCAGGGAGCCCAACGTAGGACTTAATCCCAGGTCCTCGGGATCAAGCCCTGGACCGAAGGTGGCACTAAACCGCTGAGCCTTTTTGAACTCAGAGATACTTGCTTGGCCATTTAATTTTCCTTTTTACCTTCCCCTACATATCAAAGAAACAGAATGAAGGTCTCTCTGTGGCTTTATGCTGCTTCCCATTAAAAGGTTGCTTTCTTATTTCTTTTTTTTTAGGAAGAGTAAAACATGCCATTATTTTATTTGTTTCTTCTTAAACAGAGCCAGATGTTACCGAATTTTGACCTACTATTGCTTAGCTTTTATTTTAAAGATTTATTTATTCATTTTAGAGGGTGGGCAGAAAGAGCATGAGGAGGAGGAGTAAAAGGAGGAGGAGAGATAATCTCAAGCAGACTCTGTGCTGCATGTGGAGTTGGACATAAGGCCCGATGTTATGACCCGGAGATCACAACCTGAGCTGAAATTAAGAGTCAGATGCTTAACTGACTGTGCCACCCAGCTGCCCCTATTCCTGCTTAGCTTTCAAAAACATCTTAAATGGGCTAATTTCTGACAAATATACATGTTAGCATATTAAGCTTTTAAAAAATAGATTTAACATGATTCTTTGTGAATACCAGAACTGCGTTGCCTTCAGAGTTTTTGTTTTTGTTTTTTTTTTTTACACCTATACTAATCATCATACACTATTATAGAGTTGTTATCCTTACAATGTGAATGGTTCACTTAGCAGGAATCTTTATTCTTGCTAGCAGAGGGAGAGAATAATCTTTCTAGAGATATCCCAGTAGTGTTCTAGGGGTATTCCAAGCATTTTACATTCACAAAGTTTTCTTTATTACTGTCATATTACTGAACTGTTGGGGAAAATAATTCCATGTGAAGAGAGTAACACTGTAAGACTATGTTCTAGCCAAGGTATTAGAAGACAGTGTTGGCTAGCTCTTGTGACAGGTAACAACATGAGACTGAATTAGGACAGGAAGCTACTGCTGACACTTAGTGGAGAGCAGGAGAATGGTGGTACCATGTGAAGTGGAAGAGACGTTTGAATAACATTCTCTCATTTAATTTCCATAAAAGCTTTTGGGCTAGATGCTGTATTTCCTTTTTTCGCATGCAAGGGAAATGCGCTCCAGAACAATGAAGGTTCTTGCCAGAAGTTAAATGTCAGTTACAGGTGGAATTGACAATTTATCTCTTTGACTCCAAATCCTCTGATTTTTTTCCTACATTGTACTACTATATTGATCTTAAGGTTGCAGAACTATTATAATACAGTTTTCAAGGATAGGTAGAATTTTAAAAAAAAATTTTTTTAAAGATTTTATTTATTCATGAGAGACACACACAGAGAGAGGCAGAGACACAGGCAGAGGGAGACACACGCAGAGAGAGGCAGAGGGAGAAGCAGGCTCCGTACAGGGAGCCCGACGTGGGACTCGATTCTGGGTCTCCAGGATCACGCCCTAGGCTGCAGGCGGCGCTTAACCACTGGGCCACCAGGGCTGCCCAGATAGGTAGAATTTATAAAGGCAAAGTCATTTGATATTCAACCAGTGAGTAGATTTTGTTAGAAAACCTAAAATTGAGATTCAGAGCAAGATTATGCATTGAAAAATTACTTCCCTTATGTTAGCACTTAAAGGCCACAGAAAAACAAACCGAAAGAACTAATTTAACCATATTGAGAGAAGAGTATAAGTCAGTACAGTTCCTCATCTGTTATAATAGGAACTCAAGTACAGTTTTTAAAGACTGTAAATTGAGAAACAGTATTTTTATATGGAAGTAACAACCATAAACGTTAAAAACTGATTGCATCTGGGCACTGAGATTAAGGGGTATGGGTGAGCTGACCTGAGAAACTGCTCTTTTTCAGTAGATGCCTGCCTGTAGAGTTTAATTTTTAAGTATATACATGTACTATTATAAAAACAAATTTAAGATTTCAAGACAAAAGATTTGCTGAGATACCTTTCTTGAATTAGATGATTAGGAAATAGTAGCAGTAGAAGATTATCTCTTACATATAAAAGATACTAGTGCATGTGTAGTAATTTAAAGATTGCATTCCATACCAATCAGATTGCCTTCCCCCTTCACGTTAAGTATGTCTCTGACCTATTAAAGTGGTTGGACATAGGATGGTTGGTTTAATTGTAGAGGTCCCAGGATAAGTCACTACGGTACCACAATCAGTGATAAACTTCTTTAGCTCAGAAAGATAGCAGCCATTTTATTGTCAAGAAGTGTTTCTTGAGGGATCCCTGGGTGGCGCAGTGGTTTGGCGCCTGCCTTTAGCCCAGGGCGTGATCCTGGAGACCCGGGATCGAATCCCACGTCGGGCTCTCGGTGCATGGAGCCTGCTTCTCCCTCTGCCTTTGTCTCTGCCTCTCTCTCTCTCTGTGTGTGACTATCATAAATAAATTAAAAAAAAAATTAAAAAAAAAAAAAAAAGACGTGTCTCTTGAAATAGATTGCTGTTGTGACAAATAAAAAGTTATTTTTTTCTTTTCCTTTGGGGGGCGTAGGAGAGGAAGTTGGGTGTTTTCCTTTGGACTTGGTTGTACTGCTCAAACTCTAACTTTAGAATAAGCCTCCATGCTAACATCTAGGATTTATTTTATTACTTCGTCAGATTGTTAAAATATTTTTGAAGGAGCTCAGAAGGTTAAGATTCAACACAGGCATTTAAATAATTTCAAATAATTTTAAATAGTTAGGACTCTGATTTCAATCAACATATCCAGGAAAAAGTATAAACCTTTATAGAATATAGTATGTATAAAACTATTGAAATTTAATAACACTGAACATGTGGAAGAACATTTTTTAAAGTTTTAAAATCTGACAACTCAGTTTTTATCTTCACGAAGTTATTTCTGAGGATGATAATGTAAGATACCTATTGATTAAAGAATCTAAAATATGTTGTTATATTTTATGGCTGCTGCAGGTAAGTTAAAGGAGTAGGATTCATATGTTTATATTTAACTGTGGTCAGTGAGATCTAAAACTTTCAAATTCTTTAGTATCACATTGTCTTGTGTCTTAATGTCTCTTTAAAAAATTATTGCTAGCTGTGTATGATCGAATGCGAGCAGATCAGAAGAAATTTGGTAAAGCATCATGGGCAGCAGCTGCAGAACGTATGGAAAAACTCCAGTATGCGGTTTCTAAGGAGACTCTACAGATGATGAGAGCGAAAGAGATCTGTTTGGAACAGAGGAAACATGCACTAAAAGAAGAGGTAATGAAAACCATCAAAAAATACATAAAATTTAAAAAGATTTTGCTACTTGATTTTTATCTTTGTACAAGACTGGCATTTTTCTGACACTGCAGGCAGTTGTTAATTTTTCAGTGTTTCCGTGAGACTGCGTAACAATCATGATGGGGCCGACCATTTGAGTTGCCACTAATAGAGGCGTTAGACCTATGAGGTATTCTCAAAGCATCACTGTGGCTGTAGGCAGCAGTGCACTATTAAAAACAAAAAGGAGGCTGACATTAGACTTTCCTTGTTGTCTTTAAAATTTTTTGTACTGTAAGGTTCATAGCTTTATTAAGAAAATTTCACTGCCCAGAGAAATAAAGAAAATTCTTAAGGCAGTAGAATTTTGTTAGAATTGATTATATTATGCTCAAACCATTACCTCTTGGAGCTTCCCTTTTTTATTCCTACTGAAACACAAAACAGGGGATCCCTGGGTGGCTCAGCGGTTTAGTGCCTGCCTTTGGCTGGGGGCGTGATCCTGGAGTCCCGGGATCGAGTCCCACGCCGGGTTCATGGAGCCTGCTTCTCCCTCCTCCTGTGTCTCTGCCAAACCCCCCCCCCCCCATGTCTATCATAAATAAATAAATCTTTAAAAAAAATGAAACACAAAACAGGGTCAGCCGAGGTCCAATTTTTTTTTTTTTTGCCTGTGCATCATTAAGACTCACCCCCCGCCCAAAGAATGGTCTTAGAAATCTTTGAAGAGGTTGCTGATAAACATATTTAAAATATATCTAAAATTATCTTTTAAAAGTTAACCACTTTTAGAGTGCCTGGATGGCTTAGTCAGTTGAGTGTTCAGCTCTAGATTTTGGTTCAGGTCACGGTCTCGTGGTTGTGCGGTTGAGCCCTGCAATCGGGCTCAGCGTGGAGCCTGCACAGGATTCTTCCTCTGCCTCCCCCCACTCATGTGCATGCATACTCTTTTTTTCTCTCAAATAAACAAAATACTAAAAACCAAACCACTTATTTTCATTATTATCCTATTCATCAATGATTTTATTTTTTTATTTTTATTTTTATATTATTATTTTTTTCATCAATGATTTTAGTATTGCTCATACTGCCTAGTGCAACACGGAATATACCATTGAAGCACAAATCTTGCTTGAAAATACTTGAAACCGTTAGATGTGTACTTTTTTTCATTAATTCCCAGGCCATTATTTTTAAATGCAATTGAACATTTTACGTTTTACTATTAAATTGGGCCAGAATAGATTGCTTTATATGAAAGAGTAGATCCTCAGATATGTACATTGGTCTTCTAAGTATTAGAAGAAGCATCTCCACGTTGTTCAGGGGTCATCTCTAGCTTTAAAAGTGAATGAAGATTAAAGCTGGTGTTAGGCATGAATGTAGAGGGTATTCTAGATGGTATATATAAGACTTCATGGTTTAGGTACAACTATTCAGTTTGTGCCTTTTGTACTGAGAGTTAAAAAAGATTTCAGAGATGAAAAGTATTTGAATCATTATATAAAATTTGGATTGTTTTCCCTTTCCTTCGGGATAATTAACAACTTATTGTGTCATACATTGTTAAGCCATTTTTGAAAAAATATGAAGTCACTTTTTTGGCTGATACATTATGTGTAAAATATTTCTGAAGCCAAAACTCCCTCATTTTGTCCAGATAGGTCTTCTTTTTTTTTTTTTTTTTAATTTTTATTTATTTATGATAGAGAGAGACAGAGACAGAGACATAGGCAGAGGGAGAAGCAGGCTCCATGCACCGGGAGCCCGACGTGGGATTCGATCCCGGGTCTCCAGGATCGCGCCCTGGGCCAAAGGCAGGCGCCAAACCGCTGCGCCACCCAGGGATCCCCAGATAGGTCTTCTTAAATCTTCCTTTCTGTTAAGTCCATGGTATCTTCAAGATACTCCAGGCTCAAAACTTTAACTCTTCCCTTTCAGTTGTCTTCTTTTTCTGCCTTTTGGAATTCCCCCCAACTCAGATGTTCTTGCTCAATTATTTATTTAACAAACATGAGGTGGTGTTGCTTTTATTTATTTGTTTTTGCCAAGAATTTTAATGCATGATGGGTATTAAGACATGATTAATACCGCTTGTGTCTTCCACTCTCCCAAATGCTTTGTAAAGCCTAAATAAGATGTAGCCATAGTGTTTAGAGTTCTTAGAGTATGGTGGGGCAAGATACGCAGTGTGAAAATAAGCTTAGATAAGTAGGTATCATTATATATAAAGTGGGCCATTGCAGGAGTACTCAGTTTTGACCAGAGCGTCATAGGTGAAGAGAACTGCATGTTCCAGGAGCCCTAAGGGGGGCAGGGAGAAAGACTTATCTAGACAAGGAGTAGTGAGATATGAGGTTGAAAAAGTAAGCAAAATTTGGGGCTAGCCTTCTACATCCTACCAGGGAATTTGGCTTTTATTCTAAAAACAGTATGGAGCCACTATAAGTTTAAATCGAAGAGTAACAAAATCAAATTTATTTTTATGAAATAATGACTCTGGCCAGTTCATAGACAGTTAACTGGAGAGCCCTTTCTTTCTTTCTTTTCTTTCAAAAAAAATTTTTTTTTAAGATTTTATTTCTTTTCGTGAGAGACATAGAGAGGCAGAGACGTAGGTAGAAGGAGAAGCAGGCTCCCTGCTGGGTAGCCCAATGCAGGATTCAAACCCAGGACCCTGGGATCATGACCTGAGCCAAAGGCAGATGTCTGCTCAACCACTGAGCACCAGTCAGAATGGAGAATCATTCTTAAATCTTTCCATACGTGCTTTTCAAACTGTGTGTCATTGCAGATAGTAGAAAGCAAGGCATTTCTCAAAAATGAGTGTGAATACTAGGAATTTAGACCCTTTACTCAATTAACAAAAGAGGTTTAAGCTGAAGGCAGTTGGGAGTTGGGAAAAGTTAAATCTACATTATGTTTTGGAAATTTGAAAATGCTGCTTTAAAAACTACTGAGGGTTGCACAGTATTCCTGGGTAGTTAAGAATTGAGTAAACTCAGGTTGGTGATGGTCAGATTCCAGACTGCACATGCCCTGGCTCCTGAGTGTACATGGGCTGTGCCTTTGTTCAAATGGTTCTGCAATCATCTTAAATAGGCTGGTTAACGGAGGCAAGAAGTGTGGCTTTTTATTGGGCAGCAGGGAATGAACTGAATTTGTGTTATTTAAAAAAAAAAAAAGTTCTACCTCAAGGATTAGATAAGAATAAAATTATTTGATTATATTTGTTGTGCAGTTCCTCTTTATCCATGGTTTTACTTTCCATAGTCAACCATGACCCTGAAACAAAGGATTCTCCTTCTGATACATTGCCAAAAGATTAGTAGTAGCCAGCGCTATGTCATGATGCATACGACATTCGCCTCACAGGTAATGGGTAAAGAGTGAGGACAATACAAGAAGGTAATTTGAGAGAGACCATATTCATATAACTATTATTACAATATATTGTTATAATTGTTTATTGCTATTCTTCAGTTCTTATTGTGCTTAATTTATAAATTATACTTCATCATAGTTATATATGTATAGGACAAACAGTACATTTAGGTTTCAGTAATATCTGTGGTTTCAGGCATCCATGGTGATCCTGGAATGTATTCCTGTCTTGTATTTTGTACCCCACAGTGCTTTTTAAAAACCACATTAATACATAGTTTGTATACATTTGTACACAATTTGTATGTAATTGTGAAAACTAACGTAACATCACTGGCTATACTTTAATTTTAAAAATTTGTATACCTATAATTCACTCATTTAATGTATCTAACTTCATGGACTCTTGGCCTTTTGGCCATGATCAAAGTGCAAAGTGTACAGATCCAGCGCTGTTGGGCAGCCCCGTGGCCCAGGGGTTTGGCGCCGCCTTCAGCCTGGGGTGTGATCTTGGATATCTGGGATCAAGTCCCACATCAGGCTCCCTGCATGGAGCCTACTTCTCCTTCTGCCTGTGTCTCTCTGCCTCTCTCTCTCTCTCTCTCTGCGTCTGTCATGAATAAATAAAATCTTAAAAAAAAAATCAGTGCTATTTAGTATACTAAGAAAATTATGAAGTTTTAATCACAATCAGCTTGAGCATATTTTCATCACCCGGGAAATAAACCTGAGCCCATTAGCCATGAGTCCCATATCTCCTCTTTCAGCATTCTTAGCCATTAATCGTTCTATAAATTTGCTATGCTAGACATTTCATATAAATGGAATCATAAAATATGCATTTTTTTAAACTTAGCATAATGTTTTCACAGTTCATCCATGCTGTAGCATGTATGAGTGTTCAACTTAGTTTTTTTGTAGAATGATACTGTATTCTGTGGTTATTAGCACATTTTATACATTCATCAGTTGATGGGCATTTGGGTTTTTCTGCTTTGGAAAGTGTTATGAACAATACTACTCTAAATATGCATCATGCATAAGGTTTTCATATATCTTGATATATACCTAGGAGTCAAAGTGCTGTTTTTAACTTTTTGAGGAAATGCTAGATTGTTTTCCTAAGCAACTGTAGCATTTACATTCCCATCAGCAGTGTACAACGGTTAGAATTTCTCCAAAACCTTCCTCTTACCATTAACCATTTTTTTAAATTATAGCATCCTGGTGAGTGTGAAGTGGTTATGTCATTGTAGTTTTGATTTGCATTTCCCTCCTGTTATTATCTTTTTGTGGGCTTATTGGCCACTTACCTCCTCCTATGGAGAAATGTCTGCTCAGATATTTGACCCATTTTAAAGTTTGGGTTTTTTTTTTTTTTTTTTTTTTTAATAATTACTAAGTTGAGTCTTTATATGTTCTAGATACAATTATCTTATGGGACATATGATTTGAAAATATTTGCTCTCTTCTGTGGATTGACAGTTTTAGAACATTGTCTCTATGTGAAAGTAGCATATTTTAGTCTCTAGGGAAAGCAGATTGCCTTCACTTTTTCACTGCATGAAATTTTTTTGGCTTAGAAGGTATACTTAGTCCTTATTGACATTTTAAAAGTCCACATGCTTATTAACTCTTGTTTATACTCATATCTTGTTTATACTATATTAAAAAATAGTATGAGATAGGGGCGCCTGCCTGGCTCAGATGGTTAAGTGTCTGTCTGTCTTGGGCTCAGGTCTTGATTCCAGGGTCCTGGGATCTATCTAGACTGTTTCAGGCTTCCGTGTTCAGTGAGGAGCCTTTTCCCCCTCTCCTCCCCCGCCCCCCCCCTCCCGTCCCCACCCCCATCTCTCTCACATGCACCCGTTCTCGCTCTGTGTCTCTCTCATAAAATCTGTTAAAAAAAAAAAAAAAAAAAAAAAAAAGGTAGGAGATAACTTAAAATGCATTATGGCTATAATCTAGAAAGAAGTCTTTTGTTAATGATTTTTTGTTGTTGTTGTTAATGATTTTAAATTGTGACTTTACCCTTAGGTTTTATTTGCTATTAGTGTTAAAAGTAAAATTGTAACTTGTCCTTGAACTTTTTCATAGTGTATTCAGAATCTCTTTACAGGGACTTCAGTCCCATTTGTATAACCCTGAAGCATTTCTACTGCAATCTCCTTTTCCTGGTTAGCTTTCTCCTTTATGTGACTAGCTGTCTGAAATTTTAAGTTCCAGGATTTTTGAAAACTAAATTCATAACATTTTTGTTTTTTTTTTTTTTTAAAATGCTAGCATTTTATTGCCTGTGAAGTAGAGTACCATTCTTTGTCTTCATCACACATACTTGTTTTGTTGTTCTAACCAGGCTGATGTTGAGTTATATGGTACCTAAAAGAGCTGCTGAGGGTAAGATTTCTGTCTATTTTAAGAACTTTGTTCTTACTGGAGTTGGTGTAGGGTGGTAGAAGAAGGGCTGGGCTAACATGGGCCCCAAGAGTTTGAGATGATTATCTGTGGGGTCATTTTCCCTGGGGCGCCCCCATTACCTTAATAGTCTGCTTCTTATGTTCTGGATTGTGTTTGAATTCTTCAGAGGGTTTGGTAAACCTATCAGTCATTCTTGCCAGGTTTATGCTTGAGTGTATATAATGTACATACTGTGTTTTATGTATATCTGTGATGTACTGCACCAGTTTTATGAGCATTAATTTAAGGTGACCACATTACTCATGTGAAATAGCAAATAAGCATTATTAGGCCCATCCCAAACGAACGATTTCCCAGTGAAGGCTTTATTATACAGTATTACTCTGATTTAAATTATGGCCAAGCTTTTGTTCTGAAAAAAACATCAGTGTGTTGTGTCTTTTTTTTTTTTTTTTTTTTTTTAAGGAAAGCTGCTTTCTGATGTGATAGTATAAAATACTTTAAAAATTAAATTTAAAAATAGTAGTACTTGCCACGACTGTAGTGCTAATAAATTTGAAACAAAACTGCCAAATTAATTCTGAAATACCTCGTGTAAGCAAAATTTTACCTGTGTGAGCAAAAATCCATTTGACTTTTAAGTTCTTTAAACTTCTATGGGGTACCTGGGTGGCACAGTATGTTAAGTATCTGACTCTTGGTTTCAGCTCAGGTTGTGATCTCAGGGTGGTGAGACTGAGCCCTAAATGGGGGTTCTGTACTCAGTGCAAAGTCTGCTTAATGCTTAAGACTCTCTCCCTTTCCCTTTGCCCTTCCCCTGTACGTGTGTGTGTGTGTTCTTGCTCACTCGCACTCTCTAATAAACTTTAAAAAAATAAATTCTTTAACTTTAAATGTGCTTTAAGAGTATGTAACATTCCTTTTTGATCTATCTCCTTTTTAAAATTTTCCTGGATCTTAATTGTGGTAATTCTTACCCTTTTCAGGTACAGACTTCTGCCCCATTAAGAATTTAAAAACTAGAGGGCAGCCTGGGTAGCTCAGTGATTTAGCGCCACCTTCAGCCCAGGGCATGATCCTGGAGACCCGGGATCGAGTCCCACGTCGGGTTCCGTGCATGGAGTCTGCTTCTACCTCTCCCTGTGTCTCTGCTTCTCTCTCTCTCTCTCTCTCTCTCATGAATAAATAAATAAAATCTTAAAAAAAAAAAAGAATTTAAAAACTAAGAACCCTGCACTAAGAGAAATATGCATGTACACACAGCCCTGCACACACAATTTGTTCATCTATACCTGAACCTCTGATCTCAAATTGCCACTGGTGTTGAAGTTTTATCCTCAAAGACTCCTGAATATATCAATGTATTTTTGCCTCAATACCTTTGAAAGAACCTGGAGTAAGTTTAATTAGTTGCAGTTGCTTCACTCTACTCTTTGAATACTATACTCCCTCCCCTTCAATCCATATTCAAAAATAATACAATCTGGGTATGAAAGTACAATTTTACTTTCAAATCTATATTATTTACAGATTATATTAGATATATTTTAAAACATTGAACCCAGCACCTGGGTGGCTCAGTCAATTTAGTTTCTGCCTTCAGCTCAGGTCATGATCCTGGAATTGAGCCCCACATCTTGTTCCCTGCTCAGCAGAGAGTCTGCTGCTCTTCCTCCCCTTCCTCCTTCCCCTGCTCATTTTCTCTCTCAAATAAAATCTTTAAATAAAAATAAAACATTGAACAAGAGGAGAATACATAACATCACACATGGTAGGGAATAGTATGTATATATTAGAAGGATCATTAAAAATAAGGATTATTAATGGAATGAGGGGATTTTGTGGTTACTAAAATAGGAGATATCAAAATTAAGATGCTAGCCTGGAAGAAATCGGAAAATACAATCACATCTCATTTAATATGTTTGCTGTTATCTTCTGGTTAACCATATTCGGTTAACAGGGAATTAACCAGAAAACGTTTTCGTTGACAATCCTTGTTGAAGGTTCTAAAAATATATCAGTGTGTTTTCTTATGTTAGTAGAAAATTTTAACCATTCCCTACCCATTTCTTAAGTATCACCACACCTTTGTGAAGCCCAACCTGGGGCTTGAACTCCATGACTCTGAGATCAAGAGTTGGGCTCTTAACTGACTGAACCACCCAGGCACCCCTGCCCCCCTTAAAAAAAAACCCTTAATTCTTTGAGGTCATCTTTATGAACATAAACTGCTAGACTATTGAGCTGAATATATAATAATCCTGAGGCAGCTACTTCCTTACAATCCATAGTTTTGTCTTTCTCCTAAAAGCATATAGCTGTAGTATGATTAAGGTTATATTCCCCCATGTTACTTTTATTGAATATTTACAGTATGCCCTAGAGGAAATAAGCATAGTATCTAGACAGTGCTATTTAATAGAACTTCCTACAACAATGGAAATGTTTTATATTTGTATTTTCTAGTATTGTACTTATTAGCCAGATATCTGTTGAGTTCTTGAAATGTGATTTATGTGACAAGAATATAATTTTATAATTTTAATTTAATCTATATTTAAATAGCCACGTGTAGCTTGTGGCTATTATGCTGGACAGAGTAATGTAGATCCTGATCCTGAGTCTGCAAACTTATTACTTATATAACCTTGATTGAATTAGTTAACCTCTGTATAAAATATGACTGGTATATACCTTTTAGGAACATTATGATTCCATTGGTTAA
This sequence comes from Canis lupus familiaris, assembly GCF_011100685.1. NCBI lineage: Eukaryota > Metazoa > Chordata > Mammalia > Carnivora > Canidae > Canis > Canis lupus. The sequence goes on along the minus strand of NC_049224.1, from coordinate 27,690,750 downwards.
TGTATAAGCATTTAGCATAATGCCTGGCATGAAGAGTAAGAACTTAATAAATATTAGACATTATTGCCTTAATCTACGTTAGATATTATGCAAGTATCAAGGGAAAACAAAGATGGGAAAAATGTAATTCCCATGCATAAGACAGTCAGTTGCATTTCAAGTGGGCCTTGCTGAAAACTTTCAACAGCGAGGAGCTTTGATGTTCATTTCTCATGTTCATGGGACACAATCGGAACAGCTGGGATGCTTGTCCAGGCAGAGAGGCTGGTTTTTCTTTCTTTTTTTTTTTTTAAAGATTTTATTTATTCATAGAGACACAGAGAGAGGCAGAGACACAGGCAGAGGGAGAAGCAGGCTCCATGCAGAGAGAGCCTGACATGGGACTCGATCCAGGGTCTCCAGGATCAGGCCCTGGGCTGCAGGCGGTGCCAAACCGCTGCGCCACCGGGGCTGCCCGAGAGGCTGGTTTTTCATTTTTAATTTGTAATAGTAATCTCTGTGCTAGAAATTTCAAAGTCTCTCTAAGTAAAAAGCTAAGTTCTACTCTAAAAGTTTTAAATTAGATTACTTATGAAATTCTGTTTTAGCCATCTAAATTATATTTTGATACTGGCCATAAAAATAAGAAAGTTTTAAACGTTTTATGCCTTATTTTTAGTGCATTATATAGTCTCATTTAATTTTCGAACATAACCCTTTATGCTGTAAACCTATAAGTCATTATCTGAAATCCCTGAGGTTAGATCTGTTTTAGAATTCTAAGTTTTTCAGATTTCAGAGAAGATAGTTTAGGATATATAACTTCCAGACAAGTGTTACTATTCCACTATTCATTATGAAGCATATTAAATGGAATAAATAGGGATTCACATCAGTTCAGATTATACCTTCCTACAGATGGATTATGAGAAATTCTGGCTGTTTTCTAAAATTTCTGAAATGTGGAATTCCAGATAATTCCTTTTGTTTATATGTATCCTCCCATTTTTGTGCAGCTCTTATTTGTGGAAACTCTATTTATATTCTATTTATATTATCTGTACCATTTCTCATGTTCTATCATTTACCCATAATAAAATGGCTAGTGTTGATTGCGAACTTGCCGAGCTTGCCTTTATTATTTCTCTTATGGGGCAAGGTTTTCATGATGACTCTTTGCTCACTTTATTTATTGCTAACTGCTATACTCTGTAACTCAGCAGCAGATGCCCAGGGAGTATTTCTTGAATGAATGACTCCACCTGCAGATACTCTGAAAACTTTTATTTTTCATAGCCTCTTACATGTCATGAGGTTTTTCTAGCACACTAGGGTGAAAGGCAGGACAGGGACATTAGTTTGTATAACTTGTTTTCTGTGTGGTTTCATGATATTCTGTAATTCAGATAGGTATACAAGAAAGCTATTATATTGTTATTGTGCATGGTGGGAATGATCATCATTGGGGTCAGCAGTTAATGATGCACTTACATGGATGTGTGGATATTGACTTCATTTCCTTGCTAGATTTACTGTAAAAACTTATTTTGTTTTCTTTTCCATACTTACTGTAATAGTGCTCCCTACTTTTGTCTGATGGAAAGGCCATCTTGTAGGAATTGGGAGAATTGAATAAGGCTCTGACATTGCTGGTATTACCTGGGTTATAGTGGGAAGGCAGTTTGTTTTGGGATCTTGGTATCGTAGTATCAAAAGTTTGTTTATTTAGAGGGTGACTGGGTGGCTCAGTAGGTTGAGCATCCAGCTCTTGTTTTTGGCTCAGGTTTTGATTTTGGTGTTGTGGAAGTGAGCCTGTTGTTGGGCTCTGCACCCAGTGGGGAGTGTGCCTGGGTTTTTCACTCTCCCCATTTTCCTCTGCCCCTCCCCTGGCGCATATGTGCTCGGGCTGTCCCCCCACCCATAATAAGTAAATAAATCTTTATTTAAAAGGTTTATTGTTTTATTCATGAGAGACACACAGAGAGAGGCAGAGACACAGGCAGAGGGAGAAGCAGGCTCGTCGCAGGGAGCCCCATGCAGGACTCGATCCCGAATCCTGGGATCACGCCTTGAGCCAAAGGCAGACGCTCAACCGCTGAGCCACCCAGGTGTCCCAAGTAAATAAATATTTTTAAAAAACGTTTATGCAGAAGGTAAAAGTTGAGCTGAGTAAAGTTTCAAGCTAGCAGAGTTTTCATTGGCCTTTGATTATCTCCTTTACGCACTCAACTTACTTTATAGGCTTCCTTCTTGCCCAGGGAAGCAGTGCCCTCACGCGTAAAAAAAGGTTCCCCAACTGTGTCACCTAAGTTCTCTGCACTGCTCCTTTGTCCAGAGTCAGTACTCCTTTCACTATGGATTCCCCTTCTCTTAAAATTCTGTGGTCAGCTGAAATGTAGGTATGGAAAAAATCAGTCTGAAAAATTACAGATAATATAGGGAAGAGATTTGGAGCAGCATAGCCTTCCCCTGCCTCTACATATCTTTCACTGAGGATTTCATCTCCATTTTAAAGTTTAAATAAACTTCAGAGGACAGTTTTGCCTTCCCAGATTTCCCTGACTTGTCTCTTATCTCTTTCTCCTTAGCATAGCCCATAAAATTCTTAAAACCGTTTTACTTGCCCCACGCCCACCACTCCCCTATTGTTTGTTTTCTCTCTCGGAGGTTGGGATTCAACAGATCCTTTATCTGCACTTCTGCCTCTTTGCACTTCTGCCTTTGATAAGGTTTTGTCCTTCTTGAACCTTGTGATGGCAGATCACCTCTGGACAGCTTTGCTTTGTATAGAACTCAATAAACCAGAAAGTTGGGGGGGTAAGGTCACTTCTTAATAAGAAAACACCCTTTCTCAGTTTGGTATTTGATATTGGCTGACAATGTAAAGGTACCTCAACAGGGGTGTCTCAGCTTCCTTCCTTAGCCAAAGTATTAGATAAGAGTCAAATTTGGAGAGTCCTGGGGTGGGGAGCCTTAGCACAGCATTATGAACATGGCACATAAATTGTTCTTTCCAGCTAGAGAAAACTAGAGACATTGGAGGTGCAACTAACAGCCTGGATTTCTACCGGTGTCCCTGGAACTGATCTTACATGAACGTTTTTAGACCAATTTATACTAAGGTTTCATCTTAACTGATTATAATTCCCTAAGAGAATAAAACCTTCTAACATTACATATTTTATGTGTATGCTGTGCTCACAGAAAGTGTGCTGCTGATAATGAAAGATTATGCATTCTGGAGCTAGTCTCCAAAGCTGGATAAGAGATCCAAGACCATGCGCGAAGGGATATTTATAATTTAAAGTGAGACTGGAAGTCTTGAAAGAAATTTTATGACTTAGGACAAAAACAGCAGGATTTGGGATCCCTGGGTGGCGCAGCGGTTTGGCGCCTGCCTTTGGCCCAGGGCACGATCCTGGAGACCCGGGATCGAATCCCACATCGGGCTCCCGGTGCATGGAGCCTGCTTCTCCATCTGCCTGTGTCTCTGCCTCTCTCTCTCTCTCTCTCTCTCTCTCTCTCTCTCTCTGTGACTATCATAAATAAATAAAAATTTAAAAAAAAAACAGCAGGATTTCATTTTGTCAACATTCTCTTCTTTAAAAAAACATTCTCCTGTAGAAGCCATTGTAATGAAAGCCTTTTGTGGTTTGTTCTGTATTTATTGTGTCTGTCAAAAAAATATATTCTAATGCACCAGGATCACTGATATGTATAATATCTGTATAGCATTTCTCACATTGTATTTAATTAACCAGATTATTATTTTTTTTAAATGTGTACCATTGTACACTTAGATCACAGCCCAACTATTGCCTTGCAGTGTTTTCTTTTAAGATTTTATTTATTTGAGAGAGAGTGAGCATGTGAGTACAAGTGGTTGGGAGAGACTCAGGAGAGGGGGAGAAGCAGAATCCCTGCTGAGCGTGGAGCATGACATGGGCCTTAATCTTAGGACCCTAAGATCATGACCTGAGCTAAAAACACGCTTAACCAACTGAGCCACTCAGGTACCCCATGTTGCTTTGCAGTTTAACAGGACCTTGAAATTACGTGCTAAAAAAATCGTCTTTAGGGATCCCTGGGTGGCGCAGCGGTTTGGCGCCTGCCTTTGGCCCAGGGCGCGATCCTGGAGACCTGGGATCGAATCCCACGTTGGGCTCCCTGCATGGAGCCTGCTTCTCCCTCTGCCTGTGTCTCTGCCCCCCTCTCTCTCTCTCTGTGTGACCATCATAAATAAATAAAAATTTAAAAAAAAATTGTCTTTAGGTAAGACTGTGTTGAATATCTAGAATGTAAAGAAAAGGCTGGACTCTTGTTTAAAACATACTCTCTCTGTGTGCTAACATGTTTCACCAACCTTACAAGACAGGATTATTTTGCAGCAATATGAACTTTGTTGCCACAACTGTCCCAAAACTACTAGCCAAGTATCCCCTTAGTATTCTGGGACCCCAGATCACCTCTCACATGAGGTCACAAAATATTTCTTTCATTTTCCTCTGTTCCTCCATCTCTTTGGTAGTCATTTACTGGGATGCCACTTGAGGCCAGGGCCTTTTTCACCAAGGCTGCTAGTTCCCTCAGGGCACACTGGTGCCTGTAGTGTCTTGAAATTTCTAAGTGTGAACCTTTAAACTGCCAAAGTGATAGCACTGTATTCTTAGAAGAAATGTCCCCAAAGGAATGCTTTACTCTCTCCCATGCTTGTACTTCATAGCCTACTGAAAAGCCATTCTGTTAGCTCCTCATAGCTACCTTTCTCTGTGGATCCAAGTAGGAATCCACAGAAATAATGAGGTTGGGGACTAATACCTGAAGCATACCTTGCTGGTAGTAATTTCCTTCTAATGCCTGGCAAAATCTCTTCTCTTCAACTATTCAGGACCAAAACCCAGTCAACCAGCCAAGCAAACTTCCTGTAGGACCCTCCACCGCTTCATGAGACATGCTTAGAAATCTGAATTCCACCTGGGGTTCAATGTAGGATCCCGAGCGCATTTACTTAAAGATACTAATAGTTATCAATAGACACAGGGTTCCAGAAAATCAGTTATGTCATGCTGTTCTCACACCCGCTTACTTTATTCTTCATTCACCAGATTCTAGATCTTATCCAAGCTGTGACCATGGAGCACAACAACACAGCTCTGGATGTATTGAGAAACCAGACTTTCTATTCCTTGGTTGTAACCATCCCAGTCTGGCTTAATCTTATTCATTCATATATAATCTCATTCATCTATGGAAAGCAAAACTAAATAACTCAGAACATCCATTTTAAAAAAAAATAATTTATTCATAAGAAACACACAAAGACACAGGGAGAAGTAGGCTTTCTTTGGGGAGCCTGATGGCGAGACTTGATCCCAGGACCCCAGGATCTTGAAGTGAGCCACAGGCAGATGGTCTGAGCAACCCAGGTGCCCCAATTTATTATTTCTTGGCCCCACTAATTAAAAATGTTTTTTTTTTCTTCTTCATGCAGATGCAGAGTTTGCAGGGTGGTACAGAAGCCATAGCCCGATTGGATCAGTTAGAAGCTGATTATTATGATCTGCAACTTCAGTTGTATGAAGTACAGTTTGAAATCCTGAAGTGTGAGGAGTTGTTATTGACAGCACAACTGGAAAGCATCAAAAGACTTATATCAGGTACAGTGTGCATTCAACTATGTAAATCCAGGAAAAATTGAATACATAGAGAAGATAGATCTATTTGTCAGCTATATTTCTTCAAACTGTTGAGACTAAAAAAAAAGTTTCAACATAGAACATTTTAGAGGAGCTCTTAAACTCCAGTCATTTAGTAGACTGAGCAGTATTATTAGCTTTGTAAAATACTTTGTAAGGTTGTTACAGCTAGAAAATTTTTGAATTTGGAGAATGATACGTAACAGTTACTGAGCACTTAAATAAATGCATGCCAGACACTGTTAAGTACTTTCTAAACACACTATGACCCGAGAAGGTATATTTCCTAATAATCACTTTTTTACAGAGAAGTTAAGAGGTCATGAGTTCAAGCCCCTTGATGGGTGTATAGCTTATTGGGGGTGGGGGCGGGGGGAAAGGAATCAGGTACTTAACCAGGATCAAACTGAGTCTTCTAAAAAAAAAGTTTGGGGCGCCTGGGTGGTTCAGTTGGTTAACGGTCTACCCTCAGCTCATTTCCTGATCCCGGGGTCCTGGAATCGAGCCCCATTGGGCTCCTTGCTCAGCAGGGATTCTGCTGCTCCCTATCCTTCTGCCTACATGCAGCTCCCTCTGCTTGTGCTCTGTCAAATAAGTAAAATCCTTAAACAAAATAAAACAAAACAAAAAAACAGAGGTTACAGAGCCAATAAGTTAATTAGAATCTTGTTCTGTCTGGCTTTGTAGCCCATGCTCTTAACTCTACCCTTCGTTGTTCTTCTGTTACAGAAAAGAGAGATGAAGTGGTATACTATGACACTTACGAAAGCATGGAGGCCATGCTGGAGAAGGAAGAGATGGCAGCGTCTGTGCACTTACAGAGAGAAGAGCTACAGAAACTTCAGCAGAAAGCACGCCAGCTGGAAGCAAGACGTGGACGGGTTTCAGCCAAGAAAGCCTACCTCAGAAATAAAAAGGTATAATAGGTATTTATTGAATAGACAGCCTTAATTTTAAACCTTGCTTTTAGTCATTACTTAGTCCTTGACCCATATCTAATAATTCTAACCCATCTGTCACTAAAATTTGCATGTTTGTCTGTGTAAGATTCTATTATTTGACAGAGAGAAAGAGTCAGAGAGTACAAGCAGGAGGAATGGCAGAGAAAGAGGGAGAAGCAGACTCCCTACTGAGCAGGGAGCCCGACACAGGGCTCGATCACGGGACCCTGGGATCAAGACCTAAGCTGAAGGCAGATGCTTAATCGGCTGAGCCAACCAAGTGCCCCTAATACTTGCATGTTTTTTTTAATTTATTTTTTTATTTTTTTAAAGGTTATTTATTTATTAATGAGAGACAGAGAGAGAGAGGCAGAAACACAGGCAGAGGGAGAAGCAGGCTCCATGCAGGGAGCCCGAGACGGGACTTGATCCCGGGTTTCGGGGATCACACTGTGGGCTGATGGCGGCGCTAAACTGCTAAGCCACCGGGGTTGCCCTACTTGAATGTTTTAAAACTAAGAGTTACCTCTTCTCAATCCTCAGGCCGTTATATTTAACATGTAGTTTTCTGAAGAAAACACATTAGGATAGCTAGTGAAAACACATTAGGATAGCTGTTTACCTATGGTAGTCTGAAAAGTACTGAAAGTAACTGTGCTAAAGGCCATGACTGTAGGAAAGTAAATGCAGCTCCTGGCTCATTATTTTATTTTTTTAATATTAAAAAAGATTTCCTTTATCCACCTAAGAGAGAGAGCACAAATGGGGACAGTGAGAGGAAGAAGCAGACTACCTACTGACTTAGAGAGTCTGGTGTGGGGCTAGATCCCAGAATCCTGGGATCACAACCTGAGCCAAAGGCAGATACTTAACCCGCTGAGCCACCCAGCAACCCCCTCCCCCCCTCCCCAGCTCACTATTTAAGAAGCTCAGTGCTGTTCAAAAATTAAGTCTTGGTTTTGACCTCAGTCTTGAAGGAATTATATAGATTAATCTAAATCTGAGGTAGGAGAAGTCACCCCCAGAGGATCTGCTGGTTTATACCAGCAGCCCCAGATCTGCCGCAACCCATCACATCGCATAGAATTGGGGGTTCTGAATGGTCTTGCCTTCCCCCATCCTTATCCCCCATACCTCCAAGCCTACCACTTGGGGTGACAAGTCTGCAGAAAGGAGTGGCAAAAGATGGTTGGAATGAGTGTAAATTAGAAAGACTAAGTCATAAAAAGAAAGCTAATGAGAACATGAAACTATGCCTCTCCATGTAACATCGTTCTGTAATCCTTTTCTCCATGTCAACATATAGTCACAGGGTGCTTGTTTTATCCAGCATCCGCCATAGAGTTTCATGCCCAAGTGTAGTTCTGATTGTAAATAAATCATGTCTTGCCTCTCCTCTTGAAAAAACAAAGACAGTCTCTGGCTATGCCATGAGGACTTGAAGTCTATGCTTTGTGATTGGGTTTTTTAAGAATAATAATAGAAATAGCATTATTCTTTATGCATTTTTATATTCTTTAATGATATCAGTAATTAAATGAGATGATAATCTTTTACCTGAAGTCAAAAAAGCTCCAAAAATCAAAAGCATTCTTATGCTTGGTGTGGTGACAACCCAGACCTGAGCTGAGAGGAAGTTGTCCCCCCCCCCCTTTTTTTTTTTTAAAGATTTATTTATTTATTCATGATAGACATAGAGAGAGGCAGAGACACAGGAGGAGGGAGAAGCAGGCTTCATGCCGGGAGCCTGATGTGGGACTCGATCCCGGTACTCCAGGATTACGCCCTGGGCCAAAGGCAGGCGCCAAACCACTGAGTCACCCAGGGATTCCCGAAGTTGTCCCTTTTTTTTTTATTTTTTAATTTTTTAATTTTTTTATTTATTTATGATAGTCACAGAGAGAGAGAGAGAGAGAGAGAGAGGCAGAGACACAGGCCGAGGGAGAAGCAGGCTCCATGCACCGGGAGCCTGACGTGGGACTCGATCCCGGGTCTCCAGGATCGCGCCCTGGGCCAAAGGCAGGCGCCAAACTGCTGCGCCACCCAGGGATCCCGGAAGTTGTCCCTTTTATAGTCCTTTTGACTTTTCATGTATTTCACTGCAAAAAATGGTACTATTACTTATAGGGTGCTGCTTCAGATCCTGCTGGAGTTACTGGGTAATGTATACGCACCATGCCACCTCTGTAAAATCTGAAACTAAGGGATCTGTATTCTCATTTGATAATCAAAGGAACTATGGCTCCTGGTAGTTAAGTAAATCACCCAAGGAAAGTCAGGTAGTTAGGCACAAAGGTAGGATTCTTAGTTTGTGTGATTTTCTTTTTTTTTAGAAACCTGATCCATTGTATCACTTTATCATTTTACTTATATATAGTATTATCTTTGTTATCCTTTAGAGACTGTCCTAAAGAGGTTAATTTTAGGGTCTATACTGTTAGGCAATAGTTATCCGCACGTGAGTGGATGATACAGTTGCTTTATTTATTTATTAATTTTTAAAAGATTTTATTTATTCATGAGGGACAGAATGAGAGAGAAAGGCAGAGACACAGGCAGAGGGAGAAGCAGGCTCCATGCAGGGAGCCCGATGTGGGATTCGATCCTGGGACTCCAGGATCACACCCTGGACCGAAGGCAGGCAATAAACTGCTGAGCCACCCGGGCATCCCAATACAGTTGCTTTAAAATATAGTTCTGACTTTTTATTTTTAAGGTCTCTTTTCACTCAGTCTCTGACCTTAAGATACAAATTTCATACTGTTTAAGCCACTCCAGGCAAATCGTGTTCTTCAACTCATCAAAGTTTAAGAATACAGACTTTAAGCCAAGAGTTATATATCCTTTCTTGCCCAGACTAGTTTAAAGAGTACAATAAGACTTAGAATCCACAGACTAAAGTGCTAAAAAAGAGCTTTGAGATTATCTAAGGACACCCTCTTCCACTGTCTTGCTGCATCCATCCCCATTTAAAAAAAAAAAAAAAAAGGATTCTAGAGAAGTTAATACCTTTTTTTTTTTAAGTTCCTAATGATTTGTTGGAAGCATAAGCTGCTTTAGTACTCTAGATGAGAAGCCAGAGGTGGCTTTTACTTGATGTTTTGCTATGTAGGTATATGTTAAAATTAAAATTAAAGCCAATAAGATAAATTCTGGTGTGATGTTTTGAGTCTTTCAGGTTTCACTCTATTAAAACGCGTTTTATGTATTTATAGGAAATTTGTATTGCAAAACACAATGAAAAGTTCCAACAGCGCCTTCGGAGTGAAGATGAGTATAGAACCCATCACACAGTACAACTAGTAAGTTTGGACTCTAAAGACTTAGAAGAAAACTTTGATTTTTAGATGTCTCAAAGTGAATAAGATTGATAGAGAATAAGAAAATGTGAGTAACTAGATGTTAGCATTTATTCCATATATGTGTATATGTGAACTTATGTAGTTCAATATATATCCATACATATATATACACTTAGAACAGTTTTACACAAATTGAGTAGATTGTATAGACATTTCCTGTATTCCTCCACACATGCACACTGTCTGCTAACCAAAGAGTGCTACCTTTGTTACAGCCAGTGACTCAGCACTGATACATCATTATCACTCAAAGTCCATAGTTGACATTGCAGCTCATTCTTGGTAGTGTATATTCTATTGGTTTGGCAAATGTATAGTGATATGAATCCACCATTATAACGTCACACAGAATATTTTCACCATCCTCAAAATGTCCTGTGTTCTACCTATTGATCACCCCCTCTCTTCAATCCTCTGGCAACCATTATCTTTTTACTGTCTCTACAGTTTTGCCTTTTCTAAAATGTTCAATTGGAATTTATGTAGTCTTTTCAGATTGGCATAACTTACTAATATGCATTTAAGATTCCTCCATGCATTTTGTTTTTCTTTCTCCATGCACGTTCATGGCTTGATAGTTCATTTCTTTTTTAGTGCCGGATAATATTCCATCATCTTGGTATGCTGCAGTTTATTGATTCACCTATAGAGATAGGTTGGTTACTCCCAACGTTTGGCCATTATTAATAAAGTTGCTATAAACATTCATAAAGGTTTTTGCGTGTACTTAAGTTTTCATGTTTTGGATAAATTATATCAAGGAGCACTATTATTGGATCATGAGGTGAGAGTTGATTTGATTTTGTAGGAAACTGAAACTGTCTTCCAGAGTGGCTGTACCATTTTGTGTTACCAGCAGTGAATGAAAGTTCCTGTTGCTCCATTTACCAGCATTTGGTATTGTCAGTGTTTTTGTTTTTAATTTTAGTCATTGTAATTAGGCATGTGGTGGTAATTGATTGTTTAGTTTGCAGTTCCCTAATGTTGTATGATAATGAGCCTCTGTTTATAATGCTTTTTTTTGTCATCTCTGTCTTCTTTACTAAGGTTATGTCCATATCTTTTGCTGATCTTTTAATTGAATTTTTTAAATCTGTTCTGGTTAACAAGCCTTTATCACATAGGGTTTTTGCAAATATTTTCTCCCAGTGTGTGGCTTGTCTTTTCATTCTCTTGACAGAATCTCTTGCAGAAGAGAATTTTATTTTAATTTAAATTTTTATGTTAATGAAGTCCAGATTAGCAATTCTTTCCTTCAGGGGTTATACTTCTGGTATTATATCTTAAAAGTCCATTCTCAATTGTAAGGTCCTCTATATCTATTTATCTCCTATGTTGTGAGAGCTTTAAGTTGCATTTTACATTTAAGTCTTTGATCTGTTTTGAGTTAATGTATGTGAAGGTTATAAGCCACAAGCCTTAAATGTGAATGTCTAGTTGTTCCAACACCATTTCTTTAAAAAACAAAACTTTCATTTCTCCATTGGATTGCCTTTGCTCTTGGGTTAAAGATCAGTTGATTAAATATGTTTGGGTCTGTTTGTGCTCTGTGTTCTTTTATATTGACTAGATCTTTTGCCTCTCCAAAGCTAGTCAGTAATCAAAAATCAATCAGCAGTTTTAGCACCCGCCTTCGGCCCAGGGTGTGATCCTGGAGACCTGGGATCAAGTCCCACATCGGGCTCCTTGCGTGGAACCTGCTTCCCTCTCTGCCTCTCTCTCTCTCTCTCTCTCTCTCTCTCTCTCTCTCTCTCTCTCTGTGTGTGTGTGTGTCTCTCATGAATAAGTAAATAAAATCTTTAAAAAAAAAAAAAGCAACTGAGATTTTGACTAAGATTACATCACATCTTTGGGTTAATTTTGGAAATAATTATACTTTAACAATATTGAGTCTTCCTATCTAACCAAGGAATAGCTCTCCATTTATTTAGATCTTCTTTGATTTCTTCTGTAAGTTTTATAGTTTGCCTCATACAGATGCTATATATATTTATATGTATACCTAAGATTTATATCTAAATTAGTAGATTTGTGCCTAACTCTTTCCTTTTTTGGTGGTAACATAAATAGTTTTTAATATTAAACTTGAGATGTTCATTGCTCTTATATTAAAGGCAGTTGACTTTTACATGTCAACCTTTTACTCTAACTGAGCTGTAATCACTTATTAGTTCCAGGAGTTTTTGTTTTTCTGTTGGTTCTTTTAGGTTTTCTACATGAACAGTCTTGTCATTTGTGAATGAAGTCAATCTATGTATCTTTTATTTACTCTTCTTGTTCCATTATATAGGACTTCCAGTACGGTGCTGAAAAGAAATGGTGAGAAAGGGGACATCTTTGTCTTTTCCTGATCTTAACAAGAATGCTTCTAGTGTCTCACTATTAACTACCATGCTTAGCTATAGGATTGTTCGGTAGATATTCCTTATCAAATTGAGCAGGTTCTTCTCTATATGTGAGGTACTGAGATCATTAGTTCGTTTTTTAAAAAATTGTATTAGCTTTCTTCTACTCCCAGCATTGCTGTACCTCATTATGTCTGCAGTATATTATCCTGATAGTAGTCTTTTCAGACATACGTATCTTAGATTACTCAACCATTAATTTTGATTTCATTGAATAGAAATATTGACATGACAATATCACTATATATGCTTTAGTATCACCCTAAAGGCCAAATGGCTTTAATATGTATTAATCCTGTAAGCTCATTTTGGCATATGTTTAAGCCATTCCTTACTCTTGATTTTAAACACATAAAAGTAGTAGCCAAACTACCCATAAAACTGTAAGATTCATCATTCTCCAAGAAACTATAAATAACAAAATTATTTCTTGTACTTTTATTTTTTATGTTTAAAAATCTTTTATTTATTCATGAGAGGCACAGAGAGAGAGACATAGGCAGAGGGAAAAGCAGGCTCCCTGTGGGAATCCTGATGCGGAGCTCAAACCCAGGATCCTGGGATCACAACCTGAGCCAAAGGCAGATGCTCAACCACTGAGCCACCCAGGTGCCCTGTACTTTTATTTTTTAATGTCCTTTTCATAGATCATAAGTTACCTTGTAAAGGATAATGGGCCAGCCTAACAGAGTAATAGGAATGCCCCCTATCACCATCTGTACCTGTGCTGTCAGATTGTTGTTGAGATTCCATGCTTAGTTGTTACTTGCTTTAGGAAGATGTTGGCTTCTGATGAAATACCACTACTTTGGTAGATGTAGTAGCTAATTATTTTTTTAGAATGAATATCAAATCCTTTCTCCAGGAGTTTTTTTAAGGCAAAGAAGAGTTAAAAAAAAAAAAAAATCAAGAAATTGACATTTGAGGGGATCTCAAAGATAAATGTCATCTGCCTTATATATGTTTTTAATCTTTTTTTTAAGATTTTATTTATTTATTCATAGAGATGCAGAGAGAGAGAGAGAGGGAGGGAGGGAGGGAGGGAGGAAGGCAGAGACACAGGCAGAGGGAGAAGCAGGCTCCATGCAGGGAGCCTGACATGGGACTCGATCCCGGGACTCCAGGATCATGCCCTGGGCTGCAGGCGGCGATAAACCGCTGCGCCACCGGGGCTGCCCTGTCATCTGCCTTATAATTCTGCCTAATACCAGCTTTGGAAATGCTAGGTGTGGAAGAATGAGCCCATTAACCATCTCATCTTTAATATGCCTAACTGTAGGAAAAGGCATATTTGGCCTACATTAAATCATTGTTTTTTAAAGTTAGCTTTGAACCACCTTTATTAAAATCTCTTGGGTGGTTTAAAATGTACATTCCTATGTATTAACATTATTGTCTGAAAAATTTCTTCTGGAAATTCTTGCAAATTAAATATTTAACAAAGACTAAGGAAGTCTATTTTAATATTTGTCAGTAAACTCTCTAAAACAGAATAAAGAAAATGTAAAGCCCCCCTCCCCCCCCCCCTTTTAGAGCTGAGAGACAAATTGAGTAAGAGAAGGAATGGTGGTGGGGAAACAAGTCATTTTTTCCCTCATTAAAAAAGTGCATTCTTGTTTTATGTAATCATACTAATAACTGAAGGGTTTCACTTCAAGAAAGTACAAACAGAAGACTTAAGCTGAGGTGTATGGAAACTGATCAGGACTTTTAAGACTATTTTACTTAAAATGGTTTTCTAGAAACTGTTTTTGACAGTTTTCAAAAATCGAGATATTTTACATATAACATTGTGTCAATTTAAGATGCAGGGTACTGATTTGATACAGTCCTATTGCAGTATGATTGCCATTGCTAACATCTCTGGTATCACATAATTCCTTATAGTTAAGATGTAGTCTCTTAGCTACACTGGTGTTCATAATAGTCTTTTTTTTTTTCTAACTGAAGATTTTTAAAAATTGAAGTGTAGCTGACGTTACATTAGTTTCAGGTGTACAACATAGTGTTCTGACAATTCTATATATTATGCTATACTCATCACAAATGTAGTTGGCATCTGTCACCACACAGCACTATCACAGCACCACTGACTATTCCCTGTGCTGTACCTTTTATCCCCATGAGTTATTCATTACAGAACTGGAAGCCTATATCTTCCATTGCCCTTCACCCCCTTTTTCCCCACCTGCCCACCTCCCTTTGCTCTAGAAACCACAAGTTTGTTCTTTGTACTGACAGGTCTGTTTTCTGCTTTTTTTGGTTTGTTCATTTTGTTTTAAGTTCCACATGTAAGTGAAATCATGTAGTATTTGTTGGACTTACTTCACTTAGCTAATACCTCCTAGCTATATATTCATGTTGTTACAGATGGCAAGATCTCATTCTTTTTTTTTGGCTGGGTAATACTCCATTGTACATATTCATCTTTATCCACTCATCTTTCAACGGACACTTAGGTTGCTTACATATGTTGACTCTTGTGAATAATGAATGCCGCAACAAACATAGGGATGCATATATCTTTTCAAATTAGTGTTTTCATATTCTTTGGGTAAATGTCCAAAAGTGAAATTACTGGATCATTGGGTATTTCTAGTTTTAGTTTTTTGAGGAACCTCCATATTGTTGTCCACAGTGGCTGCAGAATTTACATTCCCACCAACAGTGCACAAGAGTTCGTTTTGTTCACATCCTCACCAACACTTGTTATTTTCTTGTCTTTTTAAATTCTAGGCATTCTGACAGGTGTAAGGTGATATGTCATTGAGGTTTTGCTTTGCATTTCCCCAATGATGAGTGATGTTGAGCATTTTTTCTTGTGTGTGTTAGCCAATTGCATATCTTCTTTGGAAAAATCCTCTGCCCATTTTTAAAGCAGATCGTTTGTTTGTTTATTTATTTATTGGTGTAGAGTTGTATAAGTTCTTTATTTTTTTGGATATTAACTTCTTATTGGACATATTATTTGCAGGTATCTTCTTCCATTTAGCAGCTCACCTTTTTGTTGTGTTCATGGTTTCCTTCACTGTGCTGAAGTTATTTTATATTGGGGTTGTCCCAATAGTTGATTTTTGGTTTTGTTTCCTCTGCCTAAGGAGACCTGTATAGAAAAGTCCAAGAGATTACTGCCTGTGCTCTCTTCTAAGAGTTTTCCTCCTTTTCAGCACCTCCACCTCTAACAGGGTCAGTTTCTTCCTTGATGCTTGACAGCTAACTCGCCAGCTCTGTTGAACATGCCTACTCTTCTCACTACCACATACACATCCCTGCTTTCCTAGGGTTTAATATAGGGTCTGGCTGACAGGTAATTAGTGTTTGATGTGAGAATGGAATTTCTTTTTCCAGCTGCTTCTCCTCTACCATATTACTCTCTTAGATGGTATTTTAGCCTGTTATCTTTTGTATTCTGTAATCTTAAAAAGTTTTCTTGTGCTTTACTTAGTATTTTCTGATATTGTCCTGTTACCTAAATAAGCAAGGCAGGTTTTTTCCTGAAATATAGAGTATCTTGATAGGTGTAAAAATTTTGATCACGTACCAGATTTTAAAAAGCATATTCTAAACTCCTTTACTGTGTATTTGAAAATTCCTCTATTATAAGCAATTTTAATTAGTGGCTTGCAAAACTGCTTCTCAGCCATTCTCATACATTTAAAAAATCCTTATGTTTGTAAAAAGACATAAATGATCACTATAAAAGATTAAATGAATACAGGAAAAAGTTACAAAGAAAATCAAAACCAGAATAGATTATCACAACTTCTGTTCCTGAGTTTGATTCCTCTTAGAGTTAGATTTCACTGAGGTACTATTTCAGGAAAGTTTCATGGTTACTATCTATTCTGTGTTGTGGCATGTTTGGGATGCTTGTCCATTTCCTAAGCAAGAGATCATCTGTCTAGGTCATAACTGTTAAATTTTCTCTCCATCAAAATTTTGGACACATTGTTCTTTCTTGTAGCATTGAATGTTGCATTGTAGAGGCCTGAGGTTTCCCTTCCCTCCACCCATTCTCCATGAGACTTGCATTTAAAACCTGTATAATTACAGAGTCTTTTGTTTATTGTGGAAGTCTAGTAACTTTACCAGGTGATCATTGTGCATCAGGGTTTCCTGAAACTCGATGTTCACTTTCAGCCTGAAGATTCAAGTTATCCGTTAGATTTCAACATAATCATCCGAGACAAATGAAGCAGTAACTCTCACTAGAAATTGTCCAGAGAAAAGCTGGTGGGAAAGAAGAGAGGTAATAGAATAAGAGAATAATGGAAGATTGAATTTGAAAAGGACAAATGGAAGAGAGACAAGTTAATGACACCAGAGACCACTGTCCTCTTCGCACGAAATTAACTGATCTTGTAGGAGATACCTCCAGGTTTTTAAAACAAAGCAGGAAATAAGGCATTAACTATTTATGAAGCTAGAAAGCCTTTTCATTTAATACTTGTTCTGCAAAATGAGATTTAATTAGATGTCATTTAGGTGACTCACCAGCACAGGGAATTCCAGTATAGTTACTGTACAGTGTCCTGTTTGTTTCAGGTGTACAATCTAAATCATTCAACAATTCTTTTACGTTACTCAGTGCATTTCATGATAAGCATACTCTTCATCTACATCACCTCTTTCACCCATTCCCCCCACTCACCTCCCCATCTGTTTGTTCTCTGTTATAAGTTAAGAATTTGTTTCTTGGTTACTCTCTCTTCCGTTCTCTTGTCTTTTCCTTTCCCCATTTGTTTCTTAAATTGCACTTTTGAGTGAAATCATATGATATTTGTCTTTCTCTGGTTTATTTCAAATGCTCCCCCCCCCCCCCCCGCCCCCAACTGCTGATTATATTGGTTGAACTAATGTGCAGTATCTGAATCCAGGCCAGGTTGTTGCTGATTTTATTTTTATTATGTTCAACTTTTTTATTTAGTAAAATATAGCAGCTATAAGTATTTTATACTTAAATTGTTTAAGTCAGAAACCCAAAGATGAAACATTTTTAGTTCAGTGATAATTGATTTTACTTGTCAGAATAAACATCTTTAATTGTAGGTAAATGCAAAAAACGAAACAGTATTGTTTTTCTCCTATCATTGTGAATTTTAAAACTATGATTTCTATTAAAAACTGGTAGTTTCATGCCATTAAAACACTTTGTTAAGCAAAGTGAATCATTCTTTGGAGTTAACCCATTTTACTTATTGGGGGAACTTTTTTCCCCAATTAAGAAAAATAAATGGGACACATCATAATGGAATTACTATTAATTTTTTACCAGAAGAGAGAAAAATTACACGATGAAGAAGAAAGAAAAAGTGCTTGGGTTAGCCAGGAGAGACAAAGAACACTGGATAGACTTCGAAATTTTAAACAGGTAACATAAAAGTATGATCAATTTATTGTTTTTCATTGCTTTTTAAATAGCTACATATACACACACTCCTATTGTAAGATTTTAAGAAAAACTTTGTTTTTTCCTCTATTATTTAGAAAATATAATTCTTGGGGGAATGGGTTAATGGGCAATAAGTAGGGCACTTGATGTAATAATAAGCATGGTGAGTTATATACAACTGATGAAACACAGTTCTACCCCCAAAATAATAATACACTATTTGTTAATGAAATTGAATTTAAATAAAACCAAAAAGAAAATTATTTTAGGGGTACCTGGGTGACTCAATTGGTTAAGTGTCTGACTCCTGATTTTGTCTCATGTTATCTCAGGGTTGAGATTGGGCCCTGCATCTGGCTCTGCTCTTGGCAGTCTACACTAGAATCTCTCCTCCTCCTCCTCCTCTCTCTCTCTTTCTTATACACACAAATAAAGTCTTAAAATAATTTGCCTTTTGTTTTAATGTTTGATTAAAAGGCTACCTTTCTTCCACTTGTGGATTTTTTGTTTCTGTTTTTGTTTTTTATTTTTTAAAATTTATTATTTTTTTGTTTTTGTTTTTTAAATATTTATCATTTATTGGGAGAAAGAGTGGGGGCAGGAGCAGAAGAGGGAGAGAAAGAATCTTTTTTTTAAGATTTTATTTATTTATTCATGATAGACATAGAGAAAGAGGCAGAGACTCAGGCAGAGGGAGAAGCAGGCTCCATACCGGGAGCCCGACATGGGACTTGATCCTGGGACTCCAGGCGCTAAACTGCTGAGCTACCCAGGGATTCCCAGAGAGAGAGAATCTTAAGCCGACTCTGTGCACTGAGCATGGAGTCTGACTCTGGGCTCAGTTTCACAACCCTAAGATCACGACCTGAGCCGAAACCAAGAGTTAGTCGTTTAATTGACTGCACCATGCAGGCATCTCATACCTATAATCCATTTGTGTACAGCATTAATATTTTCATGCCATTGGTCTACCACTTCAGTAGCATAAAAGTAATGGTCAGGGCTTCTGGCAAGCCTGGATTCTTCTTGAGTTTTATAAAATTCACAATTGACTATCCATTTCAGGTATCACCTTGTTATTAATACCACGTATAATAACCTATAATAACAGTCTACGGAAGTGACCCTGGCATAATTAAAGTAGATCAACTTATATGAGAAAGGGTCTGGCAGTTGTCTTGCCAGGCTAACCCATGGCCCTGGATTAATGCTAGATTTTACTATAGTAAAAGATAGATTGAGAGTTCTGTATATCATTATTCAAAAAAAAAATCTTCCTCCCTTTCCATCATAAAAATGTACATATTGTTTCAAGAGTTTTTATTTTTAAAGATTCATTCATTCATTCATTCATTCATTCATTCATTTATTTATTTATTTATGGTAGACACACAGAGAGAGAGAGGCAGAGACACGGGGTGGGGGGGGGCGGGGAGCAGGCTCCATGCCGGGAGCCCGACACGGGACTCGATCCCGGGACTCCAGGGTCGCGCCCTGGGCCAAAGGCAGGTGCCAAACTGCCGAGCCACCCAGGGATCCCCTCAAGAGGTTTTTAAATGCCACAAGATGGTTTTTAAAAAGAACATTAATTTTTAATTTTTTTATTTGTAAGTATTTGAAAATACATGTAAGAAACTAACAGTTTCATAGCTTTCTGTATACCAATAGCATTTATGTTTCATATCTTACATTGCTATTATTTTTCATTTAAATTAATAATTTCAGGGGCACCTCGGTGGCTCATTTGGTTAAGCGTCTGCCTCCGGTTCAGGTCATGATCCTGAGGTCCAGGGATTGAGCCCCACGGTAGACTCCCTGCTCAGTGAGGAGTCTGTTTCTCCCTCTGCCATTCCCCCTGGTTGTGCTCTCTGGTTCAATCTGTCGAATACATAAAGTCTTAAAAAAAATAATAATTCATTCTTTAAATGAATTTAAAGTTCTTTAAAGATCTTTAATCTTTAAATCCCGTGGTAATTTTGAACAATTGGTTTCTTAAGTGGATAAAAGGGGACAGGATTTAATAAGCAAAAGAGTTCAGTGATAATTGTCAAAAGGTATTATGCTTTGGTATTCTAGTCATCTGTATAACTTTATTAAAGAACCTTCTCCGAAAATCACAAAAGCTTCAGAATAACATCTTTCATCTAAAGGAGGAAATAAAATGTTCATAAAATGTTTTAATGTAATCTGACCAGTTATAATACCTTATTGTGAGACTTTAGGACTGTGTTAGCCAAGGACACTAAAAACAAAATGGATCATAAAATGTGGACTGAAGGTTTCCCAGGAACACATGGGATCCCAGTTATGCTTGTTTGAAAAATGTTTGCTCATAAAATATTTTAATGTAATCTGACCAGTTATAATACCTTCTGATTTTTTAGAGATACCCTGGCCAAGTCATACTTAAATCAACCAGATTGCGACTGGCTCATGCAAGAAGAAGAAGCACAGCCAGTCCTGTGCCCTGTGAGGAGCAGTGTGACTCTCTGCCAGGGGCGCTACAGGTAGAAGATAAAAGTGAAAAGGTGGAGGAAGGAAGAGGCAAGCTTGAGTCATCACAGAAAACAGAAGCCCAAAGCCTCGCACAACTTGAAGATACTTCATTAGCACAACTTGAAGCCACTTCATTACCTCTCAGTGGTGTTACCTCTGAACTGCCACCCACTGTTTCTCTTCCACTTTTGAATAATATTGACCTCGAACCAGGTTCTGTTACCATAGCTCCACTTCCCCCACCTCTTCCTCCAACACCGCCTCCACCACCACCACCACCACCTCCTCCTCCCCCACCACCACCTTTGCCTGTTGCTAAGGACAACTCCCTAGAGACACTGGAGAAAGGTCTGCCTAGGACAGAGGGGAATGAGAAGAGGATCCCGAAGTCTGCAAGTGCCCCCTCAGCACATCTCTTTGACAGCAGCCAGCTGGTCAGTGCCAGGAAGAAGCTCAAAAAGACTGCAGAAGGTTTGCAGAGGAGAAGAGGTAAGTTGAACAGACATTTTCGTATTCATCTGTTGAATAAAGTGAGGCATAATCGAAGGACTTATATTTCATAGGATCCTACAAAACTTAAAACGTTTTTTTATTTTTAGACATTATTTGATAGCAAACAGTTTTCAGGGTCACACCTTGGTGGAAATCCTACCAACCCACATCAGCAAATGTGTATATACACAGACGTGTACCACCCTGAGCTCTTATGGATATTTTAAAAACTATATATTTTGAAGTGATGCTTGGTGTATCTGGTAATACATAGTAAGTGGCTCTTTCTGTGTTAAGGGGAAAATCTGATTTTAAACCTAGGAGATACAGGAAAGGTTTTCACATCAGAAAAAAACAGCTGGGCAAGAAAGACTATCACACTAGGATCACACTGATAGGACCATTTAACATTTGGTCACGTGTTTATTGAGGGCTTTGGTATGCTCTGTATAAAACAAGGAAGTATGGAAGAGGAACATAACTTATTGCATGTCAGATTTGCCTTTAGAAAGCTGTTTTTGAAAAGAACAAGGAATCCTGGTCTGTACCTTTCATTGGGAGAACATTACATAAAAATGATTTAGATACTAAATTCTAAGAAACCATTCTGTAAAACCATTCTGTAACCATTCTGTAAATTCTATCTTGTAACTGGAGTAGAATTTTGTATGTAAAATAACTAAGTGGAAAAATCAATAGCACCATAGTGCAGGTACCTGGCTGGCTCAGTTATTAGAGCATGCAACTCTTGACCTTGGTGTCCTGAGTTCAAGCCCCATATAGAGAGCAGTTTACTTAATAATTTAAAAAAAAAAAAAAACCTCTTAAAAAATTAACACAGTGAATCAAAACTTAGTTCTTTAAAAGTACATTTATAACTCAGTGTCTGAATTTAGATTGAGTTGGTGCATTATGGAAATCCTTTTGGAGTCTCACCCATGATATTCCCAAAGACCACCTTCTAGCTTGCTTCTCTCACATGGAAAATAATAGAAATAATAACTTGGAATTGAAGTGTGACTGTTGGGGCTTTGCTTTTTCAAAGAGCATAACTGGGATCCCATGTGTTCCTGGGAAAACCTTCAATCCACACTTTATGGTCCATT